>NC_042620.1:323347184-323656406 GCF_901001135.1 Rhinatrema bivittatum
TGTCACCTCCGTATTATATTCGCATCATTTCTGGTTGGTCAGTAGGGGCTACCACTACAGCAGAAGCCATTCCTTCTTCCCTGAGCCTGAGTGTTCCGCCACCGCAGCATTTCCAGGTCTATCTAGCCTGTCTGAGATATCTTAACTAGATCCTTTTTTTTATTTTTCATTGTTGTACTTTTCCTGTTAGTTCTTCCTGCTTCTCTGACTCCAGCTCAGCACAGAGATCTCTAACACCAGCCAGGGCCAACCTTAGGAAGTGTCTTGCAGGCTAACTGTCCCAGGCTCTCTGCTTCAAGAGGCCCCTGCACATCCTGGCCTGCCCTGCCTACCCCACAAGCAATGAGATATTTATGGGCTAATGCTGTTTCACACCTTTCATTAAACCTGTGATTGGTTGGCAGGCAATGAATGAGCATCTCATACTCTGCCACTGTGGGTTATTAACTTTCACCATTATCATCCCCTCACTTGCACCCATCTGCAGTCCTCAGTCTGACCTTCCCCTCCTCTCCCCTGGTTCTCAAATTCGACGCCACTCCTCTTCTACCCCCTACTTTTCTTCCCCTATCCTCAATCTGACTCTTCCATCCCTTGGTCTTCATGTTTAACACCACTTATCTTATCTCCCATCACCTACTTCCTCTGGACATCAATATCAACTTTTGCCACAATTCACAATTGCCATTGCCCTGGATCCAGCTTCAGCTGCCATGCACTGCACTGAAACACTGGCCCAAACAGAGCATATGCAGGAGCTTGAAATTCAATAAGAATATTCTTTCTTGGAGGCAGGGATGTCATTCTTGAGAGATGGCTGCCTAAAAACAACAGCTCTGTGTGGCACAGCTGCAAAATAACGATGGCAACCCTGAGCAATGCTACAAGTAAAGGCAGCAGCAGCAGGGAATCTCATTCCAGAATGACAACCACCCAAAAAAAACTGAGGTTCTGCAAACGTTTTCTTACGTAATGTCCATGGAAGGGCAGAACAACAGATTGGGGCCTAGCGCAATGGCTGGGATAGAGCACATGCACACTGAAAGTGGTGTGGTGGAGCACAATGAACAAGATAGCCTTACTCGTTCAGATTTCATGGCTTAGTTTTCCGAAATAAAAGATATTGCTGCTGTGAAAACGGAGATACAGCAATGGTGGATGAGCTGTGTAGAGAAGATGAAGAGCTGGGACAAAGAGTAACTAATAATGACCAAAGAACAGAGGAACATACTGGCGGAGTTTCAGAAAGATGTGCCAAAGATGAGCAAGGAGCAGAGTGAGTTACTAGACAAAGTTGAAGGTCTAGAGACGTTTCCTCTTTCGGACCTGATCTGCATTCGTGGAGTGCCTAAGAGAGAGGAGTTTGCTGAATGTACTATAATTCTAATGCCTGAAAAAGGTACAGATGGCATGGAAGTGAAAATTGATCGAGAGCATCGGGCATTGGAGAGACTGTTGTGCAATAAACCTAGAGATTTAGTGGCATGCCTTCATCATTTTCAATTTAAAGATATGGTGATGCAAACAGCAAGAACAATGGGAACAATCATATGGAAGGGGAATTCCATTCAGCTGTTCAATGATGTGTCTATTTCACTTCAGTGGCGTAAGGGGCTGAAACCTTTAATAGAGTCCCTAAGAGCTGAAAACATATGCTTTAAAGACTCATTTACGATCAGTGGAGCAACTTCTGCAGTGCATACAGACAGTAAAGCAGTGCCTATTTTGCAAATGGCAGAAATGTCTCAGAGTATGGCTGTAGAAAGGCCACTATCACATTGCACCGCTCTCATCTCTAACTAACAGATTTGATAGACCATGAAGCCTCTTTCTGTAACCACTAGCATTGACTGATCCTGACACACTGTTCCCTAGCCAGGAAGGCTGACATCGGGGGGTGAGTATGACCCAGTCTGGAACCTCCAATTCCACACCATGCTCCATCATGCAAGACTCTCTGCCTTCCCTCCTTGAGTTGAAGGGGAAGATGAAACTCTTCCAATAACTGATTCCAGCAGGCAAGCCCTCTGAAGACGCCGCATATGCGCAAACACCCAATGCACTAGCTCCAGTGTTGATGCCATAGATCCTAAGACCTGCAAATAATCCCAGACCTTGGGCATCAAAAGCCCTAAGAGGTGTTGAATCTGACACTGAAACTTTAGCAACTGTCTTCTGTGAGAAACACTCTTCCCTCCAATGTGTCGAACCAAGCTCCAAGATACTTCAGTGTCTGAGAGAGAACAAGATAGCTCTTCACCAGATTCACCACCTGGCCCAAAGATTTCAACCGTATCAGTACCTTCTGTACCAACTGCTGAAAGAGGTCCTCAGATTTCGCATGAATAAGTCAGTCATCCAAATATGGATGCACCATAGAAACATAGAAATGATGGCAGAAAAGGACAAAATGGTCCATCCTGTCTGCCCACCAAGTTTATGGTAGAATCTGCTGTACTGTGCAGGTTACCCCTATGCTTATCCATGTTTATCAGTTTCCCAGACTGTAAAAGTCAGGGCCCTCGTTGGTTGATGTCTGAGTCTAAATCTCCATTACCCCTTGCCGTTGAAACAGAGAGCAATGTTGAAGTTGCATCAAAAGTATCCGGCTTATTGGTTAAGGGTAGTAACAGCCACATCAGCAAGTTACCCCCATGCACCTTCCCGTCATAAGGCCAGCACCACCACCATCACCTTGGTGAACATATGCAGAGCCATTCCCAAACTGAAGGGAAGAGCCTGAAATTGAAAATGTTCCCCTAGGATCACAAACCTCAGTAACCGCTGATGGCTCCAGCTTGATGGCTATATGCCTCTGTCAAGTCGAGCAATGCCAAGAACTCCCCTTTGTGTACCGCTGCTGTAACTGACCTCAAAGTCTCCATGTGGAAACGAGGAGCCTTGAGAGCTGCATTTACCTTCTTTAAATACAAAGTCAGCTGAAAAGTCTCCTCCTTTTTTGGCATTACGAAATAGATGGATTGCCTTCCTGATCTTTGCTCCTCTCTAACTGGCACTATAGCCCCAGATGCCACAAGCGGCCCACTGTCCCATGAATAACTACTCGGCGAGAAGAGCACCAGGGGAACCAATGTGTCACACATCAGACAAGCAAATTCTAACATATAGCCGTCTCTTACACACTTAAGACCCACTGGTCCATAGTAATTTTGGCCCACTTCTCATAAGAGCACCAAGTGCTCTCTAACAGCCAGAACTGAAGAGTGGACCATCCTCGCTTCATTGCTAGGACTTCACACCTTCTGCTCTTGTACCAGGGTTGCCTCTGGATGGCTTTCGAACACTCCGAAAGAACTGGCCCCAGGATTCAGGTCTGGCTGCAGTTTGCCTCCAAGGGCCCAAAGAACCTTTGATTTGGCAAAATCTCTTAATGTCTTAAAACTGTGCCTGAGCAGGAATAAATAATCTACCCCTTGGCATGTCTTTTGGTAACTTATGCACTTTGGACTCTCCCAGATGCTTCATTATTTGCTCCAAGTCCTCTCCAAACAAGAGCTTGCCCTTAAATGGAAAAGCCCCCTGTTGAGATTTGTACCAAACATCTACCAATCAAGTTTGTAACCAGAATAATCTTCTGGCTAACAGACATATCATGATCCTGAATCCTGATCAGGTCATACAAGCATCCACTCTGTACGCAACAGCCGCTTCTAAATGCTCAGCCTGCTGCGCTGCTGGCCCTGATACAGCCTGTGTCTCTTGTAACTGCTGGACCCAAAGCAGGCAAGCCTTCTGTATAAAACTGCTGCAAACTGAAGCCCTTATGCCTGGGGCCAAGACCTCAAAAATCCTCTTGAGGTGAACCTCCAATTTGCAATCTTGCACATCTCTTAAATCGGCAGACCCCGCTACTGGAATGGTGGTCGTCTTGGTGACCAACACCGAAGCATCAAATTTAGGGAGCACTAAATGCTCCAATGTCTCCTCTGACAACGGATAAAGCTTCACCATAGCTTTGCCAACCCTTAAGCTGGACTCTGGAGTGACCCACTCCTGAATTACCAACTTCTTCATCGATTTACAAAATGTAAAAGCTTTCACTGGACTGCACAAACCATCCATCATAGGATCCGGACCTTCTAGATCAGACTCTTCATGTGAAACCTTGATTCCCAGCTCCTGAAGCTCATGCAAAATGAAAGGCCAGAACTCCTCTCTGCGAAAAAGGTACACCACCTTGGGATCATCCCCTTTGGCCATTGGAACCTCCTCTGGGTCCCTGGCTGAGTTTGCACATCCGGCATCTGTCCTGCTCCCAGGGACTCCCCTACCGCAATATCAGGATCCTCTGTATCCCCTCTGATACTTCACGCATATCCAGCATAGCTTTCTGCTTCAACGGCAGGGGAGAAGAAAAACTGATACTTCACGCATATCCAGCATAGCTCTGTGCTTCAACGGCAGGGGAGAAGAAAAACAACCAATAAGGGCTGAATAACATAGTCTGGGTAAAACAAATAAGCATGGGTGTAGCTTGCTTATTGCGGCGGTTACTACCCCTACTACCCCTAACTAATCAAGCTTGATATTTCACTTGGATGCAGCTCCATCACTGCTCTCTACATCAATGGTGGGGGTGGAAGGGTAATAGAACCAAAGAGCTAAGAGAAACAGATAAGTATGAGAGAAAAAAATGTGTGAAGCTTGCTGGGCAGACTGGATGGGCCGTTTGGTCTTCTTCTGCCGTCATTTCTATGTTTCTATCCCCGTCAGTACTATCTACTTGATGAGAGAGACTCAAAACATGCCAAATGCTTTCTGTTGGTTTGCACATCTCTCTTCACTGGCCGGGAATCAACCATGGACCATGACCGAAACCTAGAGTGAGCCCCTGCTGCTCTTCTAGCTAAATATGCCTTTTTCATAAGTAAAACAAAATCAGCAGAAAAAGCCTGGGATTCATTTGAATCCCGATCCGGGGTAAATCCTCCAAATCAGAGCCTCCCTGATCCAGGGAAAACTCCTCTTTATCAGAGCCTCCTCCGGTCCTCCCCAGTGCCGATGACAGCCATGGTAGGAATCTCCTTGCCTCTCCCATCGACTCCAATGGCCTTGCCAGAGAATATGGCCATTGTTTCTGTGCTGACAGGGGAAACCTCCATGAGAGGCCTGGACACTTGCGAGACACGAGCCAACGTAGAATCAGCAGAAGGCACTCACAAAGTGCCTTCCCCACCTAATA
Source organism: Rhinatrema bivittatum (assembly GCF_901001135.1). NCBI lineage: Eukaryota > Metazoa > Chordata > Amphibia > Gymnophiona > Rhinatrematidae > Rhinatrema > Rhinatrema bivittatum. Next base: position 323,352,388 of record NC_042620.1, read on the forward strand.
TACAGATGTAATACAAGCCTGCCCTATTAAGGACACGACCCCCCCACAAGTGTGGCATGCCTTACCGCATGCCATCGTCAGGTGGTTTGGGGCCGTGTGCTGCCACATACACCACCGCACTTACAGGGAGGAAAGCCAGTCAACAGTCCTGCACCCCCGATCCCTGCAAAGCATGGCTGCTGCCAAAAGTAAACATGAAGCACCAAATGCTTTTCTCTTTACCTTTCTTTCTTTCGTTTTTTTTCAAAACCAAACTTTAGCGATCCAAGCCAAAGGCAAAAAGGGGATACATCTCTGCTCCTCCAGGCCTGTAGGGCAGAGCTGCCAGCGGGTCCCAGTTCTGCCTTGTGGGGGATGAGGGATCTGGACCACCAGAAGTCCACCCCATGGACTTTAGGATTGAGCTATCAAAAAGGTTCACCAGCCCCCCCTGCTCATCCACCTTGGACCAGGGGGGGTGGCCCTACCAGGACCTCCCAATCCCCTGGGAGGATCCAGAAGTCGTCTTGTCTTCCTATTTTGTTTTCTTTTTTTTACTCCAGACTGCAGGTTTTACACCTCTACCATCTGCTGGAGAGAGAGAAATCTCAAGGGACTGCAGGTGATGCACTAGGTTATGTAGCAGTGTAGCAGGAGCCAATATTTATTACATTCCTAAGTTTAAAAAGCTCTGAATAAGATTGAGAGGGGGGGGATGGACACTTTGCTTCCAGATTTATCTTTGATTTATCTGCCATTTTAGAGGCTTTGTGGAATGACATCCCAAACAGAGCTGCTCTTTTGTGCTGAGCAAGACAAGCACTTGGTACTTCAGAAATATTTTAGGAATAAGAATTTTCTTTCTTGTGGTCAGAAAACTCACTTGTTTCCAGATGTTTCTTGTATTTCATAGTCTTAGAGGAAACAGTTCCTTCAGTTAAGACTGTGTTGGCACTAAGGGCCACATTTTTCCTTAAGTTTTCCCTGTAAATATGTTTACTTACCTGAAGAATAAGTTCATGTTATCTGATCCTTCGCTTTTAGATAAGAGTGAGGGGGAATTGAATTGAAAGCCTTATTGTAACCGCCAGTATATATAGTAGTGTGATTGGTTTAAATATTATATTAAATTAGATCTCTTTTTTTTTCCTTTTTCCTCTGCTCCTCCACCTAAAATTTTGAGGACTTGTTTGTAATTTGTTCTATTTTTTTATTTTTATTTTTATTTTTATTTCATTATATTTGCTGGCATATTCATGATTGCTTGGTGTTATTTCATTTCTTGTAAATTACTTGTATGCCAAATAAAAATGACACACCTGACTGTGTTGGGATAAGTAGGGCGCAGATGATTTAGTGAATTGTAACTTATAAATCAAGTAGTGTTTGTTGTTTTTATTTCGTTTTCTCTTTTTCATTTGTCTTGGGCAAATAGCAGAGAAATTCCTCCTCCTCCTCCGCTTTTCTCGTTCCAGGTGCCGGTTACAAAGTTTCATGAATTAAGATACAACGTGGCCCTGATACTGAAAGAAATGAACGACCTGGAAAAGAAAAGCATTCTTAAAATCCAGGACTGATCGGCGGCTCCGGAAATTGATCACTGGCCATGAAGACGTCTTCCTGAGTAACCGTTTGCATAAACGTCCCTTGTTACCGCTTCATGCAGGTTATGTCAGAAGGAGGTCTAGTAGCCTGTTATGCTGTAAATATATTTTTTTCAATTAAAGTATTCCAAAAATAAGTTGTCTGATTTGTCCAAGAAATATATTTGTGGCAGTGGCAAATTTCTTTGCAGAGGATTCATTCAAAAGAAGACTCCCTGTTGACAAACAGGTTTTAACAAAGGAGGAAAGTGTGATTCACCTTCCCTGATCGTATTTTATACAGTAGAATCATTTTAAAGTAACCTATAAAAAGGTCATAGATTAGCACAACCTATTTTTCCTTAGGCAAGATTGTGTTGGGCATCAGAATCCGGTCACCATATTAAAAAATAAATAAATAATTAACCAAGAAACTTTTTATTTGCTTTATCTCCAGTAAATCTAAATAGATTTGTGATTTAAATGCCCTGCTTGGTGAAGGTTTTATGATGTTAAAACAAGACCCATGATAATGGCCAAATGATGGACCTGGCAGAAAAATTCCTAATAAGACTTCATGAAGATGAAAACTTAAAGAAATTGAATGACTTGAGTCTTGTCTGGACTCTCTACTCCACCCTGCCACTTCTGTGTGTACAGGAAATCTTAGCAGTATGACAAGTATGACACCTTGTTTTGGGTCTTTATTAATCTTATGCGGTGTGTTGTGTGGTCTGGTGCTTAATGCCGAGGATTAGAGCTGTAAACTCCTGTGAGGGCCTGCTTTGGTATAACTTTGTCTAACCTTGGGTGGATCCTCTGATACTAATGAGCTGTGGGCCAGCACTTGTAGCAGCTAAGAAGAGAGGAAGCCTCTAAAGCATCTCTTATATTTGGGGGGAAGGGGGGGGGGGTGAGTGAGTGAATAGGAGTCACTGGTTAGCAAAGAGGTATTGGAGGGGGGGGGGTGCTTTCCTGTGCTCTTGGACCATAGGGGGGGAGGGGTGCTGTAGCCCCAGAGCACAGCGCAGAAAGGTGGACACAGGGATCCCCCTGGGAAAGCCCTATTAATGAGTGGGCCAGTGGGTTAGTACATAGATGCAATACTTCCACATCTTGTGAAATACAGTATTTTGTGACTTGGAAACTAAACAGAAGTCTGTCAGACTAGTCCAGTGATAAAGCTCTCATTTTTGACTGTGAGACAAAGTTACAAAATTGACACAGGAAAACAAAGCATCTATAGTCATTTATTTATTTGAAGAGTTTTATATACTGTCATTCGGAAACGTTAAAATAACGCCATCATAGTCATAATCCAAAACCATACACCAATGCATATCCTGTTGTACATGAGAAAATGCAACAAAGAAGACTGATACAAATCCCTACATACTAGTAAAATACCTTGCCTCACTCACACATACAGTTCCAGCCTTCACTAATTACAGAATAAAAGACCACAAATTACAAATGTGGAGACAAAGACTGGAATGGAAACCTCAAAAAGCCTTTCTGCATGCAGTGCAGAATGGAGAGCTAGAAACAGCAAAGTACAAAGAAAGAAGAAATACAGATTCCCAAAACTGACACCCTATGGCTCTTGCACCCCGGCACTTCCCTTCCATGCCTCCATCATCCTTCACTTCTCCCAATTACTCCCTTTCAGTCATCCGCTCACACACATCCATGCCGGGCATTCCTGACCCCCTCCTCACATCTTCTTCCTTGTGCTCTCTCTCTCCCCTGCTTGACTCTCCCTACCCCCTGTTTCTCTTCCCTTCCTGCTCAGCAGCCTCCACACTACCTCTCCCTTCCACTTCTGTCTACCCAGAATTTCCAACCTCCTTTTCCCTACCCTCCATAAAGTGAAGAGATCATCAGCACATCCCTCCCAGACTCAGCAGGGGAAGATAAATTTTGTGTCCCATAAGGGCCCAGAACAGCAGGAGCTGGCAATGTCTCGCTCGGATCTGGGTGACAGAGGAAACAGCCTCCCACTGGGCTGGAAAGGAGAAGAGGTGGTGAGAGTAGCCTCCCATCAGGCCCAAGATAAGAGAAGTCAACCAACTCCCACCCAGGCTGATAAGGAGACGGCTGACCCTGACACACTTCCCAGGAACGTGTGACACACCAGTGTGTCCTGACACACCTGTTGAGAACCACTGGCCTGCATCATTCCCAACCAAATCTGTTGACATGCAACATTATAAAATTGAAAATGTAATGTCAGACCTCCCAGTTTTTTAGATCTCATAAGTGTGGAATAAGTAATTTTAGGTGTTTTACCATGCCATCTAAAATGTGTAACCAATGAACTCAGATGGGCAACATATTTTGCTTTTAATCAGATAGAGAGTGTCTGAAGTTGATATAACAACTTGGGTAAGAGGGGCATTTTAAATAATGCACACCGGCCAAGCAAGGAAATGGGTAGATCCACACCCACAGCTGTTCCTCAGTAGATTGGATTAGCTTTGTAATATTAAAGTCATACAGCCTGGATAAATCTCAAGGTATGCACACACCCAAGTATCTATCTGATTTTTATATTCCGCTTTTCAGTGCTTCAAAGTGGATTACATTCAGGTACTGTAGTTATTTCTCTATCCCCAGAGGGCTTACACTCTAAGCTTGTCCCTGAGGCAATGGAGGGTAAACTGACTTGACACAAGGTCCTAAGGAGCAGCAGGGGGCTTTCAACCCTGGTCTCCCTGGTTCAAAGCCTGCTGTCCTATCCACTAGGCTGCTCCACCCAAAGTGGCCCAGTGACCAAGCTAATGGGAATACACCCTGCCATTTATATTTTTTTTTTTATAGAATTAAGATGGGCATGACATGATTTAGCAGAATTGATTTTTAAACCCACAAATGTGCCAGATTGTTTAATTAAATCTAGACACTTGTCAAGAGAACAGATGGGATTTTGAAGGAATAGCAGCATATCATCAGCAAACAAACACACTTTGAATGCATATATAGCGTTGCTCTCTGCTTCAACGGCAGGGGGAAATGTGGAAAACAGGATTTACATTCAGATAACGTCCAACAAGGTAATGATCTGTGCAGTCTGGGTAACTTGCTTGATGCGGCGGTTACTACCCTTAACCATTAAGCCTTATGCTCACCTTTGATGCAACTCCAACATTACTCTCTGCATCAATGGCAGGGGATGGCAGGAAACTTGAATCAAATAGTTACCAACAAGGGCCCTGAAATTGGTGGTTGGTAAAACAGATACGTATTGGAAAATATGTGTGGGAGCTTGCTGGGCAGACTGGATGGGCTGATTGTTTTTTTTTTCTGCTGTCATTTCTATGTTTCTATGTTATGTTCTCTTGCTCCCAAAACAAAACCCTGTAATTCTGGAGTCATTTGTATTTTGTGAACAAGAGGTTCCGGTGTAAGGAAAGTAATGGCGATAGGGGGCATCCTTGACGTGTACCACCATTTAACAGGAACGACACAGACAACTCCCCGTTGATCAGTATACACGCTTTAGGCAAATTCTACAATGGATGTATCCACTGTACAAAAGAATCTGGAATTCCATATTGCTGCAAAAGCCAGAACATCTAGGTCCATTGAAGGTTGTCAAAGGCTTTTTCATCGTCTAAGCTAATGTTGAGACCTTGTGGATTGCATGACTTCCCAATTTCCAATAATTTGCAAACATTAGTTACCCCATGTCTATCTTTAGCAAATCCTATCTGAACATCTGCTACTATGACTGACACTATGGGATTAAGATGCTTAGCCAAAATAGAGGCCAAGATTTTATATTGGCCTATATGAGCCTGGTGCAGTTAAATCCTTTCCAGGTTTTGGAAATAGTACTGTTTGGGCATGATTCATATCGGATGGGAAGCTACCAGCCTGCAAATATCCATTATACATTTGAAATAGTTGGTCAGCAATCTCATCTTGTAATTTTTTGTAAAATTCAACCCCATATCAATCAGATCCTGGTACTTAGGCTAATGGTAATGTATTATTAGTAAAAGGAATTTCAGAAATGGGGATGGGTTTGCCTAACATTTGTTCTTGCAGTTTGGAAAAATGTGGTCAAACTAAAATTATTGACAAATTGGTCTCTTTCCTCTTCCCCTACCAGGATTTCCCGAGTAAAGGGTCTGGTAGTAGTCTAGCATAATTTCAGTGACCCCTTTAGTAGAAGTCTGAAGATTTCCTGCCTTATCTATCAGAGATGTTATATGGTGTTTGGGTTTAATATTTTTAACAGTACATGCTAATAGTTTGTCTGCTTTATTCCCTTGTCTAAACTGAACACACTTGAAATGCATTATACATTGCATCTCTCTTTGATATAATAATTGATTCAAGGATTTCCTAGCCACATTAATTTGTTGCATAATATATGCCTGTAATGTCAGGATGTGTTGTTTCTTCAGAGACTTTAATTTTTCATGTAGGCACAATATCTCTCTGTCTTTTAGTTTGTTTTTATGTGCTGTATATGCTATAATCTGCTTACGAAGCACTGCTTTCCCTGTGTTCAAAAAAATCTCTTTTGACATTATACTGGTGGTATTAAATTCCAAAAAGATAAATTTAATATGGGTGAAATTACATGTGACTCTCAGACACTACATAAATCACAGATGAAATAAATGTCTATATTTATTTTCCAAAATATAACATCAATAATACACAGATACCTAACCTCTGTGTACACCACACATCACATTCATTCCGTATTCATGCCTTAAAAACATACCATCAGCACAAAAAATAAAACATTTGTCTTATACATCATGTCATCAAGAACAGGAATCAGATAGATACAAAAAGCATGAACAATGCAAAACTACCACAAATTAATTATCACATTGTGGAGATTAAGAGTTACCTAACTCTTCACATACTCCTTTGTCTCCTATAATGTGTAAATACACACCAGGTTGTCTAAAATATAATGCTAATACTACTCAATGGTCAAAATGTCACCATAATCTCTAACGAGAACAGAAATGCATGTCCCCATTCACTGATGCTCCAATATATATCCTTAAATGTGCTGGATATGGGCCACCATGTTCCACTCACAATTCCCACTAATGATTAAATGTCTTCCACAGATGATTAGATTTCTTCCTCATATAAATTTTGTAAACTAATACCCGACAAGGGACCCTCGTTTCGCCATCACGACTTCATCAGGGGAAATATAAATTCTGGTGACCATTTCACAACCAATTCTTTCAACGACACAGGTAAACACTCACTGGTAAATGACTGCTTCATCCAAAAATATCCTTCAAATATGACGGCAATGGAGTGCCTAACTTCAAACCTTATAACCTTCCATATTAAAAAAAAAAAAAAAAAAAAAAAAAGCTCACCAGACTCCTCTCCTATCTGGACATCCTCTGTTCTCTGAAATTTACACCAAAGTTTAAGCACCTCCACGCCTTAAACCATGGTGGGATGTTCGGGCGTGGATGATGTAAGCCAACACATTATAGGAGACAAAGGAGACTATGTGAAGAGTTAGATAACTTTATGTTTCTGACAAGAAATAAGGGACATATTCATTTATATGGTCTATTTAGATAGTATAGGATTGTTATGTTATGCCCTGCATGTACCATCTTTTTTGGTTCATATTATAATAGACGTGCAAGGATATGGTCTACACGATAATAGATTTGAAAAAATGTGGTCAGCTTTCACTATTGATGTAAAAACAGTAACACTGTAAATAGTAAATTAATCTCCACAATGTGATAATTAATTTGTGGTATTTTTGCATTGTTTATGCTTTTTGTATCTATCCGATTCCTGTTCTTGATGACATGATGTATAAGACAAATGTTTTATTTTTTTGTGGTGATGGTATGTTTTTAAGGCATGAATGTGGAATGAATGTGATGTGTGCTGTACACAGAGGTTAGGTATCTGTGTATTATTGTTATATTTTGGAAAATAAACATAGACTCTCATTTATTTCATCTGTAATTATAAATTCCACACATTCTTTGTTACCTCGCGGCGTCCTCGGGCAGGGAGGGTCGTCACCACCGATCATCAGCGACTGCCGGCGGCAGCGTGGGCCGACGCGACTCGCGCGCAAGCTCCACCCACCAGCCGACGTCAGACGCCCTCCCGGAGATCAACACGTTTGCGCGTGAAAAACTACTATTTAAAGAGCTGAGCCCAGCACAGCATTGCCTCAGCTACAGGCTTGCTGTGCTGGTGCTCAGTGGTGTTTGCTACTTCTTGCCTGCCTGTTTGGACTCGGATTGAACCTTGGACCTGCCTGCCTCCTGCCTGCCTTCTGACTTGGAGTGCTTACTGGACTTGTCTGTCTGCTGCCTGCCCTCGACTCGGACTGGAGACCGAACCTGTCTGTCTGCTGCCTGCCATTTGACTGGGATTGGAACAGGACCTCGCTTTCGCTGTACTGCTGTGACGCAGTACTGGTCGACTGTCCTTGCTGCAGAACCCAGGAACGACTGTGGCTAGGTAAGACTGGGGGTTATTCTTGGATCCACTATCTACAAATCGTAACAGATAGCTGAGGCCATGGACCCTGTAGACCTCTCAGCCTTGCAAGCCATTCCTGGTATGGTGACCCGTATTCAACAACAACAAGGAGTTTTAGATCAAGTCACCGGAGTGCTGGAGAGATTAGCCGCTCAGATGGACGCTCTATCAATGGCAGCTTCTGTAAATCCAACTCCCTCAGTATCTCCTCCGCTTCCAATACGACTACAGCCCCCACCACGCTTCAATGGGAATCCTCAGTCGTGTCGGGGATTCTTGAATCAATGCCGTATGCATTTTTCACTTCAAGCTGCTTCATTTCCCACAGACCGAACCAAGGTTATGTTCATTCGCTCTCTTCTGGAGGGATCTGCTCTGGCGTGGGCGTCACCATTTTGGGTGCGAGAAGACCCCTTGATGGACAACCTGGAACAATTTTTGAAAGAATTTCGTTTAATATTCGATGAGCCTGGTCGCACCACGTCAGCAGCTTCCGACTTATTGCAAATCAAGCAAAGAGACCGATCCGTCAGAGAGTATGCGGTTCAGTTTAGAATGCTTGCAGCTGAATTGAGATGGGGAAACGACAGCCTGACTGCCATTTTCAGGCAGGGACTCTCCGAAGTCATTAAAGATGAGTTAGCAGGCCGTGAGACTCCAGATTCCTTGGAAGAACTAATACGGTTGGCAATCCGAATTGATCTTAGAATTCGGGAAAGAACCCGAGAACGGACCCTTTCTAGACTATCTTATCGACTAGCACCAACTTTCCAGGGATCATTCGTCACCCCAAGAACAACTGAAACTCAGACAGCCAGTGAGGAACCGATGCAGATCTATCGCTGTCATTTAACTCTTGAAGAGCGTCGGCGGAGAAGAGTGAATAATCTTTGTCTGTATTGTGCGGGTTCTGGACACTTCATTAACAAATGTCCAAATAAATCGGGAAACTCCCGGACCTAGACTTGGTAGGAGAGGCCTCCCTGGGTCACATCTTACCCTCTCCACAAATCTTAATCCCAGTTTCCATTTCTCTCCACAACGACACTATTCATCTACAGGCCTTTTTGGATTCAGGGGCAGCCGGCAACTTCATTGAGGAACAGATCATTCAACAGTATCAAATTCCTACAGAACCATTGGCCGTTCCTCTCACCGTCTCTTCAGTCTCTGGACAACCTCTGGCGAACAAAATTTTTCAAATTTCCAAACCTGTCAAATTAACTACTGGAATACTACATCAGGAAATTATCCAATTGTATGTACTTCCGGCCTCAGTCAATCAAGTGATTTTGGGCCTACCTTGATTGAGACAACATCAACCCCAAATCGATTGGGGAACTTCTCAGTTGGCTTCTTGGAGTAAAACCTGTTACCAAAATTGTATACAACCGATTCGTCCACCCAGCCCCATGATAGCATGTTCACTAGCCGTTCCATCTGCACTACCACAGATTTATGCTGAATTCAGTGACGTGTTCAGTAAACAGCAAGCAGAAGTTTTACCTCCTCATCGCAATTATGACTGTGGAATAGAATTGATGCCGGATAAAATTCCTCCCAGAGGCAGGGTTTACGCTTTGTCAGAACCAAAATCCGAAGCTATGAAACAATATATCCAGGAGAACCTGGATAAGGGATTTATCAGACCTTCATCATCACCAGCAGGCGCCGGATTTTTTTTTGTTCAAAAGAAAGACGGGTCGTTACGACCCTGTATTGATTATAGAGGACTTAATAGTATTACAAGAAAGAATCGATATTCCATTCCACTTATCACAGAACTTTTTGATCGACTAAAGGGAGCACAAATTTTCACTAAACTTGATCTTCGAGGAGCTTACAAATCTAATCAGAATACGTGAAGGGGATGAGTGGAAAACTGCCTTTAACACACTAGATGGACACTACGAGTATTTGGTTATGCCCTTTGGACTATGTAATGCCCCGGCGGTTTTCCAAACCATGATTAATGACATTTTCAGAGACCTTCTTTACTCTCATGTTATTGTATATCTTGATGACATTTTAATTTTCTCCAAAACTGAACATCAGCATCAACTTCATGTTAAACAAGTACTTCAACGTCTTCGGGAAAATAAACTCTATGCGAAACTGGAGAAATGCCTTTTTCATCAACAACAGTTACCCTTTCTGGGATATATAGTGTCTCAAGACGGTCTCAGCATGGACCCTGACAAACTTAAGGCCTCAACCACTGGGGCTGAAGGCTTTACAGCGATTTTTGGGCTTCTCCAATTATTATCGCCAATTTATTCCTGGATACTCCACACTAGTTGCACCTCTCACTACTTTAACTAAGAAGGGAGCTACAAATCGTACTTGGCCTCCTGAGGCTATTCAAGCCTTCCAACGCTTAAGAGGGATTTGTGAAAGACCCCTGTTTACAACGCCCTGATTCAGATAAGCCGTTTATTCTGGAAGTTGACGGGTCCGCACTAGGAGTTGGGGCAATCCTTTTGCAATCTTTTGACTCAGGGAAATTAGGCACATGTGCCTTTTTTTCAAAAAAGTTCTCTCCGGCTGAAAAAAACTATACCATCGGGGACCGGGAACTGTTAGCTATTAAATTGGCACTTGAAGAATGGCGTCATCTGTTGGAGGGGGCTAAATTCCCCATCGACATTTATACTGACCATAAGAACCTGGCCTATCTGCCCATGCTCAGCGTCTGAATCCACGGCAGGCCCGTTGGGCACTCTTCTTCAACAGATTTAATTTTAAATTGCATTTCTGCCCTTCAGAAAGAAATGTACACGCTGATGCGTTATCCAGGAGTTTCTCCCTGATGACAATCCTGAGCCACTTCGGCATATCATCGATCCAGCCCGCATAATCGTAGCAACCACTCTGACTGTTCCAGCAGGGAAGACTGTAGTACCCAAACGCTTATGCCTTAAAGTACTACAATGGGCCCATGATTCCCTTTTTTCTGGACACCCTGGCACACTCACTACTAAGAACCTGGTTTCTCGCCACTATTGGTGGCCACGATGGGCAACTGACGTTAAAAAATATGTGGAATCATGCCCACATGTGCAGTCCAGAAGACCTCTAGACAGAGACCCACGGGTCTATTGCAACCTCTTCCGGTTCCTAAACAGCCCTGGACTCATATAGCAATGGACTTTATCACTGATCTCCCTCTTTCGGAGGGTAACTCCGTAATTTGGGTTTATAATTGATCGATTTTCCAAAATGGCACATTTTATTCCCTTGCCCGGATTACCCTCTGCACCAGAGTTGGGGCGGCTGTTTGTACAGCATATCTTCCGAATTCATGGGTTGCCAGCTAGTATCGTTTCCGACAGAGGAGTTCAGTTCACGGCACGTTTTTGGAGGGATTTCTGCAAAAAATTCAGGATAGATCTAAATTTCTCTTCTGCATATCATCCTCAGTCCTAATGGGTTAACGGAACGGAAGAATCAAACACTCACGACATTTTTACGCTGTTACGTTAACCAACGCCAAGATGATTGGGCCTCCTTATTGCCTTGGGCTGAGTTTTGCCATAATAATCATGTTCATCACGCTTCTACATCATCACCTTTCTTTCTGGTCTTTGGAAGACATCCAAGAATCCCTCTTCCTCTTACTGCCCCCTCGTCTTGCCCAGCAGTGGAGCAAGTAGTCCATTCCATGACTACCTTGTGAGAACAAACGCAGGACCTTTTACGAAAAGCTTCTATCCAGATGAAAAGACAAGCAGATAAAAAGAGGAGATTGGAAATTCCGCCTAAACCGGGGGACTTGGTGTGGTTGAGCACCCGTAATCTCAAATTGCGTATTCCCTCTCTGAAATTTGCGCCTCTGTTTATTGGGCCCTTCCCCGTTGACAAACAGATCAATGAGGTGTCTTTTAAACTTCGACTACCATCTACATTGCGCATTCATGATGTTTCATATTTCATTATTGAAACCAGTAATATTATCTTGGCCTTCTAGAAGGAAGAAATTGAAGAACCCATCTGTTCTACCAGATAATAACCAATATGAAGTGAAAGAAATCCTGGATGTCCGACGGGTAAGGGGAGTTCTACAATATTTACTTTCATGGAAAAATTATGGTCCGGAGGAGAACTCCTGGGAACTGGCCCATAATATAAATGCCCCTCGTTTTATTACGAGATTTCCATAGACGCTTTCCACTCAAACCTCATCCCAGGACCAGGGGAGAGAGCCTTTGTGGGGGAGGTACTGTTACCTCGTGGCATTCTCGGGCAGGGAGGGTCATCACCACCAATCATCAGCGACTGCCGGTGGCAGCGCGGGCCGACGCAATTCGCACGCAAGCTCCGCCCACCAGCCAACGTCAGACACCATCCCGGAGATCAACACGTTTGCGCGCGAAAAACTACTATTTAAAGAGCTGAGCACAGCATTGCCTCAGCTACAGGCTTGCTGTGCTGGTGCTCAGTGGTGTTTGCTACTTCTTGCCTGCCTGTTTGGACTCGGATTGGACCTTGGACCTGCCTACCTGCTGCCTGCCTTCTGACTTGGAGTGCTTATTGGACTTGTCTGTCTGCTGCCTGCCCTCGACTTGGACTGGAGACCGAACCTGTCTGTCTGCTGCCTGCCTTTTGACTGGGATTGGAACAGGACCTCGCTTTCGCTGTACTGCTGTGATGCAGTACTGGTCGACTGTCCTTGCTGCAGAACCCAGGAACGACCTTGGCTAGGTAAGACTGGGGGTTATTCTTGGATCCACTATCTACAAATCATAACATTCTTTCCATTTACTTTTTAAAAATTCCCCCAATTCTCTGTCATACAGTGCGGGATCGAAATGCCATTGAAAAGGTGAAGGTATGGAGGAACAGACAGAAATTTTAATATGATAGGAGTGTGATCAGATACCATAAATGTGTCACTAGATGCTGAGCATTGGGAAATAGAGATGAGGAAACTAAGAAATAATTTGTGAATATGAAATATGCACTTTAGAATAATAAGTGAAATCCAGTTCTGTGGGGTGCAATATATGCCATGCATCAAATAATTGCAATTCTTAAAAAATGTGTGCCTTCAGTTGTTCTCTGTGGGCATTTAGTACAGACCGGTTTTGTATCTAAGTCAGAGTAAATGGGCAAGTTAAAATCCTCACCCACAATCAATTGGTAGTGTAGAAACTGTCCAAGTTCTACAACCAGTTTTGAGAAGAAAGTTTGAGTAAACATGTTTGGAGCATAAACATTACATAAAATCAATTTGAAATTAGATATAGAGCCAATAAGAATTAGAAAATGCCCTTCTTTATCTACCATTTTCCTTTCCAACAAAAAGGACAATTTTTATGTATCTGGATAGCAACACCACGCTGCCTACTAGTATAGGATGCAGAGTGGCATTGTCCCACCCAAGTCCAGCTTAAGTTTCTTATGCTACTGCTTGTTTAAGTGTGTTACCTGTAGGAAAGCTATATGGGATTTAGCCTTCTTAAAGAGGTTCAAACTCTTATCTTTTTATTGGTGAATGAATTCCATCTACATGGAGAGAGACAATCGTCAAATCAGCTATCAAAGAGGATATAATTTCCTAGCGTGTAGCCAGATGGACGCAGGGCCAATGGGTATTGTGCTCTTCTGCTAGAAGATGGGAGACAGAATCAGATTTCAAAGCTGATGTCACTCTAGATATTAGAGATGTGAATCGGAACCGGAATCAGTTCGGATTCCGGTTCCGATTCACATGTGGGTTTTTTCCCATCGGGCCCGATCGTAGTTTTGTTTATCGGCTGCGCCCCAGCTGATAAACAAAAAACCCACCCCGACCCTTTAAAAGTAACCCCTTAGCTTCCCCCCCCCCCCCCAAAAAAAAACCCTTTTTACAGGTACCTGGTGGTCCAGTGGGGGTCCTGGGAGTGGTCTCCCGCGATCTTCTGCGCGGGCCATCCTCCGGCTCGCGGGCCGTCGGCTGCCACTAATCAAAATGGCGCCGATGGCCCTTTGCCCTTACCATGTGACAGGATATCCGTACCATTGGCCGGATCCTGTCGCATGGTAGGAGTACTGGATGGCCGGTGCCATCTTGTGCTCCTACCATGTGACAGGGACTGACCAATGGCACCGATAGCCCCTGTGACATAGCAAGGGCAAAGGCTATCGGCATCATTTTGAATACTGGCAGCCGACGGTCCGAGTGCAGGAGATCACTCCCGGACCCCCGCTGGACTTTTGGCAAGTCTTGTGGGGGTCAGGAGAGTCCCCCAAGACTTGCCAAAAGCCCCTGGTGGTCCAGCGGGGGTCCGGGAGCGATCTCCTGCACTCGGGCCATCGGCTGCCAGTAATCAAAATGGCGCCGATAGCCTTTGCCCTTACTATGTCACAGGGGCTATCGGTGCCATTGGTCAGCCCCTGTCACATGGTAGGAGCACAAGATGGCGCCGGCCATCCAGTGCTCCTACCATGTGACAGGATCCGGCCAATGGCACGGATACCCTGTCACATAGTAAGGGCAAAAGGCCATCGGCGCCATTTTGATTAGTGGCAGCCGACGGCCCGAGAGCCGGAGGACGGCCCGGAGCGGGAGATAGCTCCCGGGACCCCTACTGGACCACCAGGTACCTGTAAAAAGGTTTTGGGGGGGTCGGGAGGGTGGGGGAAGCTAAGGGGTTACTTTTAAAGGGTCGGGGTGGGTTTAGGGGTTATTTTTGTGTGCCGTTTTTCCCGCCCTCCCCCAAAACGATAAGGGAACCCCCACAATCAATATCGTGGGATTTTCCTATCGTTTTGGGGGAGCCCCTGATTTCTGACGATTTTGAAAATATCGACGATATTTTCAATCGTCCGAAGCCCGATTCACATCCCTACTAGATATACCCCTGCAGTAACCTCAGCTCTTCAGTATCTCTCCGTCTCCTAGCAGATGCGGACACTATACCACACACTAGAATAGTGTTAAGAATTACAGCAAAGAAGAAACAAAATTTACTTAAGGAGGATCGAGCCCCGCTCTCCTGCAGTGATACCTTAAGGGTCCCTCCCCAGTCGAGAATTCCTGAGGGTGATCTCAGATATCCCTCAGAGGTGTGCCTTGGTCCGGTAGCCGGTTCCATGGCATGGACATGGTGTGGCTGAAAGGCAGCGGGTGCAGAAACGAGCTCAGCAGTAAAGGTAATTCCCTCTCCCCCCGCAGCTGGAGACCGTCCAACACACGATCGGTAAGCGCCGAGGCCAGGTAAGAAAAAATCTTTAAATTCAGGTTTCCGGTCTCCAGAGCTCAGATTGCTACTCTGAATCCATCTCTGGCGAGGTTAGAAGGGAGCACCGATCAGGTTGAGCAGCCTTGGTTGGGCTAGGCCCTGATCCGGTGCAAGGGTCCACACATGTGGAGACCCATGGGGGTCGCCATCTTCCCTTCTCGATCGGCAGTACGTGCGAGGCAGGACGGATGGCCGAAGCACCTAACTTGCGCGCGTCCAATACAGAAGCGCGCATAGCTGCACGCAGAGCCGCGCTTACAACTGCACGCATGTAAACACATAGAGACAATGGCACCAGCACCCAAGAAGGCCAGAAGGCACTCTCTTTCCACAGCCTGCCACATAAGAGCTGCACAGCCTGAATTGGAGTCCTGCCTGTGTCAACATTGCGAAGAAGCCCAGGGGGAACCAAAGCCTGGCCCCTTACTGTCGGAAGATGGTTCCAGAACTACTGACAATAGCTCCCCGGACCTATGCATCTCCGAGATGGCTTCCCCACAGGAGGGCACCTCTGGGGCCCCTACTCCAACTCCCCCTGGGGTTAACATGGATCCAGGGACCTTCTGGTTGGAATTTTTCCAAGGGCTGCAAGCCTTCGTTCAGGCGCAATCAGCTTCAGCTGCACCCCAGGCTCAACCCTGCTGGAAGCACAAGATCCGCCTGGCTCGGATGCCTCAAGACATGCCTCGCCTAACCAAAACTTCCCTAACAGGGACCCAGACACTTCAGATGATGAGTGACTCCCTGGAAGAAGGAGAAATCCCTCCAGGAATGGAACCAAACCGAACCATGCTTCGCTTCTTCCACAAGGATGAATTACCAGCCCTTGTTTCCCAGACTCTGAAGACGCTGGGTATTCCTGGCATGGACCCTAAGGTGGAACCAAAGAAGAACCCCATCTTGGTGTCCCTTCGTAAGGCCTCATTCTACTTTTCAATGATGGAAGCCATCCAGGAACTGATTGCCCTGGAATGGGATGCCCCGGAGGCCAGCTTCAAAGGGGGTCGGGCCTTGGAAGCCCTATACCCTCTAGAATCAGCGACCAAGGAATGCCTGTGTTTCCCGAAAGTGGACGCTATGGTCTGCAGTCTCAAAGCGAACAACGATTCCCGTTGAGGGAGGGGCTGCACTGAAGGACACTCAGGACAGACGATTGGAATCTATCATTAAGCAGGCCTTCAACGCAACAGCAATGACACTGCAGATTGCTTCCTGCTGCGCACTGGTTGCACATTCCTGCTTGCTCCTCTTGAGAGAGGCAAATAACTCCGGAATGTATTCCGGTGAGATGATGGAACCCGCAGCAGCCTTCCTCACGGGTGCAAGCTCAGACCTGATGCGCACCTCAGCCAGGGGCATTGCCTCGGTAGTGGCAGCCAGAAGACAACTATGGCTACGGAATTGGTCTGCGGGCATGACATCTAAAGCAAATCTCACAAGAATGCCTTTTAAAGGATCTCTTTTGTTCGGAAGCGAATTGGAGAAGCTAGCCAGCAAATGGGGCGAATCCACAGTGTCTCGGCTACCGGAAGATAGAAGTAAAAGATCTCAGCGTCCCTCCCCAAGAAGAACCAAGGGCAGAGGATTGCAACGCTTTAGACCCTACAGGACCTTGCAGTTACAGGCACCTTGTCCCTCTGGAAGGTCCCAGCCCTTTCGGAACAGACAGACCAAGAGGAGAGCAGGCCCGGGGGCAGGCTCCAGCCATGCTCCACAATGAGAATGGGCCGACCCATCCACAGGAAGAGGATATAGGGGGTCGACTTGCCCTCTTCTACCAAAGATGGGTTGAGATAACATCAGACAAATGGGTTCTAAACATCATTCGAGAAGGTTACTCTCTGGAGTTCCGCAGCATTCCTCGAGACAAATTTATGATGTCACTCTGCCACTCCCACTCCAAGAGACTGGCAGTAGAAACCACTCTAATAAGACTACTCGGTCTGAAGGCAATAACTCTGGTTCCCACACCCCAACAAAATACAGGACGCTATTCCATCTATTTTATCGTTCCCAAGAAGGAAGGATCATTCTGGCCTATCTTTCATCTCAAGAACGTCAACCGTCATCTGCAGATTCTACACCTCGGCATGGAAACTCTTCGCTCCATAATAATGGCAGGACAACTGGGAGAGTTTCTAACCTCCCTGGACCTTTCCGAAGCCAGCCTTCACATTCCAGTCCATCAGAATCATCAGCGCTTCCTGCGCTTTGCAATACTGAGCACTACGCTTCAGCCTAGAAACCGCTCCCAGAACCTTCACCAAAATCATGGAGGTCATGGCAGCAACACTGAGGAAGGGATCTTGGTACAACCTTACCTGGACTATTGACTAATCAGGGCAAAGTCTTCAGAAGAGAGCCGGCAGGTGATCAGCAGAGTCAAAAGCCTACTGTAGGAACTCAGTTGGGTCGTGAACACGGGCAAGAGCAGTTTGCAGCCCTCTCAATCGCTAGAGTACCTGAGGGCCCGTTTCAACACCAAACAGAGCAAAGTCTTCCTCCCTCCTCTGAGGAGAAGGAAACTGATGGAACAATTACAACAATTGATGACCAATGCACACCCAAGGTATGGGACTATCTTCAAGTCCTCAGCCTCATGGCATCAACCTTGGAGGTCGTCTCTTGGGCAAGGGCCCATATGCGACCGCTCCAGCGCTCCTTACTCCCACGAAGGAACTCACTGTCCCAGGACTACTCAATTCACCTCCAACTACCAGCAGAGGTACGTTCTCAGCTCCAGTGGTGCTTACAGGAAGACCACCTAAGCAGAGGAGTAAGCCTATCCCCACCGAACTGGATCTTGCTCACCATGGATGCGAGCCTGCGAGGGTGGGGAGCCCACTGTAAGGAACTGACGGCCCAGGGTCAATGGAACAAGGAAGAGGTGGAATGGAACATAAATCGCCTGGAAGCCCGAGCAGACAGATTAGCATGCCTGTGATTCAGCCACAGACTCCGAGGCAAAGCAATTCAAGTGATGTCTGACAATGCGACAATGGTTGCTTACATCAACCGCCAGGGAGGAACCAAGAGCCAGCAGGTATCTCTGGAGATAGAACCTCTCATGGCATGGGTGGAGATAAACCTACAAGGGATCTCTGCCTTCGATATCGCAGAAAAAGACAACGTCTTAGCAGACTTCTTCAGCAGAAAGAGCCTGGACCCAGGGGAATGGATGCTGTTGACCACAGCCTTTCAACTGATAGTAAATTGCTGGGGCCTCCCAGCCATGGATCTACTGGTCACCTTTCTCAGTGCCCAAGTCCCTGAGTTCTTCAGCCACAGATGAGAGCCACAATCCCAAGGAATCGACGCTCTCATCCAGACTTGGCCAGAGGAAGACCTACTGTACACCTATCCCCCACCCCATGGCCACTACTGGGCAGGGTCATCTGCAAGATAGAACATCACAGGGGACTAGTTCTGCTAGTGGCCCCGGATTGGCCAAGACAACCATGGTACGCAGACATGCAAAGACTCCTTGTGGGGAACCCTCTGTGCCTACCTCCTCACAGGGACCTTCTCCGGCAGGACCCGATTCTCCATGAAGATCTGTCTCGATTCTCTTTTTAGTCTCTTGAGAGGACTCGCCTGAAGAAGCGCGGTTACTCAAAGGCCATGATTGAAACCCTGCTCCGAGCCTGCAAGTTCTCCACATCCCTGTCATACATACTGATCTAGAGAGTATTTGAAGCCTGGTGTGAGGACTGTGGGATTCTCCCGCAGACAGCTAAGATTCCCATGATTCTGGAGTTCCTACAGGGACGGTATGAAGAAGGGGTTGTCACTCAACTCCCTCAAGGTCCAAGTAGCCGCACTGGCCTGCTTGAAAGATGAAGTAGATGGTATCCGGCTATCAACCCATCTGGATTTGTCCCGCTTCCTGAAAGGGGTTAAAGAACTCCAACCACCCCTATGGAATCTCAATCTAGTATTAGACTTCCTAGCTGGGGCTTCCTTCAGACCAACACGCAGTCTGCCTCTACGCCTCTTAACATTGAAGACTGCAATCCTGGTGGCAATATGTTCAGCTCGTCGCATCTCCAAACTACAGGCACGATCCTATCGGGAACTGTTCCTTAGGTTCACACCAGGAACCATACAACTGCGCACTGTCCCATCCTTCCTACCAAAAGTGGTTTCTGAGTTTCACTTGAACCAAACCATCTCACTATCATCTCCGGATGAACATAAGGACTCTGAAGACTCGCGCCTTCTTCGCCATCTAAATGTCGGCAGATTCCTAGTGCGATACCTGGAAAGATCAGAACCGGTGCGCAAAACGGACCACTTGTTTGTTCTTCACAGTGGGAAGAAACAAGGAGAAGCGGCCTCGTGGGCGACCATACCCTGCTGGATCAAAGAAGTAATCAAGGCAGCCTACACAGAGGAGGGAAAGCCCTTACTTCTACAGGTTAAGGCTCATTCTCTGAGGGCCCAGGCAGTCTCTTGGGCAGAAACCAAGCTGCTGTCGGCCGCTGAGATCTGTCGGGCGGTGACGTGGTCTTCCATACACACCTTCTCCAGGTTCTACCGCCTAGATGTTCAGGCCCGAGAAGATGCAGCCTTCGCAAGGGCAGTATTAAGTGGGCCACAGACAGCCTCCCACCCTGTCCGGGAGTAGCTTTTGTACATCACATTGGTGGTGAGTCCATCTGGCTACACACTAGGAAATGGAGAAATTACTTACCTGATAATTTTGTTTTCCTTAGTGTACACAGATGGACTCATCATCCCGCCCACGGCTGCCCCCAGAAAAGGAGAACCTCGGATAGCAAACCTCGAGACTAAGCAAATATGGGTAAGCCGCGGCCTACCCCTAGTTCAAGACACCCACAGTTTGTCCAGTGTCGGCGTTAATTGGTTGAGTGCACTGGCGGTCTCCAGTTTGGAAATTAGTTGAACCAGTTCAAGTTTTACTTTTTTTTTTTTAATTATTTATTTATGCACTTTACAATAATCATAAGAAAAGAAAAAAAAGGTATTTCCGATATTACATGTCATTACATCCTTTACTAGACATAATTATAACTAAGGAACATACACTATTAAGAAAGTAACCTGGTTATACTGTATTCTCCTTCAAAACATTAATTAAGGTAGGTATATAAGATTCCACTTTAACTAGAACATAATACCAGATACATGGAAAAAGCAAAAAGGAAATACCCAATTCTTATACTAAACTTCCTGAGCTGAGCTATTCTCAGTTCTATGGTTATCCAAGAAAAATCTCAATTGAGATGGTTTAAAAAAAAGGTACCGTGTATTATTCAGAAAAAGCAGACATTTACAGGGCTATCTGACTGAAAACTTAGCTCCCAACTGTCGGGCTTCCTGACCCATATCTAAAAATTTCTTTCTTCGAATTTGGGTAACCCGAGTAAGATCTGGGAATACCCAGATCTTTTGACCTAGGTACATTTTACTCCTATTTCGAAAAAAGGAATTCAATACTAAATCTCTATCTGTTGATAGTACAAATGTTACCAAGAGCATCTCTCTATAATCAATTTGTTCTTCCATTGTGGTTTCTAAAAATGCAGTTAGGTCTAGTTCTGCCCCCATTGAAGGTCTTGCCACCATTTCTTGTTCTTTCTTTGTTGATGATACAAAATATATATCAGAGATTAATGGTAATGATTCCTTTCAGAATTGGAAAACTTCAATAAGGTACTTATTAAACTGTTCACATGGAGAGATCAGTTTTACTTTAGGACATTTAGTACCCGTAAATTAAGGTATCTAACAGAGTTAAGAACATGCCATACTGGGTCAGACCAAGGGTCCATCAAGCCCAGCATCTGTCTCCAACTGTGGCCAATCCAGGCCATAAGAATCTGGCAAGTACCCAAAAACTAGGCCTATTCCATGTTACCGTTGCTAGTAATAGCAGTGGCTATTTTCTAAGTCAACTCAATTAATAGCAGGTAATGGACATCATGTAACAGCATTATTATTACTTGCTTGATCTTTAAAAGATTATAAAACACAATTGCATGCAAAATGTGTAGGTGAAGAATGTAAAAATTGCCTTACTGGGTCAGACCAATGGTCCATCAAGCACAGCATCACTTCCTGACAGTGGCTAATTGGAGGTTGTTGACAAAAAGTTCCTAGCAGATTTGAATGGGGAGGATCTGTTTCTTGTTCACTTCAAGCTCCTGGCAATAAAAGAGGTGGTGTCCCTTATACATACCCAGCTAGATTTCTTATTGCAGGATTAAAGCTGCAGCCTTGCTTTATAATGCTCTTGCCCATCCTGCAGAAGGTGGCATCCTTTTTTTCTAGAAGTAGCTTTGTGTCTTTCCACTCATTAATTTGTAATTGAACTCTACCTTAGGGAATATAGTACGTGACTCGAGAGCCGTGCTCGGCCTCTGTGTACAGCTATAAATCCTACACAGCAGCAGTGCCAAGAACTTATTGGCTCTTACCCTGGGATTAGGCTTTGTGGGAGGTGAGCCAAGAAAGTCCCTTTGAGGTTTCACAGAACCATTTAAGTATGGCGTAACCTTAGCCTATGAAAATAATTTTCAGATCTGGGACTGCTAATATGTTCCATTTCAGGAGGGGGCTCCTATGGTTAGGTCATTGAATTAGTTGTCATAAACTCCTAGAACAAGTTCAGATCTCTTTAAAGTGACCTTAGGTAAGCCCCTATCTATACCTCTGCCTCAGTTTACCCAGATATATTTCTCCAATTAACACTTTGGAAGATTGTAATCTAGACCCCAGAGATGGCTGCATGTGTTAGAAGATAAGAAGTTAGGAATTCAGGGATCCTTGTGTTGAATTGATCAAAGAAGTGAAGACTTAAAGCAAGCTTTTCCACCTTTTATTCATGAATTCTTAAAGAGGCCGATTCAGTATGGTGCGCTCGGCTGAGCACACCGTTTAGCACCCGTTTGGCCATGCATTTTCAACGCACGTCTATTACCTATTATACTGTAAGGGGTAATAGTACCTTGAAAACGCACAGCCAAACTCGCAAAAACTAATAGCGCTCATCACATGCAAATGCATGTTGATGAGCCTATTAGTCGCCCGGGACACTGAAATTAAAATGTGCAGCCAAGTCGCACATTTTACTCTCAGAAATTAACGCCTGCCCAGAGGCAGGGATTTATCATAGACAGCACCCGGAGAGTGTACAGAAAAGCAGAAAAAACTGCTTTTCTGCACACCCTCCGACTTAATATCATAGCAATATCCCAAAAATAAAAAACCCCAAAAATTTCAAACAAAAAAAATCTGTCTGCCAGTCCAAAAACGGACGCTCAATTTTGCCGGCGTCCATTTTCCGAATCCGTGGCTGTCAGCAGGATCAAAAAACGACACCGGTAAAATTAAGCGTCTGTTGTCAGACCCGCTAACAGCCGCCGCTTCCGATAAGGAGGCGCTAGGGATGCGCTATTGTCCCTAGCGCCTCCTTATTAGTGTGGATCCTAATTTAAATAGAGAATCGCGCGCCCAGGCACCGAGCACTCACTCTCCTGCACTTTATATTGAATCAGCCTGAAAGAGAGGTTTCGGTCCCCAAACCTCTCTTTTAAGAATTCATGATTAAAAGGTGGAAAGCTTGATTAAGTCTTCACATCCTTGATCAATTCAACACAAGGATCCATGAATTCCTAGCACTATACTATTTCCGTTTATGGTTATTCACCACTAGCGTATACCGCTCATCATCTCCACTTCCTATTGGCAGAAGATAAAAACTGGGGGACTGACATTTCAATAAAGATTTGGCATTTTGGAATTCTTGAACTTTTCCTGTATAAATTGTTTTTTCTGGTTTGTTTTATATGGACCTTTGCAATTGATTTTGCAACACACCTGTTGACTGTGTTCATATTAGTGTGTTTGCCCATCGTTCCACATTTCATTGTGAGAAGATAAGAAGTACCATCCTGAGACCAAAGGTCCATCGCTGTGGTCAAAAGTACCCAGCAAGTCACAAAGAGTAGGATCCTTTCTTTGTTGTTCCCCCTAGGGATAAGTGGTGGCTTTCCCAAATCTAGCTGGCTAATAAGATAGGACGTATTTTTTTGACTTAGAGCACAATCAAGCTATGGAATCTGTTGCTGGAGGATGTGGTCAAGGCAACTAACATGGTGGGGTTCCAAAGAGAGTTGGATAAGTTCCTGAAGGAAAAATCCATAAACATTAGCCAGGTAGGCTTGGGAAAGCCAGGGCTTATCCCTTGGAGTGAGAAACAAGAAAGAGGTCAACTACTGGGGATCTGATGGGTACTTGTAACTCAGACTGGATACAATCTGAGACAATGCTGGGCTTGATGGACCTTGGTCTGAACCAGCAAGGCACTTCGTATGTTCTTATGTTGGACTTGTCCACATTAAATCTAATCTGCTGTTTAGATGCCCGGTCCTGTAAAGTCCTTGTGCATCTCCTCACAATCCGCATATTGATCTGTGAAGCATGTTGATATTATTTATTTAATGAAAAGTGCTACCTAAATACAAATTAATGAAATGATTATACTCAGGTGGTCCCTTCTCATTGTAGTGCAAGTATAAAGTGTTTCTCAAACACAAGTTAAAGGCTGGGAAGCAATATCACCCCTCCTGCCTTTAACACTGTGGCAGGGTGAAATTCCATCCCAGCAAGCCCATTGTGGCATGGGGGTGTTGTGAGGTAGTGTAGGAGGTTATCATGGGATTTAATTTCAAGCAGGCTGGGGTTCTTTTGATTGGCCCTTGCATTCCCAGGTAGTTTGGGCCCGAAGAGTTGTGTCTGCTTAAGGGACCGTTGGGAGTTGGTTACTGCACTCCTTTACGTAGCAGTCAGCCAGGAGGTTTTTTCTGGAAGTTTTGTTGGTCAGGACCCATCAGGGAGAATTACAATGGTCTGGACATTTGGTGGCAGCTCTGGAGGTATCGGGTCAAGTCGTTCAGCTTGTAGAGGGAGCACAGTTGGTGCGCTTGGAGGCTGGAAAGAGATCCCTTTTTGGTGCTAAGGGGAGGCTGTGATTATGACATCGTCAGAAGTTGAGGAAAGCACCACATCACTTCCTTTGTTGGAGGGTGGCAGACAACCTTTTTTGCATTCTGAGGTGGGTTCGCGTGTATTGGGAAGTTCTTTGGTGCACACGAGTGAAGAGGGAGGTGGGGTGCATGTGGCAGTAGCAGCAGGCAGTATCATGTTATCAATGGAAGCTGCCTTGGAGGGGGTGGAGGAGCGACGATGCACAGGAGGCCCACTTAGCTCTGGATCTTCTTGGGATGTTTCAGTGCAGCGGACAGCGAATTTGTTGGGAGCCAGATGCGGAGCGGTTGTTGCAGGTCCAAAGGGAATGCAATGTCGGGTGGTGCTATGGAGAACAGCAGGAGAGAAGTTTTGGGGGGAGGGGTATCCTGTGCAACAGGGGAATTGGGAGGTAATGGGCCATCTGCTGAGCGGGGAGGCAAGAGAAGGAGTAAGAATAAGTCAGGAAGTAAAGTAGCAGATTGTGGGGCCGACGTACCTCGAGCATCGGGATCAAGAGGCAAGGGAGTGTATGCTGAGCCAATGATGGAGTGAGCTTTGGGGGGAATGGAGATTCCCTCCTGTGGGATTCAGGAGAAGTGTTGGTGCTGGGGGTGCGGGGGCAGGGTTATGCAGTTGGGGGTGGTTATGGGATGAAGGGTTCTGGGATGTTGGGTTAGGGGTGAGATGGAGTTTTGGTGGTGGGGGATGGGGAGGAGGGGCATGGCATGGGCTAGATTGGTGGCCAGGTGAGAGAGAGGACAGTTGGGGAGTATGGGTCCTGTGGGGTCTTGGGAAAGCACAGGTAGAGGTGAGGTTTACTGTCCAGGGTTAACAGATGGTAGTTTTCAGAGGGAATTGCAAGTGGGGGAGCAGGATTGGGTAGGACATAAGAACATAAGAAATTGCCATGCTGGGTCAGACCAAGGGTCCATCAAGCCCAGCATTCTGTTTCCAACAGAGGCCAAACCAGGCCACAAGAACCTGGCAATTACCCAAACACTAAGAAGATCCCATGCTACTGATGCAATTAATAGCAGTGGCTATTCCCTAAGTAAACTTGATTAATAGCCATTAATGGACTTCTCCTCCAAGAACTTATCCAAACCTTTTTTGAACCCAGCTACACTAACTGCACTAACCACATCCTCTAGCAACAAATTCCAGAGCTTTATTGTGCATTGAGTGAAAAAGAATTTTCTCCGATTAGTCTTAAATGTGCTACTTGCTAACTTCATGGAATGCCCCCTAGTCCTTCTATTATTCGAAAGTGTAAATAACTGATTCACATCTACTCGTTCAAGACCTCTCATGATCTTAAAGACCTCTATCATATCCCCCCTCAGCCGTTTGGGGTCATTATTTGGAAGGAGTGGGGTGGGTCTTACCTCTGTTTCAGGTTCAGCAGGAAGAGAGGAGAGTTTGTGTCCATTGGGGCAGGTGACAAGGCGTGAAGTGGAGTGGAGTGGATGGCAGAGATGAACAGCCCAGGACATTGTGGCATGAGACTTGGAGGGAAGTGGATTCATCACATGGAGATGAGGCCCGCAATGGTGATCCAGAAGGTCAGCTCGTCGTGCATGATAGCGAGTCAGCTAGCAATGGACCAAGGTTGTCAGTTGGTGAGCAGTCTGCAGGGAATCATGCTGAGTGAGCTTTCTGGGTCGAGGAAGAGTGGGAAGGGGCACAGTTCTTCATCCTCTTCATCATCTTCTTCTTTCTCATCATCTGATAGGTCAGAGGGTGGTGAGAGAGGGGTGCGGGGGGGGGGGGCAGGGCAGGATATGGGGCAGCTTTAATTACCCAGTCAGAGCTTTGGGATGGTGTCCCGAGAGGTTTGTTTAAAAAGATTAGAAAGAAAAGATATTCTGACATATTCAAGTTATTAGAGGGTAGGAGGGGCGTTAGGAAGGGGAAAAAGAAGGACAAAGAGTGCGAGGTGCCCAAGAAGATCCCGAAAAATATTCTAAACTGGGTGCATTGTTTGTTTTTTGTGGTTGGCCAGCGTGGTGCGACATTTTGATCCTTCGCAATATGGAGCTTTATTGGTATATGAAGATAGAATTATTGGGGCACTTTGGGACTTTGAGGGTTGGGCTTGGCTCAATTATGATGAACGGTTCCGAGATAAAATGGAGGTGAACAGGTTCATGCCCTGGGGTACCCAAGACATCAACATATGGTTGATGCAAATGTCTAATAAGGGTCATAGTGGGGGGGGGGGGGGGGGAGTGAAGGCTGGGGGATCGCATCAGCCAGGGAGTTTTTCTCAAGAGGCAGGTCAACAAGGGGGGGGGATCCTTTCATGAGCCTGGTGGTAAATCAGGATCTCAAGCCAAAGGGCACACCAACAGACTTGATGTCTGCTGGTGCTTTAATACATCCTCGTGTTTATTCTCAGATTGTAAGTTTCGACATGCTTGCTTGATTTGTGGGGCAGGACACCTGGCTTCCAAGTATAGTAAGAGAGTTGCCGGTGGTGTAAGCAGGGGAGCCAAGCAGAGACCCACTTTTGGTGCGAGCTCCTTCACCGGTCAGATTGTATATAATGTGCGGTTGGTTCCAAGTTTATCCGGACAGAGTAGCCGCAGCTTGGTTGGGGGAGAGTTTTGGGGATGGGTTTTCGATTCCTTATGTGGGCCCAAGTTTCGGAGTTAGAGCTAGGGATGCCAGATCGGCTACCTGTTTTGTGAGGGTGGTTAATGACAAACTGCTAACGGAGTTGGGTGTATTGCAGGGCCGTTTGCAGTACTGTCTTCTGTGCCCATGCACTTATCTCCTCTTGCGGTTGTACCAAAGAAGGAGGTGGGTAAGTATAGGTAAATTCTTAACTTGTCATCTCATTCTGGTTTTTCGGTCAATGATTTTATTCCTGAGGCGCGGAGCTCTGTTTGATATGCGTCTTTTGATGAGGCGGTTGCTTTGGTGGATGGGGGATACTACTAGCCAAAGCAGATATTGAATTGGTTTTTAGATTCACCCGGGTAGTTTTCTTCTTTTAGGTTTTGTTTTCCAGGGGCAGTATTTCGTGGTTCATTGTCTTCCCATGGGATATGCTATGTCTTGTGCTTTCTTTGAGACTTTCAGCACTTTCGTGCATTGGGCGACATTTAAACATACAGGTCTTGACACCATGCTGCACTATTTGGATGATTTCTTGTTTGTGGGCCCATGTAGGGATTTGCTTGCTGGTTTTTTGGAGATAGCTCAGTTTATGTGGATTCCTATAACCCACAGTAAAACAGAAGGTCCATTGGTGAGATTAACTTTTCCGAGGATTGAGCTAGATGCTGAGCACAAGGTGTGTTGTCTGCTGGTGGAAAAAGTGGTTAAGCTGAGGGAGTTAGAAGCTGATGGGCATGGCCAAAAAAGTGACTTTGCTTCAAATGCAATCGCTGACTGGTTCTTTGAATTTCACATGCCATGTTATTCCGATGGGGTATGCATTTATTCAAAGAATTTCATCAGGAACAGTAGGGGTGCAGGCGGGTCATCAATTTATTATAGTGAAGGCTCAGATTAAAAAATACTTTTTTGACATGTTTAATGGCGTTTTGATAATGCAGGAGGCGCAAGTGTCTAATATGGAGCTGGAGTTGTATTCCTATGCTACAGGATAGGTTTTGGGGTCTATTTGAGAGGTGCTTGGTGGCTTGAGGCGTAGTTTCCCATTGTGGCTTTGGCTTTATGTAGTCAGGTTGAGGGACAGAAAGATGCATAAACTTTCTCCTCTCTCTCTCTCATAGATATATATCTATACATACACATATATACGTATGCTCTTTCCCTCATACACACACATGTTCCCTCTTACATACACATGCACATGCTCCCTCTCTCTCATACACATTCTCACTCACACACATGCTCACAGATACCATGGTCTACTCCTGCTTTGATGGCTTCGTCTTTTGTTTCTGATGTTCTTCGTTCGTGCCTCCAGTTGTCTTCATGTTCCTGATGCCCTGCGTCCATGACTCCAGATGTCTTCAGGTTCCTGATGTCCTTTGTCC
Source organism: Rhinatrema bivittatum (assembly GCF_901001135.1). NCBI lineage: Eukaryota > Metazoa > Chordata > Amphibia > Gymnophiona > Rhinatrematidae > Rhinatrema > Rhinatrema bivittatum. The sequence continues at coordinate 323,380,684 of NC_042620.1, forward strand.
GTATGTCCAGATGTCTCCATGTTCCTGAAGTCCACTGTTCCTTCCTGACGCCTCTGCCTTCGCCTCTGCCTCCATGCCTTGGTTCCTTGATGTTCACTTTCCTGGCGTGCCATTGTCATGGTCCATGACCAGCCCACGGGTGGACTGTGTAGGGCACCTCACGGTACAAGGCCATCTTCTCCTGCGCAGTGCAAACCTCCGGAAGACTTCTGCTTCAGTCCTAAGTCTTGAATCCTGAGTTGTCTTTGAATCCTTGAGAATCTTTTGCTTGAGTCTTGTCTCGGTCCTCGGAGTTCCTTGCATTTGCTTCCGTCCATGCCAAAGACTCTGTTCGAACCTGCTTCGCTCCAGCATGGTCCGTGACCAGTCCCACGGGTGGACTGTGTAGGGTGCATCCCGGTGCAGGCCTCTTCAGTATCTTCGCCATGTTCCAATATCAGCTTCCAGTATCGCTCCTAGAGTCTGCTTCGAGTCCAGCGTGGTCCGCGACCAGTCCCGCGGGTGGACTGTGTAGGGCGCGCTGCGTCACAGTCTCGACCCAGCACTTTGATCCTTGATCCTACGTCTACAGTGCCTTGATCCTTTGCCTACGTCTACAGTGTCCTCGCCTGGGTCTTCATCCAAAGTCTTCTGTGTTCTAAGGACTCCATCTGCCCTTGTTCTCTGTCCGGCCTGCCCGCCTTTTGCCGTTACCCAGCAGTAGGTTCGAAAGGGCTAGGAACTGTCAGAGGGACTGTTCATTGATCAACATTGCGTTGTTGGTCATCCTGGGGCGTGCAGGTCCGGTAGAGGGTCAAACCTCCGTCTCCTTGTCTTCGCTTCAGCCTTGTCCTGCTCCTCGTTACCTGTGCTCGCACCAGCTCACCTCCCGCGGTGTGTCTTGGGGCTCCTCCCTGAGTCATGCCGTGGCCCAAGGGCTCACAACACCCATTTCAGAAATGACCGCGCCTCCGCGCTCGTAACACCAAATATTGGTGTGCTGTTTTTTTGTTCAGGCAGCACGGGGGAGGGGGGGTGTATGGGTGGTCCTGCCTGCCCATTATTCCAAATATCTCCAATCAAGATGCATAGATGTTACCTTTCAGATCTAGAGTTGGATGTGCTAAGAGTGTGTTTTCCCTGTTTTGTGTCTGAGGACAGTAGGCACTGTGTCTAGAACATCATGTCCTAAGTGCATTAATGTGTGGTAGTTGAAAGAATAGTCCTTGTAAATTTCAGAGTCTCAAAATCACCTGATCCATGTGTCATACATGAAGCATTACTGCTGTTCTAGGCAAGGCACAGCATTTTACAGGTTCTCTTAGGGTATATTCTCACAAGCTGGCCCTTTCCTCATCTGATCTTGGCCAGCGCAGTCCCTAGGGGCAGGACATAAATGTTTTAATCTGCTCAGGATCAGGCCTGGCGCGACCAGGTGTGCAAACTGTGCAATTGCATAGGGATGCACACCTGGGGTGGGGGCGGAATCGGGAGTAAGGAGAAGCCTGTGCTACCACTGGTGGATCCAATCCCACCGGTGGCGGAAGAATCAGAAAGCCCATGCGGCTGCCACTGGGCTCCATTCTACAGGTGGTGGAAGAAGCCTGTCCTGCAGCTCCTCCTCAAGTGCAGGCCCCACGGTAATTCAACACTCACGGTGCATCGCAAGATGAGAATACGGGAAAGGCTAGCACCACGAGTGTTGAATTACCACGCAGCCAGCATGCAGGAGGAGATGCAGAACGGCTGCTCTCCCCAACAAAGAAGATTCAGGCTGAAGGCAGCAGCTGCGGAGGAGGGAAGGACCCGTGGACCCTGCCTGCCTGGGATGAGCGGGGGTGTGTGAATGGGAGCCTCCCTGGCATTTGGGTGGAATTGAATGGGAGTTTGCCTGGGGTGTGTGGGTGCGAATGGGAACTTGTCTGGGTTGTGTGCGTGAGAAAGAATGGGAGCTGCCTGGGTTGTGTGTGTGTGTGTGTGTGTGAGAGAGAGAGAATGGGGCTGTAGGTGGATACCAACCTGCCAGCCGCTGAAATGAAGAGGAGGGCCGGGGCTGCTAGCAGATCCCAACCAAAGATGAGATGGAGATGTCTATGGATTTGTCTGAGAGGAAGTGTATGTGTGTGTATAGGCTTGTGTGTGTAAATATAAGAAAGAGAGGAGAAAATTTGTGCACTCCATGCCCAATAATCCACGACAATCTCAGGGTGACTGGAAATCAAAAGTTCCCAGGTATGGAGAGCATGAATTTTTAAAATCCTTTTTAGTTTTATTTTTCGGTTGTTATTTAATGTGTCTGCTCTTTTGAAATATTTTATTGGTGTTTGGGACATTTAAAAAAAATTGTGAATTTTTAACTATTCAATCTTTTATTTGTCATCTGTTTTTGGAATATTATTATTAGCATGTCTTTACTATTATGATTAGGTATTTATTATATTTCTTGATTATATTATTTGATGTTTGAGGAATGGTGATAGTTCTGGTTTTTATTGTTTCACTGCATAGAGCATCTGGCTTCTTGTAGATTTCAGTTCAGGTTTCATCACGTTTGTATTTCTACTTTATGGTTGGTCTTAGTCTATATTTGGTGAGAAGTATAGGAGTGCTTTAGGGCTTTTGGAGGGTCAAGTTAACACACGTTATAATAGGGTTCCAAGCGTGTTTTTACCGGTTTTCTGGTTAGCATCACAGCAGTGCATGTAAATATAATGTAAGTGATATTTTTCCTGCAGAATATGGTACTTTGATATTTTTCATGTAAAATGTAATTATAAATGCATAACTCTTAACTGTGTATGTGGCATGGGCTAAGGAGGGAGGTTGGGGAGCTGGACATTGTGCAAGGCTATAAGGTTCGCCAAGGACACCTAATCGAGGGGGGGTGGGGGGGGTATCATTTTTCAAAGTTTGTATCACTGAAGAGAGCTGGGCTTTTTTTTTTTGTTGGTGAGCCTGGGACAGACAATGAATGAACATTGGGGGAAAAACTTGCTCAGGATGGGAAAAGAAACACTTAGACCCCAAGTGCAACATCCTGAGGTAACAAGTTTTCAGCCTCTACCCAATAAACAGGCAGATACAGTAAAGGTCGCGGGACAGCGGGCGAGTGCCCGCTCTCCCGGCGTGCGCACAGGCCAGTGTCCTGTGCGCGCAATTCAGTAAACTAAAATATTTAAATTAGGACTGGCGGTAAAAAGAGGCGCAGTTTTTACTGCTTTTCTGTGCACTTTCCCAGTGCCGGCAGAAATTGGCGCCTACCCAAAGCGGCTTGGCTGCATATTTTACTTTCTGTATCGCGTGGGAATTACTTATAGTGCCATCAACATACATTTGCATGTTGCGGGCGCTATTAGTCTCGGGGGGGTTGGACGCGTGAATAAGGGGTAAAGCTAGCACCTCCAAAACGCATGTCCAAATGCAGGTTAACAGTGCGCTCCACACTGTACTGTATCGGCCTGTATATGGGTTGAGTTTCAGCTGACTAGAATCATACAAATAAATGCCACTCATGACCCAACCATCTAGAAATATATGCTCATGCATATTCATCATGTGGGATATTCTGAGAGCTGGACGTGGCTGGAGTTGGGACTCAGAGAATCCCTTATCCTAACCACACTGCTTGACTAAAATCGTTGGCAGCAGTAGGTGAGCGGCCCTGGTGTGGAGCGTAAACAATAAAAAAAAAAAAAAAACAAAACTGACAGGGCACGCGATTGATTGCCGCTCGACCTGCAGAACTGTTACAAAAGCGCCTGGGTTTTGTAACCTTCGTGGGTTTTTTTTTCCTGGGCGCCGGCCAATGAGAGGCGCAGCTGCGTGTCACGTGGCCCTGTTTTATATAACGCTTTGCCTAGGGACAGTTATTAGGAGCGTGGCGGGGTCGCCACTGTCCGCGACGATGGGCTCAGAGCTCGCGGCCGCAGGGGCGGCGAAGCGCTGCCCGCGCCGGGGGCTACAGGAGCCAAGGAGCCCGCCGTGCACGGCCTGGGAGCGTCCGCTGCTGAGATGGGCCACGTCCCGCGCCGGCCGGCTGGGCTACCGCGGGGGCCAGCGGCCGATGGGCGACGAGCAGCTGGCCCGGCACGCCGAGCTGCTGGCCCGGCACGCCGTGCTCCGGGCCGAGGAGGACTGGACGCTGGTGCCGCCGCGGGAGGCCGAGTGGGACGTGTTCACCTGCCGCTGGTGCTGGGGCTGCCTCTTCGAGCCCGTGTCGCTGCCCTGCGGGCACACCTTCTGCCGGTCCTGCCTGCGAGGAGAGCCCGGGAGCGCGTGCTGTGCCCTCTGCCCGCAGGCGGCCCGGCGCTGCCGGGTCAACGTGGTGCTGAGCCACCTCCTGCTCAAGCGCTTCCCGAGCCAGGTGCAGGCGATGCAGCTCCGGCAGGAGGGCGGCGCTCTGTCCCGGGAGAGGAAGTGGCAGGCCGCCCTGCGCAAGTACAACGAAGCGATCGGCTTAGGTGAGCGCACAGCCCCGCAGCGGTGCAGCCGGAGCCGCGCTGAACTTGGTGTGCCCCGCCTGAGGTTTGAAATAGAAGGAAAGGAGAGGAACTTAATTGCCCCCCCCATCGTTTTGGTTCTGAGCCGCTCGTTAGTGAATGTGAATTTGCTCCGCTGGCTGCCGGTGCGCTTCTGCCTTGGGGGTCCAGTAAAAGTAGACCTGGGAGGATCGTGTCCAGGGGCTAAGATTGGGGGCTGTCTTTGTGCAGCAATGCCGGGGATCGGTGACGAGGGGAGGATTGCCTGACGCCCGCTTTTTTTCCCTTTCTAAACAGCGCTGGCAGATGATATAAAGTGGGTCAGGAGAGCAGCGTTGCATAAGCGCGCGCTGTGTCTGCCACCCCGGGCTGCGATCCTTTCGCTCCGGGAATAGAACAGAACAGAACAGTTGTATAACCAGGGAGGGCGTCGCAGAATTGGGTCAAGTGGCTGAGAACATCGCTCTGGCTAAGGCTTTCATTTAGATCGGGGAACAGTTCGGTGCATGTTTGTCTCCTGCCTAGAGAAGTCTCTTGAATCATCGTTTCATAATACCATTACTGCCTTTTGTTCGCTTGGAACTAGCAGCAGCCGACTTAGAACTGCCGCACAGCAAGCAGAAGTAGCATCTCTTGCTGAGTGGAAGACAAGAATTTGTACTTTGAAAAGAGTTTCTTTCTTTCACAGCAGGGCATTGCAAAAGGAATTAGGTGTCCTAGACGAGCCTTCAATCTTGGATTACTCCCCACCACCAGCTGCCTATCAGTGGTAGCTCCCCCTCTCACCCTCTGCCAAGTCTTGCATCTGTGCCCCTCCCTCCTTCACGGTACCCAGCATCCTACTACTTACCACTTCTCTAGCACTGCTTGAGGTACTCAGCGCTGTACAAAATCATAGCTGCGTTTCCATGGTTTTTCCCACTCCTGCACCCCCCCCCCCCCAATTTTGTTGACCCTGCTTCAAAGATTACCTTGCCTAAGTGCACACTGGGGGGGGGGGGGGTCGTGTATCGAAGTCCCCAGTGAGCAGGGCTAGTGCAGGGTTTTTTGGTACATTTTTTTTGGGATGTTCTAAACTGGCAGCCCTCCTTCTACTTTGTCTTCAATCCTTACAGGCTGCTGTGCATCCATCACCATCTCTGCTGGGCATGGTCTCCCCCCTGTTTACTGTCTGTCCTAGAGAGAGGGTTTGGGCAGAAAAGTAGTAGTATTGGGCAGAGCCCCTGAAAAAGGTGAAGAGGGAGTGCTACAGTGAAACAGGAGAAGGTTGGGTTTTGACCTCGTTGTGCCACAGCAGGTTAGCCACTTGTGCTGCTTAGCCCTGCTGGTACATTCTGTATAATGGAAACTGAAATGATTTATCTGTCATGCTCATCTTATGACAAGCTCAACGGAGTCGTGCACCCGCTGTTATGCAACCTGTGTTGGAATGCCTGTAGCTGTCTTCTTTTTTTTTTTTTTTTTGGTTTGTTTGTTTTAATAGGAAATGTTGAATATGCATGGTAGGAACTTGCATAACAGTTGGTCAATTACCTTTTACCTTAACTGTTAGCAAAGATAGAAAACGATAAAGAATAAATCCTTAGAACTGCTGTCCTTGAATGGCAAGTAATTTCAGTTTGTCTGACAGAACTGGAGTGGAGGAAAAGTCTCTAGTGGTTAGAGCAGGAGACTTGAGAGCCAGAGAAGCTAGGGTTCAAATCTCACTCCCATTGATGCTGCTTGTGACCTTGGGCAAGCCACTTTATCCTCCACTGCCTCAAGTGCAAACTTAGGGCCCTGCCCATGAGGTATCTGTGATATCTGAATATAACTCACCTTGATCTGGGGTTTTGAAAGATGAGTAATTACATCTAAAATCCACTCAATGGGAGTCACACACATGGGACTAGCTAGATAAGGATTGTCCCCAAATATAAAAGGAGGGATGGGCGAAGATGACAGATCCCAGCCAGATGGGTTTCACAATGAAGTAGGAAAGAGAATCACATTTGCTTAAGCCAATCCAGTGCTGTGGGGCTCTGAATCTGCCGCGTGTGCTTGGGTTTGTGAGAGAGAGTAGTGGTAGCAATAGGAGCTGATGTGGGGGTGGGCGGCTGGTTTTAGGTTGAGTATGGGCAGAGTGGATGGGCCAGTTTGGCCTTTCTGCCATCATTTGCTGTGTAGTATTGAACACAATGCAATTCGTGTTGTAAATTAACATTTCAGCAGGTAAAGTACTAAGTAAATGGCACAGCATCAATACACGTTAATGATAGGGGACCAGTTGCAGCCATTCTGTCTGCTTGAGTTGGTGTCACATCTTTGTTTTCAAAGGTGCTTCATTAGTGCACATAAGAGTTTTGCTTATTTTAGCTATAGCATTCATGCAACCCAGGAAATGATCATTTTAGTAATGGCCTTATTTTCAGAATCTATCATTTTTTAATGCAGGTTTTCCTAGCATGTAGATAGATGGTCTCAGGACCAGTGGGTTTATGCTCCCCTGCCAGCAGATGGAGACAGAGCAAGCTGACATCACAGTATATATATATATAACCCTGCAGTGACCCCAGCCTGTCAGTATTCTCCGTCTCCGGCAGATGGTGGATGTGCATCTCCGTATGGAGATTGCTTCAAGCTTTTTTTTTTTTTTTTTTTGGAAGGAGAAATTTGAAATTCTAAATTCAGGAAAAGAGAGCCCCACTCTCCTGCGGTGATACCTAAAGATCACTCCTCAGTTGAGAATTCCTGAGTTGATTTCTGTGGTCCCTCAGAGTTGTGCCTTGGCCCAGAAGCTGGGTTTCCTGGCGTGAAGTTAGCTGCTAGTTCAGCTGAAAGGCAGCGGGTGCTGGAGGCCGAGCGCGGTGGTGACGGCAGATGCCCTCTCCCCCTGCAGCCGGAGGCTGTTTCTGTACTCAGCCGGTAAGTGCTGAGCTCAGGAAAGGTTAAAAAAAAAAAAAAAAGTTTTAACCTGAATCAGAGACAGCTAGAGAGGTTTCAGGGCTTCCTCCAGTCTCCGTTCTTGGCGCGTTGTACCGACGTTCATTCCCGCGCTCATTGGGGTTGGGGGAACTGAGCAGCTGGGCGGGTTGAGCAGCCCCCAGAGGGCCAGGCCCTGCATTTAGGCTTTGTTTTCGCATGCCGCATGGTAGGCCGTGGTGGCCGTTTTTGCATGCTTTTGAGCATGTTCTGCTGCCCTCTATAGGCCATCGTTTTGTGCAGTGCATCGGCTCTGCGTACTCCTTGGTTGCTTAGTTTTTGAGCGCTTTATGTGCACAAATGTTTTATGTGCTCAACTGGGAGCACAAGTTGTGCACGCGTTTGGCCATTCTTTCTTCTAGGGGCTTAATTTTTGGGAGCACTTTTTTTTTTTTTTTAAGCGCAGACTGTTCTTTCACGCGCCTACTGCCGTCATGGCGCCAGTAAGCAAGAAGCCTAAGCGTTTTCCTATTTGTGTTGCCTGTCATATTAGGGCTTCTCAGCCTGACCTGACTTCTAACCTAAGTCAGTGCTGCTCAGGGAGAGTTGTCTTCCTCTGATTTTGTTAAGCCTGGCTCTTCCCATTTTGATGCTGGGTTGGTCACGGCCTTGACTGGGGGGGGGACGCCAGATCTTGGTTCTCTCTTGATGGGCTCCTCCGCTGGCGAGGGCAGTGCTGTAGTGCTGTAGGACCATTTCCAGTTCCTTTTGGGGTTAATTTGGACCTGGCTGCTTTTTTGTAGGTGGAAACGTTTTCAATGCTTGCAAGCCTTCCTACGTGTGCAGTCCTCCTTATTTTTATTTATTATTATCTCAATTGAGATATCACACCGGTTTACATTCAGGTACTGTTGGTATTTTTCTATCCCCAGAGGGCTTATAATCTAAGTTTTTGTACCTGAGGCAATGGAGGGTAAAGTGACTTGCCCAAGCAGGACTCGAACCCTGGTCTCCTGGTTCATAGTGCACTGCTCTAACCACTAGGCTATTCCTCCTCTCTTTCAGACCATCAGCCGGTGGCTCCTCCCTCTTCCAGTCCTATGCTTAAGCGCCAGAGCTCACCTTGGCTCCCTGCAGGTGTTCCCGACAGGAATCTGTATGGTATTGATGATGTTGATCCTGATTCCTTAGAAGATGGGGACATTCCTCCAGGACTGGCACAGTATCGAACCTTGAAACAGTTGAGTGACCCTGGTTCAGATGCCATGCCTGATCTGAGGAAGAATCCCATTTTGTCTTCCTTACGTAAAGCCTCTTATTATTATTATTATTTTTTTTTCCCTGTGATGGATGCCATTCAGGAATTAATTGATCTGGGATGGGAAGCCCAGAGGCAAATTTTAAAGGGGGTCAGACACTGGAAAGCCTGTACCCCCTGGATCCGGCTGTGATAGAGCATTTGCGTTTTCCCAAAATGGATGCTTTGGTATGTGCCGTGTCTAAGCGAATGACTATCCCTGTAGAGGGAGGAGCAGCCTTGAAGGATGTGCCTGACAGAAGGATTGAGGCTATTCTCAAGCAAGCCTTTGAGGCATTGGTGATGAATTTACAGATTGCCTCCTGTTGCACCCTAGTGGCGAGATCTTGTCTGCTTCTCTCTCAGGAGGTTGATGAGTCTGGAGGGAATTCCAGAGCAGTTATGGAACCCGCTGCCGCCTTTTCAGCAGACGCAGGGGAGTGGTTGCGAAATCGGTCGGCTGATGCAGCCTCCAAACCCAGTCTTACCAAGATGCCTCTTCAAAGGCTCGCTCTTGATTTGGGAGCGAGTTGGAGAAACTGGCCAGTAAGTGGGGAGAGTCTCTGGTTCCTTGGTTGCCGGAGGATAAGAAACAGTTACAGTGCCCCTTTGGTATGAGAGGTCATCTCTGGGGTTCCAGGCATTTTCATCCCTACAGATGGATGACCTTTCGGTAGGTCTCAGTCCTTTCATCCCTGACAGCCCAAGAGGCGTGGGCTTAGATGGCTGACCTTCCCGAGCCTCCCAATGACTGTTTGCTGACCCACCTTCCGGAGCAGGAAATAGGGGGATGTCTCTCTCTCTCTTTTATCGGAGGTGGGTCGAGATCACATCAGACCAGTGAGGTCCTGGAGGTGATACGTGAAGGGTATGCACTGGAATTTTGCAGTATTCCTCGGGAAATGTTCATGGTGTCTCCTTGCCACTCACCGCAGAAGGAGCAGGCAGTGGAGTTCACGCTTCAAATGTTCCTCAGACTGAGGGCTGTGGTTTCAGTGCCCGCATCTCAAGAAAGCATGGGGGGTGATATTCCATTTATTTTGTTGTGCCCAAGAAGGGGGGCTCCTTTCATCCCATCCTGGATCTCAAGAGGCTCAACTGTCATTTGAAGGTGACTCCATTTTTGCATGGAAACCTTGCACTCTGCGATAATGATGGTGCAGTTGGGGGAATTTCTGATATCCTTGGGTCTGTCGGAGGCTTACCAGAAATCCTGGTAAGTGTTCATCCAGTCCCTAGCTTGGGCTACCTAGGATCTTACATGAGTTCAGTGTTTATGGTTGAGTACAGTTCTGGTTATCTGTTTTCAATCTAGTTTTTTGCTAGCTGTCCGCAGTTACTTTTGAAGAGAAAACTGGCAGGCTGGGGTCACTGCAGGGTTATATATACTGTGATTCAGCTTGCTCCATCTCCATTTATTGGCAGGGGAGCATAAACTCACTGGTCCTGAGTTCATCTGTCTACACTAAGGAAAATGAAATCATCAGGTAAGTAATTTCTTCATTACTTTACAAGTGGTAACAGAACAGTATTCTGTTTTCTTGCAGCGCCGAATAACCATTTACTATACAGCGACCGGTCTCAAATTAATTCTTTTTTGAAGTCTTATGACCAAGCGTTGTGCGATGCCGAAACCGCCTGCAGGCTTCAGCCGTTCTGCTTAAAGGTGAGTTGCATTTTTAATATCCAACAGACAGACATGCTCTTCTCTTGCTGGAGAGCTTGAGATTTGCTGTGTATAGTAGTTTAAATGTAAGTGGAGGCTGCTTTCATTGTCTGTACGATTTTTCTCCTATTAGTGCATTGTAGTCAAACCGAAATGTCAGAGGTTCTTATTTCAGTACTAAGAGGCATATTTATATGTGTGACACTTTCTTACATGATTGTTTAGTAGGGATGCGAATCGGGCTTCGGACGATTGAAAATATCGTCAGAAATCGGGGGGCTCCCCTGAAACGATAGGAAAACCCCACGATATTGATCGTGGGGGTTCTCTTATCGTTTTGGGGGAGGGCGGGAAAAATGGCACACAAAAATAACCCCTAAATCCACCCCGACCCTTTAAAACTAATCCCTTTAAAAATGGCGCAGGCCATCTTTAAAAATGGCACGGGCCATCCAGTGCTCCCTCCATGTGACAGGGGCTGGCCAATGGCACGGATACCCTGTCACATGGTAAGGGCCATCGGCGCCATTTTTGATTAATGGCAGCCGACTGCCCGGGAGCGGGAGATCTCTCCCGGGACCCCCACTGGACCACCAGGTACCTGTAAAATGTTGTTTTTTGGGGGGGTCGGGAGGGTGGGGGAAGCAAAGGGATTAGTTTTAAAGGGTCGAGGTGGGTTTTTTGTTTATCGGCTCGGGCGCAGTCGATAAACAAAACCGTGATCGGGCCCGATGGGGGGGGGGGGGGGGGGGGGGGGAACCCCCACATGTGAACCGGAATCGGTTCGGATTCCGGTTCCGATTCACATCTCTATTGTTTAGTCCTAGGAATTCCCAAGCTGTTGCATAGTGACTGTGAATGTACTTGTAGGATCACTTAAGGAAAGGACAAGCACTGGCCAACCTGGGGAAGACTGAAGAAGCTTTCAAAGAGTATTTTTTCTGCCTTGCCTTTAATTCGGAGAAACTGAAGGCTCAAATGGTGAGTTCATTAGGATTTTTTTTTCCCAATTGTGGTTGTGCGACTCTAAAATTTGAGAGATGAAATTGCAGATTCTGAAAAAGCTGTGTGCCCAAGTTACCTGGAGCTGTCCAGGCTGGAGATCACCCTGCTTCCTTGTCTGTATTCTTTTTCTAAACAATGAAGACACTAGTAGGCTTGTGGCCAGCAGGCTGAGGAATCTTTCGCTATGTGATGTCAGTTCTGAGAGAGATCTCGCCCTTTTAAGCTTTCACAGCATGGTAATCTTAGCAGTTCAGTGTACAGAATTGTAATAGTATAGCTACAACACTGCCTGATGTTCAGCTGGGCGATGTATTATGGGATGCAAGTTTCTTTCCCTGGAAGGCCATTAATAAACCAGTTTGGAACATAAATACTGTAGACCTATGAAAAATATATCAGCATGCACTGAACCTACTTAGTCTCTTCACACCCCACCCTGGATCAGTCTAGACAAGTGGGTTTTGCATCCCTACCAGCAGATGGAGGCAGAGAACTAAAAGCTTTTGAGGCACTGCTACATACCCAAGAGTGCCACCTGCAGTCCCTCAGTATTTCTGTCTCCAGCAGATGATAGAGGTGCTAACCTGCAGTCTGGAGTTGGCAAAGAAAAAAAAGTTAGGTTCCTTCATGGGGTGGAGCAGGGCGAGCGGCAGGTTGGTAACCCATGGCTTGACTCAGCTCTTCTTGGCTGTGGGGGGGGGGGTTTGGCCAGGGGTCCTGGTCCCCTCACAACCTTTGGGCCCTTTATTCCCTCAGTCTCTTCAGCGTGTGGCCTCCAGAAGCTGGGAAGTTCTTCTGTTCCCTTCCCTTTCTTTCCTGGCCAGATCAGGTATGTTCTGTTTTTTTGGGGGGGTTTTGTTTGTTTTTTTTTTTTTTTTAAAGTTAGGAGCAAGGGAAGAGGAGAGGGCAGGGCTGAGGAAGCAGATAAGTGCTATGTTTTGCTGCCAGGAAGCAGAAAGGAGGGAGCGTGCCAAAGTACCTTTGTTTATCAGGGCTGGGTCCTGAATATTTCAGCATCGGGGAGCGCTCGCTTCGGCCGCTGCTATTTTTAGGCCGGACTGCGTGTGCAGGCCCGACTAAGCCGGCATGCCGTTTCCCGCACAGTGCGTCAGTTTGTAGCTTCTGCGATTTGAGGCAAGTTCGTCTCGATTTGGCCTTGTTTTGTCGTGAATGTGCTTTGGGAGGGGGGGGGGGCCAGCAAAAATATGAAGGTGGCTGGGGCGAGGGGTGGTTTCAGAGGAGCCTGCGGCCATTTTGGAAGCACATGGTGAGGTGCAGGCTGTCATTTCTGAGCCTGGGTCCTCCCCTCCCCCCCCCTACATGCTTTTTCATGTGGGAAAGGTCCCTGCTGGTGGCAGGGGAGGAGCTCCAGAGGTAGCGGATTAGGACTCTTCCTCCTCGGACCCGGAGGCATTTTCCACGGGATTTGCTCTTCTCATTCATAACTTTTTTTCCGTTGATAAGCAGGCTTATTTAGCCATATTTTATGGGTGACATAAGAAATTGCCATGCTGGGTCAGACCAAGGGTCCATCAAGCCCAGCATCCTGTTTCCAACAGTGGCCAATCCAGGCCACAAGAACCTGGCAAGTACCCAAACACTAAGAAGATCCCATGCTACTGATGCAATTAATAGCAGTGTCGTCATGAGGCGGAGCTTTTGTACTGTGACTGTGCCGCTGTTGCCATGCTCCTTGAGCAGTCTCCTCAGGTTTTTCTTTTTCTGCAATCGATCACAGATGCGTAGAAACACTCTCTCCTCAAAAGGAAGCAGAAAGTTAAGGGCATTTTACTAATGACAAAAAGCCCCGGTTTCAAGTATTGTGAATGAGGCAAAATAATGTCGGTGACTGATTAGTTACTGCTATTTATGTCTCTGTCCTGACCACAACCAAGCTGCCTGCATAGATTGTGGTAAGATGTCCCCTTGGGCCCAGTACCATAGGCCCAAAAAGATTGAGAGGTTGAGACTGATTGATTGATTAATCATATGCTCCCTCTCCCAGGGACAAAAGATCGACAGTCTTCACCAGGTCCTAAAAAACCCCAGACTGACCCTGTAAGGAGGACCCATTCTGTAGATTCGGATGGCCGTCCAAAAAACCGTTAATGACTACGTCAGAAGCGCTTTGTGCTCCAAATCTCGACTCTGCATCTTTACCATCGATGCATTTTAAAACGAAGCCAGCATCTGACTGGAGCATGGAGGCTCAGGAAACAAAAAAAACTAACCACGATGCACCTGAGGCATGCTTCGGCGTCAGTAAAGAAGTTGGTGGCTACAATGCTCTCCGTTGCATCTAAAGATTTGACACACAGGAAGTCATCACACAACTCAGCATTGCTGAAATTAACACGTACTCAGCAAGACATATTACCAAAAATGTCATCTAGAAAAACCATGTTGGGCAGAGTGTTCGGAAGATCAAGGGTCACAGGGGATGGTGTTTCTTGTGGCATCAGATTGGTCCAGGAGACCGTAGTATGCAAATCTGCGAAGGCTCCTAGGAGACACCCCCCCCCCTCCCCAGCTTCTGGCTGACAGGGATCTACTGCAGCAGGGGTCTGTTCTTCACAACAATCAGACTCAATTTTGTCTCTGTGGTATGGCCCTTGAGAGGGCTCACTTGCTGCAGCAAAGATATTTTACTGTGGTGATTGCCACCGTGCTGCGAGCAAGAATGTGTTCAACTTCCTTAGCGAGTGTTTGAGGCTTGGTGTGAAGATCCCATTTGTTTTGGAATTTTTGCAGGATGGCTTGAATAAAGGGTTGGCCCTTATTTCTTTGAAGGTACACTTAGTGGCTCTTGCCCGTTTCAGGGGTTAGGAGAATGGTGGACCCTTGGCTCATCCATATGTGGCCCGTTTCTTGAAAGGAGTGAAACATTTTTCATTCTTCCTCCTTTGTGGTTACCAGTGTCCTTGTGGAGTCTTAATCTGATTTTGGGTTTCTTAGTGGGCTCTACCTTTTGACCAATGCGTAGCTTTTCCTTGTGGTTATTGACTTTGAAAACCGTGTTTCTTGTAGCGATTTGTTTGGCCCATAGAATATCTGAGCTGCAGGCCTGGTCTTGCCCAGAGCCATTCCTTCAAGGCACTCTGGGGGTGATATAGCTGTGTACTCTTCCTTCCTTTTTGCCCAAAATGGTCTAACTTCCACTTGTTTCCAGTCTGTTTCCCTGCCGTCTCTGGATAGGGAGAGAGATGTGGAGGAATATAGCCTGTTGTGACCCTTGAATGTCAGGAGATGTATCTGGAGGTTTCTCTACCTCTCAGGAAGGCAGACCACCTGAGCAGCCGGGAGGATGCAGCCTTTGCACATATGGTTTTGACTGAACCGCTGGCAGCCTCCTACCCAGTTTAGGAGTAGCTTTGGTACATCCCACTTGTTCTGGATCCATCTGTCTATACTAAATAAAAGGAAATTATCAAGTAACTAGTAACTTATTTAATTTTTAATTTTGGTATTTTATATATAGTCATTCCATATAAAGATCACAATGGTTTACAAAAGTAACATTCATAGCTATGTCAGCATTTCATATTGCAGGGTAGGAAAATATACAAGTGGATTCTTTTTAAGCAGAAATGCTCTAAACCCAGAGTGGGGCCTAAGCCAACGTGCATATCAACAGATTAGATTTGATGGGAACCCATAGGAACTTGGAGGCAAAAAGGTTTTACAGACGACGCAAGGAGTTTGGCAGTAAGGTAATAGATGTAATGGTACAAAGGGGGCCAAAGGAGAAACGCTTGTACATATTTCCACTGTGGCCAGTGATAGAGAAGGAAGGAGGCTGCTAATGGATCATCATTACATCTACTGGAAATCAAGGGTCTACTTCATCAAGGACCGATAGATATGGACAATCTGTCTCCGTTCTCACTTGCAGCTTGGCTCTTGACAAGGCAAAGTTAGTAATTAGAACTGTTATATTCAAAGAAGAGTTTCACTTCTCTAGCTTATGTAAGAGTGTGGTGTACTTTTGAGAGCTATTGCAGAAGGACCATTTATCTCCTTGGCATGCCCAAATAGGGAGAGATCCTTCTGTTTTCACAGACTGGTCATGAAAATGATTACCGGTAGTCTTAAATTCCCATAAAAGTTCAGGTTGCAGCAATTTCATCTTCCCATAAGGATGTTTTGTGTGTTCTCGGCAGAGTAAAATGTCTACGTCCTCCAATTGGACCAATTAATTCCTCAATGGATTTTAAACTTAGTATTTCCTGGCGTGTAGCAGATGGACTCAGGACCAATGGTATAGTGTGCTCCTGATAGCAGTTGGAGACGGATCAGGTTTCAATCTGACGTCCGTCCTAGTACATATACCTCTGCAGCTCTTCAGTATTTTCCGTCCCCATAGCAGTTTGGGACTCCTATGCACGCTAGCACAGCGTTAGAGTAACTTACCAAAGGAACCCAAAACAAGAAGAAATCTTACCTCTACAGATGAGCCCCGCTCTCCTGCGGTGACACCCCTTGGGTCCCTCCCCCAGTTGAGAATTCCCGAGGTGATTTCCGCGATCCCTCTGAGGTAAGCCTCTGTTCGGTGGCCGACCCTCGGCGTGGACCTAGCCCCCGACATCGGGTGAGGCTGAGAGGCAGCGGGTGCAACTTTGAGTGCGGCGGTGAAGGTATTTTCCTTCTCCCCACAGCCGGAGACCGCCCGGAACGAGACCGGGAAGCGCCGAGGCAAGATAAGGTAGAAGTCTCCGGTCTCCGAAGCTCGAAGAGTCGCACAGGTCGCCAGCCAGTGCCACCGGGTTGATCTGCCCTAGCAGGGCTAGACCCCTGTCAGATCAGAGGGTCCTCCCACGTGGAGACCCTCTGAGGTGGTCACCATATTGTCCGCGTGGTCGCAGTCACCATCTTGACCTGTTGGCCGCCCTGTCCACCACTCCGAGCCGTGCGCACAAATATCTTGTGCGCATAGTGTTGCACGCACCCAAGTACCGGGCGCACAAGTGACGTGCATAGCTTCATGCTTACTGTGCTGGGCGCATAACTTCAATCTGTGCGCACAACTTCGACGCACCGGAGCGCATAACTAAGCCACCTGGGCCCTGTATTTTACGCACACAAGCCATGGCACCACCAGAGAAGAAGCTCAGGGCCTTTGCCCAGCATGCCACATTAGAGCTGCACAGCATGAGGAGGCCAAGGCCCTGTGTATACAGTGCGAGGAGGCCCTGGGGGATCCAGCCCATGGCCCTCCCCAACCGGTACCGGATTCCAGCTTCTCGAACAGTACATCGGACCTAGCGTCCCCCAGCAGGAGCCACCCTCAAACGGGGGCTCCCCAGGCACCCAGCATCTGTCTCCTGGGTGGAATTCTTCAAAGGCCTGCATACCTTCGTCCACATGCAGCTGGGGCCTCCAATAATACAGCCACAGCCTCCGCCAGAGGACCTCAACATCCCGGGACCCTCTATGCCCAGAGAAGTGATTCCACCGCCCAGAAGCTCCACCTTCGGGGACACGGACAACTCTGATCAGGATTCAGGGAACTCCCCCCAGGGACCGAGCCCCACCGAACCATGAGGCGCTTCTTCACCAAGGATGAGCTTCCAGACCTGGTCACACACAGCTTGAAAGAGCTCGCTATCCCGGGCACAAGTGCCTCGAGGGAACCTAAGATGAATCCCCTCCTAGAGGGACTCCGTCAGACCTCCAGTCATTTCCCACTATTACAAGTTCGTCCAGCAGCTAATTGACCTGGAATGGGAAGCCCCGGAGACTACATTCAAAGGGGGGGCTTGCCCTGGCATCCATGTACCCTCTGGATCCAGCCGCCAAAGATCTCCTGGCATGTCTGAAAGTGGATGCCATGGTCTGTGCAGTCTCGAAGCGCACTACTATCCCAGTTGAGGGAGGAGCAGCACTCAAGGATATTAAAGACAGATGTCTGGAATACATCCTCAGTCTTTTGACGTCTCCGTTATGTCCCTTCAGCTCGCAGCCTGTTGTGCCGCGGTGACACGTGCCTGCTTTTTTCACAGAACAGGAACAACACTCCCGGGGAAGCCCTGGAACCAGCAGTATCATTCCTCATGTATGCTGCTTCTGATCCGGTGCGCACCGCAGCTAGAGGAGTGTCATCAACCGTGGTAGCCAGAAGACAACTCTGGCTCCGAACCTGGTCCGCCGACGCATCGTTCAAAACGACTCACAAGGATGCCCTTCAAGGGAACCCTCCTGTTCGGAAGCGAACTAGAGAAGCTAGCCAACAAATGGGACGAATCCCCACTGCCGCGGCTACCGGAGGACAGGAATGAGAGAAACCAGCGACCCTTCTCCCAAACTTCCAAGGGCAGAGGATCCCAGTGCTTCAACCCATACAGAAGCACATATCAAGCGGCTCGCCCCGCAGGCAGGAGCCAGTCTTTTCGGAACAAGCACAACAAAAGGGGAGCTGGCTCTGGCCCAGGTCCCAGCCGCACCCCACAATGAAAATCAGACGACCTGTCCAAAGGAAGAAGCCATAGGGGGCAGACTTGCCCTATTCTACCAAAGATGGGTCGAGAACTTCGGAAAAGTGGGTCCTAGCCATCATTCAAGAAGGATATTATTTGGATTTCCACCATCTCCCTCCGGACAGGTTTGTGGAATCACCCTACCACGACCCTTCCAAGAGGATGGCAGTGGAAGCTACACTGACCAGAATTACTAGCCTTAGAGGCTATAATACCGGTGCCCGCACAACAAATACTGGTCATTATTCCATCTATTTTATCGTTCCCAAGAAAGAAGGAATGTTCCGGCCCATCCTGGACCTCAAGTCTGTCAACCACCACCTGAAGATTCCTCTCTTCCGCATGTAAACCCTACGCTTGGTAATAAGGGTGATACAATTGGGAGAGTTCCTTACATCCCTGGATCTGTCGGAAGCCTACCTACACATTCCGGTCCATCAAGAGCATTAGCGTTTTCTACGCTTCATGATCCTGGACCACCACTACCAGTTCCGGGCACTACCATTCGGGTTAGCCACAGCACCCCGGATGTTCACCAAAATCATGGTGGTAGTGGCAGCAATACTGAGAAGGAAGGAATCCTCGTACACCCTTATCTAGACGATTGGCTGATCAGGGCGAAATCCCCAGAGGAAAGTCACCAGGCGACCAACAGAGTCAAACCTCTACTGGAGAGCCTCGGGTGGGTGGTCAACTCAAACAAGAGCTGTCTGCAGCCCTCCCAATCTCTAGAATACCTGGGAGTTTGGTTCGACACCAAACAAGACAAGGTCATCCTGACACCGACAAAGAGATCAAAACTGATGACCCTGTTGAGCAAGCTTCGTCCCACGGCATGGGACTGCCTCAGTCCTTGGCCTCATGGCATCCACACTGGAAGTAGTGCCATGGGCAACAGCTCACCTGAGACCCCGACAGCTCTCCCTACTATCACGATGGAATCCGCTGTCCCAGAACTACACCGTACGTCTTCAGTTGCCAGACAAAGTTCGGACCCAACTACGATGGTGGCTACAAGAAGGCCATCTGAGCCAGGGAGTGAGGCTACCATCACCAACCTGGATTCTGCTCACCACGGATGCCAGCCTACGAGGATGGGGAGCACACTGCTAGGAGCTAACCACCCAGGGGCAATGGAACATCAATCGCCTAGAAGCATAGGCAGTGAGACTAGCCTGCCTACAGTTCGGTCACAGACTGAGACGAATCTGTCAGTGTCATGTCTGACAACACCACAACAGTGGCCTACATCAACTGTCAAGGAGGAACCAGAAGCCAACAGGTGTCTCTGGAAATAGACCCCCTAACGTCATGGGTGGAAGCGAACCTTCAAGAGATCTCTGCCGTCCACATCGCCAGGAAGGACAACGTCTCTGCCGATTACCTCAGCAGAGAGAGTCTAGATTCAGGAGAATGGAGACTGTCGACCACAGCATTCCAATTGATAGTAAACTGTTGGGGAACACCAACCATGGCCCTCCTGGCAAACCGGTCCAACGCCCAAGTGCCCAGCTTCTTCAGCTGCAGACGGGAACCTCAGTCCCAGGGAATCTATGCCCTGGTACAGACCTGGCCACAGGAAATTGTATTATACACTTTCCCACCGTGGCCCTTATTGGGCGCAAACATCCACAAGAGAGAACACCACAAGGGACCAGTACGTCTAGTGGCCCCGGACTGGCCAAGAAGACCATGGTACGCAGATATGCGAAGACTGCTGACAGGGAGCCCTCTCCCGCTAACGCCACACAGGGATCTGCTCCAACAAGGGCCGATCCCACTCGATTCTCTTACGGCCTGACCATTGAGACGACTCGCCTGAGGAAGAGCGGATACTTGGGGGCAGTAATTGACACCCTGCTCAGAGCACGCAAGTTCTCCACATAAGGATTTGGAGCGTATTCGAAGCCTGGTGTGAGGACCGCGACATCCTTCCACGCTCAGTCAAAATTCCCGCAATTTTGGAATTCCTGCAGAACGGACTACAGAAGGGATTGTCTCTCAACTCCATCAAGATACAGGTGGCTGCATTGTCATGCTACGGAACCAAGAATGAGGATGGCAGCCTAGCCTCTCAACCGGATGTCTCCTGCTTCCTGAAAGAGTCAAGCAGATCTGACCAACCCTAAAGTGACCGGTGCCTCTATGGAACCTCAACCTGGTCCTAGATTTCTTAGCAGGAGCCTCCTTCAGACCTCTTTGCGGCCTGTTTCTCCGACTATTAACATGAAAACAGCCTTCGTGGTGGCAGTCTGTTCGGCCCGTCGTATCTCCGAACTACAAGGACTGTCCTGCCGGGAGCTGTTCCTCAGACTCACTCCGGGAACCATCCAGTTACGCACGGTCCCATCCTTCCTCCCCAAAGTGGTTTCTCACTTCCAACTCAACCAAACCACCTCACTACCATCGCCAGATGAGCATAAGAATTCGGAAGATTCTTGCAGTCTGCGCCACCTCAACATCACAGACTCCTAGTCCGTTACCTGGAAAGGTCGGAATCCGTAAGAAAGACGGACCATCTGTTCGTCCTTTACAGCGGGAAGAAGCAAGGGGAAGCGGCCTCGCGAGCAACCATAGCCCGCTGGATCAAGGAAATTATCAAGGTGGCCTACGTAGAAGCAGGCAGGCAAGCCGCCGCCCTTACAAGTCAAGGCCCATTCTACTAGAGCCCAGGCAGTGTCCTGGGCGGAAACCAAGATGCTGTCACCCGCCGAGATCTGTTGTGCGCCAACATGGTCCTCCATCCACACCTTCTCCAGATTCTACCACCTGGATGTTCAGGCTCGAGAGGACACAGCCTTTGCAAGGGCAGTACTAAGTGGGCCATGGGCAGCCTCCCACCCGGGTCGGGAGTAGCTTTTATACATCCCATTAGTCCTGAGTCCATCTGCTACACGCTAGGAAATGGAAAAATTACTTACCTGGTAATTTCGTTTTCCTTAGTGTAGACAGATGGGACTCAGCATCCCACCCATGGCTGCCATCATTCATGGAATTCTTGGGCGACATCCCCGAGAGCAAGTTATTCACGGGTAAGCCATGCTTTCCTACAATTAGGACACCCATCCTACCGGGTGTCGACGTTTCTCAGTTGAGGGCACTGGCGGCCTCCAGCTACAACAAATTCAACCAGTTCAAATTAATCAAGTTATTCAGTCATGCATATATCCACAATTGCTTTTCGAGGAGAATAATGAAGAGCTGCACTTCCTGCAGGGGCATATGTACTAGGACTGACGTCAGATTGAAACCTGATCCGTCTCCAACTGCTATCAGGAGTACACTATACCCATTGGTCCTGAGTCCATCTGTCTACTAAGGAAAATGAAAGTATCAGCTAAGTAATTTCTCCATTGCAAGTTTTATCTAGGGCTCCCTTTGAACCTTTAAGCCCTAAAGACCATTTTTCTTATATCAATCACCTCAGCAAGACTTATTTCAGAGTTGTAATCTGTGTCAAGATCCAGCATTCAGAAAAAGGGATTGTAGAGCTGGTATGGAGTATCTTCAGTTCTTGGATGCAAAAGAGATGCCTTCTAGGTTATCTAGAAAGGACTAAAGAATTTCGCAAGTCGGAGAGGTTGTGTGTTAATCAGTTCACGTAAGGGAGAGGCTGCTTATAAGGCTTCTGTTGCTAGACAGGTAAAAAGATGCAATCTCATTGGCATATTTGTTGCAGGGACGAAAAGCACCAGGGATCATTAAGGCCGGTTCAACAAGGGCACAATGATCTTGGGCCAAAATAGGTACAGAAAGTCCTATTGACATCTACAAGGCGGCTATTGTGTCCGTCGCTGCTCGACGCCCTCACTCCGCCCTCTTTACTTCTGTGGAGACTCCCTCCAGGTCTGATGGACGGTTAGCTGCCGCGGCATCTTCTGGCCGTTCCCTCCGGCGTCCCCGGACCGGCGCGACACTGTGGATCCGCCATGTTCCTGATGATGTAGGGCGTGCTCCGATTGATGTACCAGCAAGAGCGCGAACCTTGGGGGCATCCCCCTAAGATGACGTCATCTGCTTCCAATATAAAAGGTCTCAGAATTTGCTAACACGTCGAGTTAGCAAGGGTTACTCTACCTAAGCAACTCTGCCTCCTCGGACTTACCAGGGGTACCCACTCCTTGGGGGGCCTTGCTCTCTTTTCTTTATTTCAGATTGCCGATAGGAACCGGTACTCGCTCCTCGAGGGCCCATGTTCCTGAAAACTCTGAAGATTCTCTACTGCCTGGAAGCTGTCGCAGATATAGACATTTGTGAATTACCACCGCTCTGAGCTTTCCCTGGAACCAGGAACTCGCTCCTCAAGGGCCTAACCCTTTCCAGCTACTGAGCTTCTTAAAGACCTTATGTGAGTTTGTCATCCAGTTCTGACTATGAACACAACATATCCTGTCTACTCACTATCTATAGTTTCTCTACAGCTCAACCCTGGGATCGCTGTTCCAGTATCTGAGGGTCTTCAGCCCTGCTGGGCATATCAGCTCACTACTGCCACCTCTGGTGGTTCTACTAACCTGTCTAATAAAAGAATTATCTGTGTCTGTCTCCGTACTGACGCCTAGCCAGTGGTCCCTCTCAGGATATCCTCCTGGCGGCGCTGTTATCTGCCATCGGCCCAAGGATCCACCTATCTACATTCCTCTACAACTGAGTACCCTCTCCAAGCACTCCGCTGGTAACAGACTGCTACCGTGTTTCCCTGAAAATAAGACATCCCCCAAAAATAAGACCTAGTAGAGATTTTGCCGAATTCTTAAATATAAGACCTCCCCCCAAAGTAAGCCATCCCTTGTAAACAGGGGCGGATTGACCTATCGGGGGATCGGGCTTCCCCCGGTGGGCCGGGCAATCCTGTGACGTCATTTTAAAAAAAAAATGTTTTTTTTAATTTTTTTTTTATAAAGTTTCCAAAGTATTAGGGGCAGACGCGAGCAGTGGTATCCCGAGGGGAGCCAATGGCCGCTGAGCCTCCTTGCCAGACGAAAAAGATCGCGTTCAAACGCGCTGATGCTCTTTCTCCTTCCTGCCTGTGCGGCCCCGGAAGTAAACGTTGCCGGAGCCGCGTGGGCAGGAAGGAGAGAGAGCATCAGCGTGTGCAGAAGAGGAGCTGCCGCGGGCTGCTGCGAATCCCAAGTCGCAGCGGCCCAAGAAGAGGAAGAGGGCCGTTGCAGAGCCCATCCTGCGGCGACCCGCGAAGAGGAGGCCCAGAGGTGAGAGAGAGGCTGAGGGTCTGTAGAGGGTGTGTGCGTGCGTGTATGAGATGAGTTGAGAGATTGTGTGTGGGAGTGAGGATCTGAATGTTTGCAGAGGCAGCATGTGAGAGCCTCTGTGTGTGTGTGAGAGACAGCGTGTGACGGTGAGAGCCTATGCTTGAGCAAGACCGCATGTGGGAGTGAGAGAGAGCCTGTGTGTGTGTCAGACAGCATGTGCCAGTGAGAGACTGTGTGTATGAATGATTGTATGAGAGAGCATGTGACAGTGAGAGCCTGTGTGTGTGTGAGAGAGAGAAATGCATGTGAGAATGAGAACCTGACTGTGTTTGAGGGAAGAAGATGGAGAGAAAAGAAATACGGAAGAAAAAAGGACAATATAAAAGGAATTGGCAAAAAAATAAGAAAGGGAAGGTGAAAAAAAAAAAAAGCCTGTGACCAACCGATTAGAAAACTAACATCAGCCAGCAAAGGTAAAAAAAAAAAAAATTACTTTTTAGTGATTGGCACATTTAATCTTTAGGAATGTGCAAGAATAGCACTTTCTCGTACATTGTGAGATCCACATAGAGATCAGCATGGAGAAAGTGGAAGCCCATTGGGCCTGCACAGAGGAGGCAGCAGAATGGGCTTCAGTGTCAGTAGCAGCAATCGGCGCCTCCCCAATAGCCATGTGGCAGCAGTGACAGTGGCAGCAAGATTACTGACATCTGGGGATGGTGGCAGTACCAGTCGGGGGACCCCTTCCAAGCAGTGTGCAAAGGTTCAAAAGCAGCAGAGTCAGCCCAAGCTGACTACCATGAATGCTGCACACTCTTACCTCTCTCTGACAGCACACTGGTGAGGCATGGCTGACGCAGGGGCAGCCAGCAGCTCTACGGTATTAGACATCCCCTGAAAATAAGGCCTAGTGCATCTTTGGTAGCAAAAATTAATATAAGACACTGTCTTATTTTCGGGGAAACAGGGTACTCCCTTTCCATCAGGAGTCTTCAGCAACAGATTCATAACAGATTGCTACTCCGCAGTCTAAACCCTAACAGATTGTTTACTACTCCCTCTACAGGAGCTGAGCATATCAGATTGCTAACTCCTCCTTCCACAGAAGCAGATTCATTACAGATTGCTAACTCCTCCTTCCGTAGGAGCTAGTTTATAACAGCGGCCATATAAATAAGTCCCTTTGCAAGGAGTTATTGGCTGGGTGTTCTCGTTCAACAATGCCAAATTAAAGACAGGATTGACATCCACCCCCCCTTGATAATGTGCATTTGGAATTTCCCATATGTTCTGGACTGGTGGCATGGAGGGAAGAGGAAGGTGAAATTATGACTTACCTGACAATTTCTCTTACTTCTAATACACCGGTCAAGAAGTCCACTCTAGGGAGAATCATACAGTGTGTCTCTCTTATAGTTGAAATTTAATCTCTTCAAGTGTTTAAAAATAAAAACATTGGGGGCATAGACAAAGGAGTGGATTTTTGAAGTAGAGAGAGAGCAGTTTTCTTAAGACTGCTCATTTCTGGAGGGGAAGCTGTATTCCCATAGCACTTAAATTCATTAGGTAAGTTTTATATTTCGTTAAATATATTGATACTAAGGGTTTTTGTGGATTTAGCTTTGACGGTAGTATGCTGGCTATACCTGTTCTGTTCATGGACATACATACGTGTGATATTGTCAAATAAAAACACAAACCCTCTGCCTCCATCTGCTGGACAAGGGCCTTTAATAAACCCATATGTTCTTGACTGGTGTAGCAGAATTAAAGGGGAGAAGATTATCAAGTAAATCATAATTTCGCCTTCTTTAAACTGAAAATGGTGTGGTATTTGCAAGGTGAAATTCCCAAGATCTCAGATCTGTAATTACAAGCATAGTTCGATTATTTCATCGATAACCCAAGATTCAGGGTATTGAGGTA
The DNA here is from genome assembly GCF_901001135.1 of Rhinatrema bivittatum. Taxonomy (NCBI): domain Eukaryota; kingdom Metazoa; phylum Chordata; class Amphibia; order Gymnophiona; family Rhinatrematidae; genus Rhinatrema; species Rhinatrema bivittatum. The sequence goes on from NC_042620.1 coordinate 323,405,619, forward strand.
ATCTTAAAAATAAAAAAAAATGTACAGTCCTTCAATTTTATTCAAAATGCAGCTGCTAGGTTAGCGACTGGTGTGACACATTCTGATCATATTAAAGCCTAAACTGCAGGAGTTCCACTAGTTATTGGTCAATGAAAGAATACAATTACATATTTTAACCTTCATGCACAAAGTACTTTATAATGAGACTGATTACTATACAGTTACATACAGAGGCACGTACCCCTCGATCTACACGTTACCCTAGCACTTGTTGACTTGCGTTTATCAATCTCACACCGCATTGAATATAAAATAGGTATGATGGTCTTGTCATTTACTTCCCAGTCTAATGCTCTTGAGGATCTGTCAGCCTGCACGCTTGCAAAGAAATCTACCAGGCGTTGCCTCTGTAATGCCCGCCAATCTCTCACAAAAACGAGAGAATGTGCTTTTTCTGGTGTGGCTCTCACTTCCTGAGGTCTTGCACCTGGCCGGCTTGTTAAAAGACATTTAAGGCTTTAAAAAACAAAACAAAACATTTTTAACAAACGAGCTCAGTTTTAAATCAGCTCAAGCTGGCACTTTTCACTGATTTTTAAACATTTTTGTTCTGAATTGTTTTAATTTACAGTTTATAAATGTTTGGAATTATATGTTATGTACATCACTTAAATGCATTTGTGTTAAGTGATTAATAAATATTAATATCTGTTTAATTATAGAGGTTAGAGGAAACGAGAAGCAGGCCTTTATCAATTGCTGGACCAAAATTATGGAATTTGTTAGATGATTACTGGTCGAGGCAGATGATCTGCATTTTAAGAACAGAACGAAAGTAGTTTTATTTAAGCAAGTATATAGGTAGAGTTTGTAAAATCAAGGATATCTATCATATGCAATATATTTTTATGATGTGTATTTATCTTTAATGAGTGTTATCTTGGAATCTACTTGGAGTAGCTGCTTTTGTTTTTGTCTTTTTTTTTCCTACATTTTTGGAATAAAACTGATTAAATGTGAAATACTTCTGTAGGAAAAAAGTGATGTATTAGTATTACCGGGAACTGTGCCCTGCTGTGTAGTAGAGTTGCAGAATACTGGTTGCACAGCTCCTCTAAAGGAGTTCCAAGTTTTGGAAGAGAGATTTCCACAGTTTTGCCTGAGGGTGGCAGGGAAGAGGGGACGCAGGCTGGGGCAACCCTAAAATCTTCTCTCCACTCTACTAGCGACTGCCATTTCTTGATGTAAAAAGAAGTAATCTGCTCTCGTGTTGCAAACAGTAAATGAGGGAACCAGTTTTAACAGTTGAATCTGCTTTCCTGCAGTTTGTGAATGAGGGGCAGAAGACTTTACTCCTCGCTGGTTTGGAAGAGTGTGTTTTGAAGGTATAACGTGCACGCTTTCACTTCTCGCAGGCAAGCGGGGAGCAAGGGAGCTGTTGTGCCGCAGCTGAGGAAAGACTTTCTGCTGCTGGCGCTACCTCGCGAAATTCCTTCCAGACGACGGCCGCAGAGCTGGCCCACTTCGAAGACCAGAGCAAAGCAGCGTTCCGTGTGGAGTCTCCGTTTCCCGTCTTAGAAGTGCGCAGCTGCCTAAAACGAAAGTCCTGCAGCGACGGGACGAGCTCGGAAGTGCCCAGCAAGCTTCAGAGACAAGGTGACTGACTATTTCCTGGGTCTTCTGCTTCTTGCCATCTGCTGTTAATGTAGAAATATTTTTAGAGTGAAGCTCTGATGGTTTAAATTATATTTGTATACCTGGCTGACTAGATTCCAGGAGTAAGGAGCACTTTCAGGGAATCTTTGGCTTGTCTTCAGGACAGCCTGGATTGCAAAGTATCTTCCACATGAATAGCAGTATCCCTTCGTATTGGTTTCTGACAGCCCAATACTGCTAGATTTTAGTGGAGCATGATTGAGGCTGTTCTGATCTTTCACTGCCTTTTGAAGTGGTCTAATGTTGGTATGCAGCTGCATGCAATGATTTCTAACTTGATCTTTTTTTTTTTTTTCTTTTGAAAAGACGCAGCTGCTGCTGAAAGTCAAGGCACGGAGCACTCCATTACATCCAAATTTGTGGACCCTGCTGATCTAGACTGTTCTTTATGCTTGAGGTATCCATTGCCACCTTCGTTCATTTGACGTGCTTTGCCACCTAGAAACCCTGGGAACAGTCCCATAAGAATTAAAATAAGTTGCAGTCCACAGCGGCCTGTGGACTCCCGGCACCCCAGATATGCCATATGGGCTCTTGGGCTGCCTCCCAGCCCCCTCTCTTGGTGGTATCCAGTGTTACTCGGACAGCAATGCTGGACACCTCTGGGAGCAGAACAAATGTGCTGTATTCCTGGCAGCCTTGGTGGGGTATGGGGTGGGAACTGTGGTGGAAATTAGGAGGGGGCATGCATGGCCTTTTCTAGATCGGGAAAAGGGGGGTTGGTGCTATGGCCTGCAACTTAGTTTAATTCTTTTGGAGGGTATAGGGATTCGGTCTGCTGGCCCGAAAAGTTGAATAATTTGTTTTTAAAACACAACTTAAAGTAGCTGTATTATAAATATAGCCAGTTCAAGTTGCTTAGGTATGCATATCCAGATAACTTTAGGACTGCTCTGAACTTATCTGGATAATGCTGAATGTTGGCGTTATCCGGATAAGTTGACCTCACCTTTGGAACCCACCTCCACTATCCAGATAAATTTTATCTGGCTAATCATACGGGGACAAATAAGTCTCTTGTCTCCTAAGATTAGTTTGGTTTTTACTCTGCATAAGAATACAGTATTTACTTTATTTATAATTTTTATATACAGACATTCAATCTGAGATATCACATCGGTTTACATACAGGTGCTGTAAGTGTTTCCCTATCCCCAGTGGGTTTACAATCTACGTTTTGTATCTGAGGGAATGGAGGGTAAAGTGACTTGCCCAAGGTCGGTAAGAGCCATAACTAGTTGGTTACTAGAGGGAGAAAGAGGGTAATTCGAGTGTTGGTTTCAGTGTACGTTGTATTTTTTATACAGTGATTATATACTAGGTTTATACACACAAACTTGTCAGTCAAGGATTAATTACGAGGTCTCTAATATATACACCAGGGTTGAATGCCGAGGATTATATACATGCCAAACATAATACAAGAGTTATCCATATAAATGCTGTGGTTGAGTAGCTGAAGGTGAAAGACCGGATCAGTAGCATTTCCGAGGGAGGGAGTATAAGGATGGCAAACGAGAGGGAAAATTATATGCATGATGAGGGGAGGGACATGAGGTGAAGGGGAGAGCTGAGGGGAGAGGAGGATGAGGCTTCATCCTGGGGATGTGGCTAAGGAAGGCTAAGAGAAAGCTTGTTTAAACAGCCAGGTTTTTAGTTTTGTGTTAAAGATTTGATTACAATGTTCCAGGTGAAGATCTGGGGGCATGGAGTTCCATAATTTAGGGCCTGCTAAGGAGAAGGCCCGTACCTTGGTGGACATGAGGTGGAATAGCTTGGGAGATGGTGTGGATGGATCCTTTGTAGGCGGACCTGGTGGGTCTGTTAGATGTACTATAATGCAGAGCGCCATTTAGCCAGTGCAAGTGCTGGTTGTGCAGGGACTTGTGGGTAGGGAGCCAGTGTAGGTCTTTGAGGATGGGCGTAATGTGATCCTTTTTCCGGGTATTGGTGAGGATTCTGCCTGCTGCGTTCTTGAGCATTTGTAGCAGTTTAATGATGTTCTTAGGGAGGCCCAGGAGGAGGGAATTGCAGTAATCGATTTTTGAGAACAGTGTGGTTTGAAGGACAGTCCGGAAATCGTTGAAGTGTAGGAGGGGTTTTAATTTCTTCAGCACTTGCAGTTTAAAGAAGCTGTCTTTTATAGTAGCGTTAATTTTTTTTAGGTTCCACTAATAGTCCAGGGTGACGCCAAGGTCCTTTACTTGTTGGGCAGTTGATGTGTTCGATGTTGTGGGGGTGGAGGGATGGTTTTGATCAGGGAGATAATGAGAAGTTCCGTTTTTGCTAGGTTGAGAGCAAGATTGAGGTTGGTAAGGAGCAGGTTAATGGAGTTGAGACAGAGGTCCCAGGTCTTAAGTTATGGGGATGAGGATTTGGACATCATCCATATATCTATATATATAGATAGATATAACCCCCAGAGAACAATATTAAAAACCTAGCCTTATGCCCAACACCTGTTCTCAACTCCAGCCTACATTAGGCCCCATAACTTTTACTTTATGTTGTTAACCCCAGTTACTTTTATCCAAGTTCATTCTACCTGTTTATTGTAAGACATCCTCTTGTCATGGTTATTGTTTAGAATGTAAACCGACTTGATTAGTAATTCTGTTACTGGAAAATCGGTATATAAAAGTACTAAATAAATAAATATAGAGAGAGATATAGTAAGGCCTAGATTAGAGAGAAGTTGGCAGAGGGGGAGGAGGTAAATGTTGAAGAGGGTCAGGGAGAGGGATGACCCTCGGGGGACGCCACGGGTGGAGGTTTATGGGGGTAGATTCTTCATTGCCCAATTCTGACCTTATAGTGTCTCTCGTTGAGGAAGGACTGGAACCAGCGGTGGTCGGTTCCTGAAATGCCTATTTCTGTGAGGTGATTTAGGAGTATGCTGTGATTGATAGTGTTGAAAGCTGATGATATGTCCAATAATGCGAATGTGATGATGGTGTCTGAGAGGGGATATTAGGAGAGTTTCATTGTTGAAGAATATCCGGAATCCAAATTGGGAGAGGTAGAGGACCTTATGTTCTTCTAAATAATCGGTCAGTTGGATGTTGACTACCCTTTCCAGTAGCTTCGCTATAAACGGGAGGTTTGATATTGGGCGAAAGTTGGCGAGATCACTGGGGTCCAGGTTGGGTTTCTTCAATAGTGGTTTGAGGGTAGCTTGTTTCAGGGCTTTAGGGACATGTCAGAGAGCGAGGGAGCTGTTAATTTCAGCTAGGGGTTTAGCAATTAGATTTGGAATAGTCATGAGTAATTTAGTGGGGATAGGGTCAGATGGGTGTGATGAAGGCTTCATTTTCTTTAGAAGGGTTTTAATTTCAAGTGCGGATGTGGACTCGAACGAGATGAAGGAGGCTCCTGATAGATTGGGATTGGCGTTGGGGGGGGGGGGGGGAGGGGAGGGGAGGAAGAATTGAACCGTATCAGGAGCTTGGAGATTTTGTCCTGGAAGAAGGATGTAAGTTCTTCACATTTGCCTTTGGCTTCCTTTTCGGAGATGGACGGCAAGGGAGTCTTAATGAGGTCTGAAACAAATGAGAAGAGGGCCTTGGTGTCAAATAGGAAATGGTGGATTTTGAGGGCATAGAAGTCTTTTTGTTTTGAGAATAGTGGTTCTGTAGGTGTGGAGGGCTGTTTTGTAAGATGCCAGAAGGCAGGGATTGCATGAAGTACCCTTTCCTTCCAATTAGATTCATTTTTATATCTGGCCTGGTCTGTCAAAAGGAAAACGGTACTCATGGAGGTAACAGACTATGGCTGGAACATTCATTTTTGTTCACTTATGTGAGCATTAGCAAGAGTTAAAATATGAAAACATGAAATATAAAAGCATCCCTCTCAATATGGAGAACACCCAAGAATAAGTAATTACTAAAATTGCAATTCTTAAGGATAAACAAAGCGAAAACTGAGATACAAAGTGTTCTCAAGTGAGGGCTTCCATCTAGAAGTGGGCATTTAGCCACCGGATCTTTAGGAACTGGAAGGGCATGTCTTACTCTGGGGGCTCTGGTTTAGCAGAAATAGTTTAGCAATAGATTGGGGGGGAGGGGGGGGGTTACTGTGCTTGATGTCCAGATATTGGTTACTTAGAGCATTAGGGTTTGAGGGAGAGGTTCTGCTTCCGAGCAAATCATTGCTCTGCATATATTTAATGAAAAACTTGTTTGATAGGTAAAATGGTGATCAGAGCAGAAGTAATAACTTGACACTTGCAGCCCCATTTCAGAAATTACCTAGTAACCTTATTGACCTATTTGCCAGTTAACAGCAGAACCTGGTATTAACCTAATTCTTTCCAATAGAAACCAAAATTGTTCACCCAATAGAAATAGATACCGGGCCTAGTGTGACTGGGTGTGCATATTGTGCATTTGCATGGGGCGGCACACCCAGGCAGGCGGGAGGGACCACTGGTAGAGCCCAACTTGCTGGCAGCTGAAAATAAGGAGAGGCCGCAGGGTTTCCTCTAACTTGCGTGCTTGCACACCTGCACATAACTTCCGCTCCCCCCAGCGCGGGAAGGCTGGCAGGCTGTGGTGGAGCACATCCCACCACAACCTGAAGAGAACAGGAAGCTGTCTGTGAAGGCTTATGTGAGCTTGTTACATATAGGTTCTTGCAGAAGACAGTTTGTGCAGCCCTATCTTCCCCATCCACAACAATCTCAGGCTGACTGGAAATCAAAAGATCCCAGGTACGGAGAGCAGGAGACTTTTAATGCTTATTAGTTTTAATATTGAGTGTAATTTGATTCTGCTGTTTTGAAATGTTTTTTGGAAAATATTGGAACTTTTTTTTATTCATTACATGTTTGAGGTTTGGAACATTTTGGATATTCTATTCATTAACTGGTTTGAATATTTTTTTTTAATATGATTTTTGCTATTAATAAAATCAAGAAATATAAATTTTGTTTTATGAAGAATGGAATGTTTGTTTTTCCATTGTCGCTCTGCATACAGAGGCTGGCTTGTTGTGGGTTCCAGTTCAGTTCTTCTCAGCACGTTTCTGTTTATACTTTCTGGTCTCTTGTTTCTGTATTTGGTCAGGGCCTCTGTGTTCTGCATATGTGAATGAGGTGAGCTATTTTGCCGGCATGTAATTTACAGCAGCCTGGCTTGTTCTTTTTTTCCTAATAGGTGTATTTTTTTGTTCTAGGGCCTGGTGTAAAATGTGCAGCATTGCCTTTTCATAGATAAGATTACTGTTTTGAGTGCTGGCAGTTAGAATTGTTTTTTGGTATGGGAGGCTTACTATTTTGTAATGGTAATTCCATCATGGTTTACTAAGGACCAAGCCCACACCAACATTACAAAAAGTCTAATTCCATAGCAGTTCAAAGTATTTTTTTTTTTTACTTAGTTTGCTGGTTGGCACCACAGCAGTGGCACCACAGCAGGGAGCTTTCCACTGTGTGGGTTGGTGGGAAGGGGGGGGGGGTGGAAGAGATTTTTGGGGAAGTGGGGGCAGGGATGAGGTTCTGGATAATGGTGCGTGTGTGGTTTAAAACTGGTAATGCTGGAGTTCATCTGTTTAGGATAACAGGTCCCTTCTGGTTGGGGGGAGGATCCTTCTCTGATGGCGGGGGTTCACAAGAAAATTATTTCTTTAAACCCAAAGGGGCTAAACTCTCATGGTAAGAGGAATCTTTTTTTCAGGTGGCTGAATGTTTAGGGGCCTCAGACATATTCTGTCAAGAGTCACATTTAAGAAGACATAATGAAAGATTTCTGTGCTCTGCTCTCTATCTGCAGCAATTTTTGGCGTCTGCCACTGAGACAAACTTATTGTGGGGTGGGGATGTTACTATCCAGACTCTTGGTGGCTGATGTTAAAGCCTCGATGAGAGATGTCGAGGGCAGGTATGTAGCGGTCAAGATGGTGGTGAATAAGGTTATGTACACCCTATTAAACATTTATGCCCCTAATTCAGGCCAGGGCTCTTTTTTTTTTTTTTTTTTCTGCATAAAATTTCAGTTCTGATGTCGAATGGGCAGAGGGTCATCTTATTTTTTTTTTTAATTCTTTATTTCTCATTTTCAACAAAATACAAACATAAAAATAGTATTGCATTTGGAAATACATGAGTTGAGTTGCAACTATAAAAGAAATTCCATTTTCTCCATTAATTAACAATTTAAATCTTGGGTGCAACTTCAAAATCATTAGTATCAAACAGCCTTGAGAGCTTGTTGAAGCGTTAGATAGAAACCATGGGGAATTTATAAAGAAAAACTTTTATTGAATTGTAATAGGGTATCTCATAAGTTCTACTATAACACATATCATCTTACTAACTTGAGACTGGGGATGAAGATGGAACTTGTCTCTGTTCGAGAAAATCTTTTAATTGTTCCGGTATGAAAAAAAGAAAAATATCATTCTGTTTTCTTAATTATACATTTACACGGAAATCTTAGTGTAAAGGTATATCCTAACGAAATCACCTCTTGGCGATAAGCCAAAAAGGCTCTCCTTCTTAATTGGGTAGAATATGCCAGGTCAGGGAATATCTTTATTGACTTTTCCATGTAGTTGACTGGATATTTTTGAAAATAACTTTTCATAATTAAATTTATATCACTAATTAAGGAAAAATTTACTAATAGGGTTCCCCAGTCAATTATCTGAGCACTAGTCTCAAGAAAGTTGGTGAGGTCTCCTTGAAATGGTAACTCCTCTCTATTATTAATATTTCTGTTTTTTGGCAGGAAGTAACAATTTACTATAGAAATATTTTCTCCAGAGATTATGCCAAGTATATCCTTTAGAAATTTTTTCAGAGTGACTGAGGGTAGTTCCCCAATCACTCTAGGAAAATTCAAGAATCTTAGATTATATTTTTTGGCACTATTCTCTAGAGTCTCCAGTCTCCTAGTAATTATTCCCCTGTCTTTAACAACTGCTGCTTGAAATTCTAAATTTTTCTTATGAGAATCTTCTAGTCCTTTTATCCTGTCAACTGACTCCTTGATCTGTTTCTGAACTTGCAACATATCTTGTTGATTCCCGATCATTGACGCATCTACTTTCCTTTCTAAAACCTTTATATTAGCTGACATTCCCACCATCATTTCCCACAATGTCTCAAGTGTTACCACTGCATTACGGGCGGGTAGTCCTGGATTATTACCTTGGGATAGTTGTTGCAAATTCCCATCTAAAGGAGTTGCTAACTCCGAATCTATTCCTACAATAGATGGAGTTGCACTCCTGGTAACAGGTGCTTCACCTCCGATAACCTCGGCTGAAGCTCCCTCAGGACTTAACTCCCCCAGTCTTTGTGCAGGTGGTATGCCGATATTAGGGCTAAGAGAAGTCTCATCTGCAGGCACACTCAACCTTCCCTGGTTGAGTGGCACACCGGAATCCTTGGTCTTCTCTACATTAATAGCAGGAGAGAGCATAAATCTACTTATTTCCTGTTGTATTGGTGATGGTAAGGGAAGTGGGGGAAAAATCCTCACTTTCCCTTTACGCTTGGGAGGCATAATTCTATATAAACAATTCAATTGCAGGATATAACGTAGTTATGCTCTGCTTATGAAACCCAATCACTAACGAAACAACAGAATCTTAAGCAGAGGGATGGTAATAAGTTACAGTCCATAATATTTGAAAATACCTTTGAAAATGTCCAACATAGATGTCTTCCCGACTCCCCGACGAATCCGGGCGAAGCCGGGCTAAGCCGGTACAGCGCGCGCCCCTTGAGCGCGCGCGGCTTTAGCGACGCGCCGGCTCTGCTACGCGCCGCATGTGCCCTGTTTAAATATGGCACTTCCGGGTCCGCCTCCGGGTCCGCCCTTGCAACGTCACGGCGTCGAAATCCACTGCAGCTGAGAGAGATACCGTCGGGCAGGGTCTCTTACCCCGGCTACTCACAGGCAGTTCATGCAGGTATGTTGGAGCGTTCTTTTTCTCTGCGCCCTCGAGAGGGTCATCTTATAATTGGCGGAAACTTTAATCTTACCCGATATCCATATTTAGATAACTTCAAGCAGGATGATATTGGGTCCCGAGCATCGAGGAAGGTGCTTAAACAAACGATCTCTGATAGAGGCCTGGTGGACATGGCATCTAAAGTATCTAACGGATCGAAATTTCTCTTTTCTAAAGCGCACCAGTCATATTCTAGGTCAGATTTTTTCCTAGTTGACAAAACAGTGGGCAGGATTGTTGATGTAGGGATAGGTAATATTACATGGACAGACCACGCACCTGTTTTGAGTCTCCCTAGAGAAGGGTTTAGCTATTGGGTGCAAGAAACTTTGGCTCCTAAATGATAGCCTCCTGGATGATGTAGGGTTTGTGGAACAGTTGTTGAGGGACATGGAAGGTTTATATTAGGGAAAAACAAGACTGGGGATTGCAATGCAGTATCTATATGGGAATGCTTGAAAGCAGCGATTAAGGGAAAATTGATCTCCAGGGCTAGTTTTGTTAAGAGAGAGAGAACACCCAATTTATTGCAAAAGATAGCAAAATTGGAATTGCTTCACAAGTGTACCTTAGATCATGTGGTTTTGGAGAATCTAGAACTGGCCCGGCAAGAGCTGAGATCTTTGGATGAAGCTCGAATTGCTCATCAGATAGTTGGTGCAATAAGAGGCTTTTGAACATGGTGATAAAGTGGGCCGTTTGCTGGCCAGGAAGCTAAGAGGGCAACCTAAACTCACATCACCAAAATAAAAGATCAGGAGGGAAAATTTTTGTATGATTCTATTGGGGTAGTTTTATGAGGAGCTGTATTCTGAGCAGACAGGCGTAACAGGCAATATGATTAAGGACTATTTAGAAGGCATTCCCCTACCAGGTTTAGATGAGGACAGGAGAGCTATGCTAAACAGGGCAATTTGGCTGAGGAGGTTGCTTTGGTTATTAGAGACCTGAAATCCAGCAAGGCTCCTGGGATGGATGGGTTCACAGCTAAATTCTACAAGTTGTTTTAGTGGGCCCCCTTGTAGATATGTATAACAACTTAGTGGAGGATGGGAGGCTGTCACCTGCTGCTAATATGGCAAGGATAACTATTTTGGCAAAAAAAGGGAGGGATGCTGCTTTGTGCAGATCTTATCACCCAATTTAATTGATCAATATTGATCTAAAGATCCTTGCAAAGGTTTTGACTAATAGATTGGGACGAATGGCTCAGAGCCCGATACACAGGGACCAGTCTGGGTTTGTACCCAGAAGACTTGACAATGTTAGTGTTTAATCTGATGGAGTGGGTTAAACAGCAGCACACGCTGGCGGCTCTCTTGGCAGTAGATGCCGAGAGAGCTTTTGTTAGGGTCCATTGGGAGTTTCTTTTTCGGGTTCTGGAAAGAATGCGGATTGGGGCTACTCTTATTGCTTAGATTTGGAAACTTTATGGAGGTCCACGCGCACGTATAAAAATAAATGCTGGCTGTACTGATCTTTTGAGGGGAATCAGGCAAGGATGCCCTTTATCCCCATTATTGTTCGCATTATCATTGGAGCTTTTTGCAGAGGAGATAAGAGGGCTAACGATAGAGGACCACAATTATAAGATTTCCCTTTTTTGCATATGATCTGCTGTTTACTCTAATTGAGCCTTGCAGAGATTGTTGGGAGAAATGCGGAGCTCCAGATCCATCTCTGGCTTCAAGGTAAATGAGAACAAGTCCAAGATTTTAAATATTAGTTTCTAATGAAAGGATGGTTAGATTAAAGTCTTTGTTGCCATTTTAAAGTTGCCAAATGGTGGGTGAAGTATCTGGGCCTGCGTACAGGATCTGAAGAGGACCAATTGTTGGCGTTAAATTATAAGTGTTGATTGGGGATTTAGGTTCAACTGCTCCCATTTCTTTCTTGGTTGGGTGAAAACGAATGTCTTGCCCAGGCTGTGCTATTTTTTTTCCAGATTCTTCCGATTAGCGTACAGACATGGAGCTTGAAGATGTGGCAGAAGAAAATTTTCAGTTTTATTTGGAAAAGACGCCTGCCAAGAGTAGCTAGGGGTGCGCTGTTCCAGCCTAAAGTACGGTGGGGGGGGGGGGGTGGTGGAGTTTGGGTGTGCCAAACCTAGCATGGTTCTTACTATATGCAGCTTCTCATTTAAGAGCTTTTGTAGATTGGCAGAGTACGAAATGTGACACCTTTTGGGTTCGGGTTGAACGGGACTGGGCAGGGTGTCACAATTTGGACATGCGAGTCTGGCAAGGGAAGAGGATGAGAAGTTGGATTGTCTCCTTGTTCTAGGGTCGCAGTGGATGAGGGCGTTAGTGGGAGATTGGAATTTCTGTTACAGGTCCTCTTCTTGTTGCGTAAGAATTTCCCTCCGGGTGATATATTGGGGGCCCTTCGGTGGAGGAGGGAGAGGGATATAACCAGGTTGGAGCAGGTCTGGGGGGCGGGGGGGTCAGAATGTGTTATCTTGGGATATCTTAAGATTGTTACTCGTTGAGAGAGGATGATAGAGACCATAGGATGCAGTTATTTCATAAATCAAAAGCAGGTTCTGTTGGACCTCAGAGGAAAACTTTGCTGGAAGGTTTGTGTGAACAGGCAGATTGACGAAACCAATCTCTCGCTTATGTGGGTTACTAAATGGGGACCTTAAATCACATCCGGCCCATATTAAAGCCTGAGAGAAGGATCTAGAGGAAATCTGGGGGAAGAGGTCTGGGATCTATGCTGTTTCTACTAACATAATAGAGGCTGGTTATAAAGTATTATACCGATGGCATTTGACCCCCATGAAATTGCATCAAATGTATTCAGATTGATGGCCACTGTTGGAGGGGTTGTGAAGTTACAGGGACCTGGTGGGGATGTGTGGTGGTAAAGAACATGTGGCATGTGGTTGCTCACGTCTTTACTTCATTGACCGGCACTGGGGTGAACAGGGACCCCAAATTGTTCCATATTGGTATCAATGATGGGAGCCTTTCTAAAACTGAGCACAAGCTATTTATAATCAGTAGGTGTTGGCCACAAAGTGTGAGCTGGCCTTTAAGTGGAAGGAGGCTGACGTCCCGGATCTCCCTGCCATCATAAGAACATAAGAAAATGCCATACTGGGTCAGACCAAGGGTCCATCAAGCCCAGCATCCTGTTTCCAACAGTGGCCAATCCAGGCCATAAGAACCTGGCAAGTACCCAAAAACTAAGTCTATTCCATGTTACCATTGCTAATGGCAGTGGCTATTCTCTAAGTCAGGGGTCAGGAACCTTTTTGGCTGAGAGAGCCATAAACGCCACATATTTTAAAATGTAATTCCATGAGAGCCATACAATGTTTAAAACTAAATACAAGTAAATGTGTGCATTTTATGTAAGATCACACTTTTAAAGTACAATAAGTCTCTGAAAATATTACACCAGGCCTTAAGACACCAATACATCTCCTATTAGGAAAACGGACCAAGTCAGGCTGCTATAGAGTCCTACACAGAAACTACACGCCAGCAGAAAACCTCACCTGAATCACGTGCTGTCCCTCACCTAAAGTAGAATAAAGAGACCAAAACGCATAACAAGAAGCATGCAGAAAAAACTGAATTGGAAACTGCAACAAGCCAGAGTCTCTGTATGCAGTGTAACAAAGGAAAAAAGAAACATCACCCATCCTTATAAAACAAATCAAGAAATATAAAATCAGCAGTAAAACTGTACTAACAAAAAGAACATATTTCGAAACAGCTGATGAGTGGAATATCCAATAATTAAAAACTCATATAAAACATTTCCAGATACCAACAAAATATTTCAAAATAGCAGACACAAAGACCCAGTAATGAAAAATAATAAGGATACAAAAATTTTTTTGCTCTGCATACCTGGGAATGTTTGATATCCAGGTGTCCTGAGATTGTTCTGAATTAGCAGGAGGTGGGGTGGTTTGCTTGGAACTTTCTCCTCTCTGTCACATACCAGCGCTCTCTCTCACACTGGCTCTCAATGACACACCTATACACACATGCTCTCAGTACTCACATATACACATGTTTTTTCTCTCTCACTTATATAGGCTCTTAATTACACATTTACACACATGCTATCTATCTTTTCACGCTTACACACACACGGCTTTCAATCACATAAATACATGCTGTCTTTTTCTCTCACACACAGACTCACATTCACATGCTTACAAACATGTCCTCTCTTTCTCTCATTTACACACAGGCTCTCAATCACATACTCACATGCTCCCTCACCTAAATCAGCTCTCAGTCACACACAGACACACATGCTCTCTCTTACTTATACACACAGGCTCTTAATCATACATACACATGATTTCTCTCACACACAAAGGATCTCAATCATACACACATACTCTTTCACACAAACAGGTTTTCAATCACAAACTTACACATACAGGTTCCCAATGGTAAACTTACATTCATGCTCTCTCTCTCTCTCTCTCACAGGCAAGCTCTCAATCACAGACATACTCTCTTTCACATGTACAGGCTCTCAATCATTCACATACATGCAATCTCTCACACACATACACACACAGCCCCCCCCCCCCCCCCCCCCGCGGCCCGGAAGAGGAAGTGGAGAGTATCGGGTGCGTGCGCGGCAAGAAGAGGCCACGCTAGTGCGCTCGGCATCGGCCCGAAGAAAAGAAGACTGCAGCGCGGCTCGGAGGAAAATGAAGAGGTTCAACCGCGGCCGATGGGACTCCGCCTCCGCGAGGGCTGAAAATGAAGGAGGTTAGCGTTGGGAGGAGGCTGCTGCTGCTGCCGCGAGTTCCCGGGGTGGGGGTGAGAGAGAGTGAATGAGCGAGCAAACACATGCTTGCTCGCTCATTCACTCTCTCACCCCCACCCCGGGAACTCGCGGCAGCAGCAGCAGCCTCCTCCCAACACTAACCTCCTTCATTTTCAGCCCTCGCGGAGGCGGAGTCCCATCGGCCGCGGTTGAACCTCTTCATTTTCCTCCGAGCCGCGCTGCAGTCTTCTTTTCTTCGGGCCGATGCCGAGCGCACTAGCGTGGCCTCTTCTTGCCGCGCACGCACCCGATACTCTCCACTTCCTCCTCCGGGCCGCGGGGGGGGGGGGGGGGGGGGGGCGGGAAGAAGAGAGCACGCCGGTGCTGCTGACTCCAGCTGTCCTGCCGCGTTCCGCCCGGGCTGACAGCATTTTAAGCCCGGGCGGAGGAGGATCGGGGAGCAGCTGGGTCAGCGGGAAAGTGTGGCGACTGTCTGCGAGCCAGATGCAGCCCTCAAAAGAGCCATATCTGGCTCGCGAGCCATGGGTTCCCGACCCCTGCTCTAAGTGAACTTAATAGCAGGTAATGGACTTCTCCTCCAAGAACTTATCCAATCCTTTTTTAAACACAGCTATACTAACTGCACGAACCACATTCTCTGGCAACAAATTCCAGAGTTTAATTGTGCGTTGAGTAAAAAAGAACTTTCTCCGATTAGTTTTAAATTTGCCCCATGCTAACTTCATGGAGTGTCCCCTAGTCTTTCTACTATCCGAAAGAGTAAATAACCGATTCACATCTACCCGTTCTAGACCTCTCATGATTTTAAACACCTCTATCATGTCCCCCCTCAGTCGTCTCTTCTCCAAGCTGAAAAGTCCTAACCTCTTTAGTCTTTCCTCATAGGGGAGTTGTTCCATTCCCCTTATCATTTTGGTAGCCCTTCTCTGTACCTTCTCCATCGCAATTATTTCTTTTTTGAGATGCGGCGACCAGAATTGTACACAGTATTCAAGGTGCGGTCTCACCATGGAGCGATACAGAGGCATTAGATTGCATAGAGTGTTTTGTTTGTTATGGGGAAACTGACAGCGATTAAGCATAAGTCCTTTAAGGGGTTCCAAAGGATTTGGGAGCCTTATTGTAAGTGGGTGGCTGCTTTTGAGAAGCTTGGGTGTTGGGGTTAATGTGACACCTGAATGTAGGTTGTGGGTTCTGTGAGTCGGTTATCCTATGGACCAAATATTACGAGGTCTCTAGCATAACATGGAGTGCTTTTCTTTGATTGGTTCGCTCTCACTTTTGCGTAAGGGGGGGGGGGTTGTCTTTTGTTATGCGATGCTAAGATATGCCTGTATAGTTTTTCATACTTGTTATCCAGCTGTGAGATGCTTTTGTGTAGCATTTTCTTTATTTCTGTGGTTTGATTGAATGAAGAAAATTTTAAATGGAAAAAAAAATTGAGCTTCCCTTTTCCTAACCTGATCGCTGTCAAGATTATTTTTTTTTCTTTTCATGTTGCAACTTTCTGTAGTTCCTCCTGCTTAGTTTTGCAATGATATTAAGTAGGAAGAACCACAGAAAAAGCTGTATTTTTGTTTTTCTGAGCATGGCTTGGGGTGCCAAAACTTAACACCAGTTCTGGGCTGGTGTTCATTTTTGAGGATTAAAATGTGCGCATTGGGCGCACATTTATTTAACTTGCATTGGTAGTACTAGCTAATAGCCTCATCAGCATGGCATTTGCATGTAATGAGTGGTGTTAGCTACCCAGTGGTATGGATGCGTGTTTTGGACGTGCTAATCCCGATACTGCATTGGGTATATGTCTAGCGCTCTGAGCTCAGCACCTGATATTGCATTGGCTCGTAGGAGTCTCCAACCAGGAAAGGGATCTAGGCAGCAGTGTGAACAAATAGTTTGAAATCCTGAGCTCCGTGTGTGGACACAGTCAAAAAAGCAAACACTGTTAGGAATTAGGAAAGGAATGGAACATAAAACAGAATATCTTAATGCCTTTGTATTGTTCTGTGGTGTGAATGCACCTAGAGTATTGTATGCTTTTCTGGTTGCTGCATCTCAAAGGCATAGAGAAGGGCGACCAAAATGACAAAGGGGATGGAACGATTCCCCTATGAGGAAAGGCTGAAGAGGTTAGGACTCTTCAGCCTGGAGAAGAGATGGCTGAGGGAAGATGAATAGGTAAAAGTAGCACATTTAAAACAAGTCATAGAAATTTCTTTTTCATTCTGTGCACAGCTAAGCTTTGAAATTCATTGCCCGCAGATGTGGTAAAGGCAGTTTGCATAGCTGGGTTTAAAAATGTTTGGACAAATTCCTGGAGAAAAAGTCCATAAAGGGTTATTAACCAGGTAGACTTGGGGGAGAAGCCACTGCTTATCCCTTAGTGTAAGAAACGTGGGTTCTGTCTGTCTGGGATCCTGCCAGGTACTTGTGACTTGGATTGGCCTCTGTTGGAATCAGGATGCTGGGCTTGATGGATTCTTGGGCTGACCCACTATGGCAGTTCTTATGCTCTCTGTCTCTAGAAAGCTATTATGGAATTTATTTTTACAAAAAACACAAGTGCAGTATTCTTAACGGTTTTTGCCAAATGTCTGAGCTGTGTAACTGCTTTGAATGTCTGGACATATCTTTTGAGGTGGGGCATTATATAAGGGACATCTTGGTCTCCTAATTTACAGTGAGCGAGTTAAAAAATGCACACTTAAGAAGTTTTACCAGGTGCATTAGATAAAATATGTATATTTTGGGTGTGTTGGCTTCTGCATCCTAGTTTTCTTTGGGGTGGGGGAGGTGTCCTGGTAGTTTCCTCCTCCTCTCAGGTTAGTCAGAACTGGTGCTGGGCTATCTAGTATTGTGAGCCTTCACTTGCAACTACCTGAAGTGTGTTTACTCTTTTATTTTTATATCCCTTCCTTCCACCCCCCGAGTCTGAGTATTGTGTCACGAGCAATGGCCAGGGCTCCCCCTCACCTCTCCACCAGGGTATGCAATCGCTACCTATGCAGCATCTCTGGCTCTGGCCCCCCTCTCCCTCCCTGGAAAAGCCCTTGGCACAGGGCTGCCCTCTTGCATCCTATTCTTAGTAAACCTCAGCGTGCCTTTGTCTTGAAGTAAAGCCAGCTCCTACATAGAAGCATTACTCACTTGTGGTGTGTGCCTGATTTTTACCATCTGGCATCTTCTGTTGCTTTTTAGATGCAAAAACTGACTCTTCCTGTCAGGTTAAATGTCTTATTGTAATACATAAGTGATTAGTAGACATTATTCATCTTGTCTGTGTGTGTCTTGACTAGATTTTAGGCTCCAGGGAGCCGAGACTCTCTCAATTTTGTGTATCTGTACAGCTCTGCATACATCTAGTAGCGCTGTAAAAATGTTAGTAGCAGAAAATTTAGGATGAATGAAGCCTGCAGTGTTGCAGCGTTGCAGCCTTAATCTGGAAGGAGCTGCCTCATATTTTTGGCAATCTTAATCATCAAACCATAAATTCAAACTCTGAGCCTCATTTGCATAGAGCTATGAATGTGTAGCCACTTTTTTTTTTTTTTTTAAATTTCTTATTGCAAGATATCGTTTGCTTTCTGTTTTTTGCTGCAGGCTTTTCTACGAGCCGGTCACCATGCCCTGCGGCCACACGTTTTGCCTGAAATGTCTGGAGCGATGCTTGGATCATAACCCAAAGTGCCCACTCTGCAAAGAAGACCTTGCCGAGGTAGAAATTGTTTTTAAAAAAAAAAAAAAAAAAAAAAGAAATTTGGAAGAAGTTTTGGGAGTACAAATGGCTTCAAACTGGGTTATCTATTTGCGCTGCCTTGATTCACAGGGGGTCTATTAAATACCTTTTAACTCTTGAAAAGATAAATACAGATTGAAAAAATGATGTAGGTACCCCATGCAGTATTGTTTGGGTTACACTAGGGGTCCCTGCTGTGCCATCTGGATACAGATTTATGATATCAGAGACACCTTAATTTGACAATCGCAGCATTATCCTTTAATCGTAGTGACAGAAGGAATATCATTAGAGAACAGAGAATGGTTATTACCTTTTGGCTATTTCCTTGGGTTTTGTTTTTTTTTTCCTGCAGTATTTGGCCGTGCGGAAATACTGTAAAACTGAACTGATGGAAGAGTTGATAGCCAGGTACCTTCCCGAGGAGCTCAAGGAGCGGAGAAAGATTCACGAAGAGGAAATAGCAGAACTTTCCAAGTACGCTTGTGCCACATCTCCCGGAAATGGGGCGGGAAGCAAAAGTCAAGTTTGCAATGTTAACAGCAGTGGGACTGACGTAAACCATCCTTGGAGTGGCTTATGGGAGTTTGCAGAGCTTTAAATAAATGGGTGTTAGCCGAGCTTATTAAAGTTTAGTCTCGTGATCCAGGGAGCACCCTGTTCACCTGTCCTTTAAAAAGCAGTACTTGCACAATTAATTTTAAGTATTCAGTTAATTCAAATAAACAAACATCCTTATTTTTATGGATTTCATAATGGCGGGGAGGTATTATAGTCCAGGAACTTGTCCTAATTTTCCCATGCCTATTGTAAGTGTATGAAGTGATTGAGCCCAGCTCGGTTGATTCCTAGGAAAACCCCACAGTGTGAAGACTCAACACGAGTGCTGCTGCCGCCGCCACCCTAGGGTTTAAAGTGCATCCGTTCCCCATAGCTTCCCCCGGTCTCATCTGCAGAGGAGGCACAGAGAAGGCCAAGAATATGCCTAGAAAGACCAAGAGCATGCGTGGTGACTTGAAAAGAAGAATATTTCTGAGCATGTCCTTGGCTCATCCTGTCCCCCCTTCTTATAGAGACTGAGTGCTACATCAAGATCAGAGAGTGGCTCTTCATTGCCACCCTCTTTAAGAGGCTCTCTCCAATAAGTTATTGCAGTTTATTATGAAAGCTCAGGCCACAAAATAAAGCAGTCATGGGACATGAATTAATTTGTAATAGATTTTGCAAAGTAAGTGTTATTGTTCCTAGAGAATATATATGTTTTTGTGTTAGTCTGGTAAAGCATATTGCAGCTATAAAGATGATTGTGCAATACATTAAGAGGCTTATAGAGAAATATAGAATATAATAGCATATAGGGTGAGGGAAAAAGCTGTCTGGGGAGTATTGTTATGAAAATTTGTGTTACTTTGAGATTTTTACATACCTCATGTCTGGCCATGGCTTAAAATTTAAATTGAAGAGAAAAAGAATATGATGGCAGATAAAAAGACCACATGGGCCATCCACACTTTCTACTTAGCTTTACAATCCCTTCCTCTCATTCTGTAATCTCCTGTGATTGTCACATGCTTTCGTGAATTCCGACACCATTCCTGTTTCTACCTCCCTCTCTGTAGGGAAATTTCCTTAGATTACTCTTGTCTATCCCCTTTCGCCCCCATCCCATGATTCCTCATTACAGAGCCTCTTTTCCACTGAAAGATACCTGCCTCCTGTGCATTTATTCCTTGGCGGTATTTAAATGTCATCTTCTTCCTCTCTATGCCAGTTTTCCATGGTATATTGCTGTACCTTCAGAACTGCTTAGGTGTTCCTCAGAAAAGTCACATTGCCTGATCAGATCAGGCCAGCACCTCACATCAGCAGTGGCTCTTAAACATGGAGGAGCTCTTCGCTGATTACATATGTATTAATGCTAGAGTCCCAGAGTGTGGTAACTAATGGGCAGCGCGCAGGGCATGGCTAGCTGGGCCCTGCTTTGTCTAGCACAGTGGTTCTCAACCTTTTTCCCATCGTGACACACCTGACAGGCCACTCACATGTTTGACACACTGCTCATTACAATTCACGGCAGAAATAAAAAGTAAAGGTCCGGTAATTATTTTTATTGTTTAAAATGACACAAGGAAAAGATACATATTCTGTCTGAACAGAAATTGCATAAATAGTAAACATCCCACACCAAAACAGCACCAATTTCCGGCACTTAAACAGTAAACACCTTACCTAAGAAAAGGCAACACTGAAATATTACACCAGGCCTTAAAGCACCAATACATCTCCTATTAGGAAAACGGACCAAGTCAGGCTGCTATAGAGCCCTCAGAAACTACACGCCAGCAGAAAACTTCACCTAAATCACATGTGCTGACCCTCACCTAACAAGGAATAAAGAGACCAAAACGCATAACTAGAAGCATGCAGAAAAAACTGAATTGGAAACTGCAATAAGCCAGAGTCTCTGTATGCAGTGTAACAAAGGAAAAAGGGAATCACCACCCATCCTTATACAACAAATCAAGAAATATAAAATCATCAGCAGTAAAACCATGCTAACAAAAAGAACAGATTATTTTGAAACAGCTGATGAGTGGAATATCCAATAATTAAAAACTCAAAAAATTTCTAGATACCAATAAAATATTTCAAAATAGCAGACACAAAGACCCAGTAATGAAAAATAAGGATACAAAAATTTTTTTGCTCTGCATACCTGGAAATGTTTGATATCCAGGTATCCTGAGATTGTTTTGAATTAGCAGGAGGAGGGGTGGTTTGCTTGGAACTTTCTCCTCTCTCTCTCTCACTTACCAGCGCTCTCTCTCACACTGGCTCTCAATTACACACCTATACACACATGCTTTTTCTCTCACTTTCTTAGTTACACATTTACACACAGGCTGTCTATCTTTTCACGCTTACACACACAGGCTTTCAATCACACACATACATGCTGTCTTTTTCTCTCACACACAGACTCTCATTCACATGCTTACAAACATGTCCTCTCTTTCTCTTTCTCTCATTTACACACAGGCTCTCAATCACATACTCACATGCTCTCTCACCTAAACCAGCTCTCAATCACACACAGACACTCATGCTCTCTCTCTTACTTAGGCTCTTAATCGTACATACACATGATCTCTCACACATAAAGGATATCAATCAAACACACATACTCTTTCACACAAACAGGTTTTCAATCACAAACTTAGACATACAGGTTCTCAATCGTAAACTTAGTCATGCTCTCTCTTTCACATATACAGGCTCTCAATCACAGACATGCTTGCTCATTCACTCTCTCTCCCTCCCCTCCCCCGAACTAGCGGCAGCAGCAGCCTCCTTCATTTTCAGCCCTTGGAGGAGGAGTCCCATCGGCCGCGGGGGTTGACGTTCTTCTTCATTTTTCTCTGAGCCGCACTGCTCATTCCTTCGGGCCGACGCTGACCATAAGAGCATGATGCTCACCACTTCCGCTTCCGGGCCGCGGCGGGGGGGGGGGGGGGGGGGGCGGGAAGAAGAGACCATACAGATGCCAGCTGTCCTGTCGCGTTCTGCCCGGGTGGAGGAGGACCGGGGAGCAGCTGGGTCAGTGGGGGACCGGGAAGTGTGGCGACACACCTGTGTGTTCTTGGCAACACACTGGTGTGTCGCGACACACCAGTTGAGAACCACTGGTCTAGCACACAGTACTTCCTCATCTTCCCCCTCCTGAGCCTCCACCTTTGAGACCTTCCAGCCTCTGTCACACCAGGCTGAGAGGGAGAGCATGCTTGGATGTAACCCACTGTGAGTGTTGGGAGCAGCAGCAGTGAAGGTGCTTTGGCAGTCAAAGGAACTGAGCCAGCTGTCCACATCAGGCTGCCTCTTCTTCTCCTGTACTTGTATATAAAGGGAGCTGGCAGATTAAGATGGGTTCATGTGTCTCCGCCTGCTGTGCCCTTTTGTGTTTAAAATTTAGACGAGATACCATTGGAATTGTAGTGCTTTCCTACCGCTTTTGGCTGTATGAGCACACTCCATATCCAAACTGTCTGCTCAGTGTATCAGACAAGATTTTTGTTTAATATAGATGGTCTTGAAACGGTTGGGAAACTTTCTGCTCTAAGGATATTAAAGTCCAACCCCCATATGCTTTATAATGAACTCTGTTGACCATTTTAGTTGCTGCCCTCTGGGCCAACTCATCTGCGTGTTATCCTTTTTAAGGTGCAGTCTCCAGAGTTGTACCCAGTACCAGATCATCCACCTTTAGCCAAGACTGTCTATACCATTGACTCTAAACTCTGCGCAAACTGAAAAACCAAGGACCTTTGGCATTCTTGTTGGTTGCTCTTTTTGGAGGACCATGTAAAAATGAGGCAACCTCTAAAGCTATTGTGTGGTGGATCCAGGAGACTATCTCTACAGCTTATCTTCTCAAGGGTAGTTAGTCCCCTGAACACATTCATGCTTATTCTACTAGAGCCCAATCTGCTTTTTGGGCAGAGGCAGTCGTCATTTTGCTGGTAGGCTTTTGTAAGGCAGTGACTTAGTAATCACACTCCTTTTCCAAGTGTTACAGACTGTAATGGCTAAGCAGGATGCAGCCTTTGGGGCTGGCATCCTTGGTGTGGCCCTTGCTTCCTCCCAAAATAGATGGAGAAATTTTCTTACCTATTAAGTTTCTTTCCATGCATCCTGCTACACCAGCCCAGAACCCTCCCAGGAAGTTGGGCCACAGGAGGAGGAAAAAGATGTTCCTGTTAATACCCAGATCAGACAAGTGGGTTTATGCATCCCTACCAGCAGATGGAGGCAGAGAACTAAAAGCTTTGAGGCACTGCTACATAACAGAGTGCCATCTGCAGTCCCTCATTATTTCTCTGTCTCCAGCAGATGGTAGATGTGCAAACCTGCAGTCAATCACCAGAAGCCAGTTTGAAGGTGGCCAGGGCTATGGCCAGATTGTACCCCCTACCCGACAGCATCTTGGAGATGTAGATGCGGTGGTATCAGCAGTGACGAAGACTAGCATTCCTGTGGCAGGGTTGGCGGTTTTGAAGGATGTCCAAGATCGGAAGCTGGAGGTCCTGTTGAACAGACTGTCTATCTGACGTCTCTGCTCTGAGCCTAAGGGCTACAATCTACGCCAGCCTTATGCAGAGGGCTTGTTTGTGCTGGGTGTAAAAGGCACAGGAGGCCACTGGAGGTACCACTCGGGCTGCTAGCCAGGATGCTCGCCTGGAAGGGGATCTGTCTTTTATGTGGCGGATGTCCTCTGATTTGCTTCGCACTTTGGCTAGGAACATGGTGGCCATGCAATTGGTCAGCAGATGTTTGGTCAAAGATGCAATTTGCTAATCTCCCTTTTAAGGAATAGTTATTGTTTGGTGAGGTCCTGGAGAAGCCAATGAAGCATCTGGCAGACTCTAAGGGTAATAGGTTGCCTGAGGATAAGGGGGCACTAAAGATCTTTCCATCTCGCTCTTGCTTCCATGAGACGAGATTTTGTGGCAGAAGTTTGTCCAGTTCTTCTTCACAAAATCAGGGTCCTTTTTGGAGGACCTGTAGACCAACCAAAGAGGGTTCCAGACAGTGGTCCAGAGGTGCCAAGCTTGCCCAATGAAGACAGGTTGGTCCACTTCTCCCTTGTGGCTGTCTGAAGAAGGGTGTCCCGTTTTTTTACGAGGAGTGGACCAGAATTCCCTCTGATCAGTGGGTGCTGGAAATAATAAGACTGCTACGCATTAGAATCTTCTCAACCCCTCAAGGAGGCCTTCGTAGTGTCCCGTTGTGCTTTGCTCGCCAAGCAAGCGGTAGTGTGGGACACTCTGCTATGCCTAAAGCAATTGGAAGTCATTCTCCTGGTGCAGCTTGAGGGAGCATGGTCGGGGAAGGTATTCCGTGTACTTCGTGGTTCCCAAGGAGGAGGGCTCATTTCGGCCCATTCTGGATCTGCAAAGGGTCAATGGGACATTGAGGTCCCACATTTTTGGATGGAGACTTTGAGAACAGTGATTGCAGCGGTGCACAGGAGGGAGCTCCTGGCCTCTCTTGATCTGACTGAGTCATATCTCCATATTTCCATCAGGGAGGATCATCAAAGATTTCTGCGATTCACTGTGCTAGGAGAGCATTTTCAGTCTTAAGCCCTGCCCTTCGGATTGATTACAGTGTTGAATGTCCACAAAGGTGATGGTGGTAGTGGCAACAGCCCTCAGAAGTAAGAACATAAGAAAATGCCATACTGGGTCAGACCAAGGGTCCATCAAGCCCAGCATCCTGTTTCCAACAGTGGCCAATCCAGGCCATAAGAACCTGGCAATTACCCAAAAACTAAGTCTATTCCATGTTACCATTGCTAATGGCAGTGGCTATTCTCTAAGTGAACTTAATAGCAGGTAATGGACTTCTCCTCCAAGAACTTATCCAATCCTTTTTTAAACACAGCCATACTAACTGCACTAACCACATCCTCTGGCAACAAATTCCAGAGTTTAATTGTGCGTTGAGTAAAAAAGAACTTTCTCCGATTAGTTTTAAATGTGCCCCATGCTAACTTCATGGAGTGCCCCCTAGCCTTTCTACTATCCGAAAGAGTAAATAACCGATTCACATCTTCCCGTTCTAGACCTCTCATGATTTTAAACACCTATCATATCCCCCCTCAGTCGTCTCTTCTCCAAGCTGAAAAGTCCTAACCTCTTTAGTCTTTCCTCATAGGGGAGCTGTTCCATTCCCCTTATCATTTTGGTAGCCCTTCTCTGTACCTTCTCCATCGCAATTATATCTTTTTTGAGATGCGGCGACCAGAATTGTACACAGTATTCAAGGTGCGGTCTCACCATGGAGCGATACAGAGGCATTATGACATTTTCCGTTTTATTCACCATTCCCTTTCTAATAATTCCCAACATTGTTTGCTTTTTTGACTGCCGCAGCACACTGTACCGACGATTTTAATGTGTTATCCACTATGACACCTAAATCTCTTTCTTGGGTTGTAGCACCTAATATGGAACCCAAAATTTGTGTAATTATAGCCTGGGTTATTTTTCCCTATATGCATCACCTTGCACTTATCCACATTAAATTTCATCTGCCATTTGGATGCCCAATTTTCCAGTCTCACAAGGTCTTCCTGCAATTTATCACAAGGGGATGCTAGTTCATCCTTATCTCGACAAGTGGCTCATTCAGGTGAAGTCTGAAGGGAAGTGCTTTGCCTACATTCGGTGAGTGACTGAGAACCTGGAGTCCTTAGGCTGGGTGATAAACTAGACAGTCAGCTGGTCCCATCTCAGTCCTTGGACTATCTGGGTGCGAGCTTCAACACCATGGTGCAAGAGATGTTCCTCACCCTGGAAAGGATTCTCAAGTTGCAGTCGCAAGTGGTTCGTCTGAGGGACCTGCCAATCCCCAAGGTCTGGGAATATTTGCAAGTCCTATGCTAGATCTGGTGCCATGGGCTTTTGCGCACATGTGTCCCTTATAGAAAGCTCGCCTATCCCGTTGGAATCTGATGTTGGAGGAGTTTCAAGTGCCATTGCCACTCCAGGAAGAGGCAAGGTCCAATCTCTCGTGGTGGCTATCGTGGTCAATTTGGAGAAAGGAGTGGATCTGGAGGTTTCAGACTGGGTGGTAGTGACCATAGATGCTAGTCTCAACATTTTGGGGAGCAGTGTGTGTCAAGGATCAGCGGCCCAAGGGCAGTGGGCCCCAGTGGAAGCGTCCTGATCAATCAACCGTCTGGAAACAAGGGCGGTGCGGAGGGCACTGCTGTTCTTTCTCCCTCAGATTCAGGGCCAGGCAGTACATGTGTTCTCGGACAATGAAATGACAGTAGCCTATATATCAATCGGCAGAGTAGAACGAAGTCATTTGGTGGCTCAGGAGGTTCACAAGCTCTTTGCCTGGGTAGAGCTTTATCTAGTGGCTCTCACAGCATCTCACATAGCAGGTCGTAATGCCTCTGTATCCCTCCATGGTGAGACCACACCTTGAATACTGTGTACAATTCTGGTTGCTGCATCTCAAAAAAGATATAATTGCGATGGAGAAGGTACAGAGAAGGGCGACCAAAATGATAAGTGGAATGGAACAGCTCCCCTATGAGGAAAGACTAAAGAGGTTAGAGTTTTCCCTTTTCATGTGTCTGCTTTGTATATATTCATTGCAGGTTATTTACCTCCTCTCTTTTTTTTTTTTTTTCCTCTTTTTCCACGTCTGTTCTGCTTTTGTCAGGTTAATACAGGTATGGCATTCTAGGGGGTATCTTCTCTCCAATTTTGAACTGTTTTTGCATTTTGAATATGTACCTTTCTGTTTCGTATTTTGTCATATATTTATACTGGGTTTTTCTCTGTGCTGCATTTTTTTTTTTTTTTATGTAGTAGTGGTAGTGATGTCATGGAAGAAGCTGTGTACTCTGCCTCCGTCTGCTGGTAGGGGAACATAACCCACCTATCTGGACTGGTGTAGCAGGATTCATGGAAAGAAAATTAACAAATAAGAATTTCTCCATGGTAGGCTTAGACCTAGGATTGGTTGGCAAAGATTTTGGTTTTAGCTGGTTGGTCAGATTGGGTTGAAATAACTAATGAAAAATCCATTTTTTTTAAAAATCTGTTAGTAGTTGAAGAACTTTGCTGTACTTCTATGACATCTTCATGTGCTTGTGAATATGTATTTATTGTAATATAATTTTTTTTAAAATCTAAATTGCAGCTTAAATCAAAGCGTCCCTATATTTGTTTGCACAATGGCATATCCTACGGTCCCTTGCCCTCTTCACATTTTTGAGCCCTGCTACCGGCTGATGATTCGAAGATGCATGGAAACTGGCACCAAACAGTTTGGGATGTGTGTTGATGACCCAGTAAAGGGGTGAGTGGATTTAAAAAAAAAACCAAAACAAAACCACAGCTTTTCTTGAAAGCATGAGATATATATATATTTTTTTTATATATATAGTGTGGAAAAACCTGTTTCTGTTAAAAATCCTGTTTCCAAAACTGAAGCAGAGGAGCAATGTAGAAGCGCAGTGTGTTTCCTTCGTGTGCGAAGATGATCGGCAGTTCGATGGTGCATTGCTGATCAAAGCCACTGAAATTACTCTCTATTTTAATTCAGTGTCAGCTAGACTATAACCTGACTTAAGACATTCTTTCTACATACTGCGTCTGCACAATCTCCTCTATAGAATAGGAACCGCCAATCCCTAAAATCCTGAAAGGTTAACTGCTTAAAACCACACGTTGCTGCGTTTTGTCTCTGAAAAATGTAAATCCGTGTAGGGAGTGTGTCTTACAGTGCAGAGCTGCTAGTAGTTATCCTGCTTCTGTAGAAAGTTGGATACCTTATTGGTCAATATAAAGACTGCTTTAAAGTTTACACTTGTGCACGCGGGACCTCTGAAGTCCGTATTGTTCAGTTACCTCATGTAGTGGATGTTGGATGATTTATTTTTTTTGCAGGTGATATCTTTCGCTGGTCCAACTTAAATATTGCTCAAAGATAATACTGTGTGTGTGTTTTCCAGACTACATTTGCCCCTTCTTTCAATATGCTCAAGAACTCCTGATGTCTGTATCCAGTTGGAAATGAGCCAAGTATTGTTTAGCAAGTAAAAATATATTTTTACAAGCCGTAAAGCCCGTTAAAACGGGCTACATCCCTCTGTCTCTCACCTCCCCCTCATTCTCTCTCCCCTCACTCTTCACCACCCCCCTCCCCCACCCACTCCTCTCCACCCTCCCTCTCCTCTCACTCAGTCCCCCCTCTCCCTCCCAATCAGTCCCCCCTCTCCCTCCCTCCCACTCACTCAGTCCCCCTCTCCCTCCCTCCCACTCACTCAGTCCCCCTCTCCCTCCCTTCACCCACCTCCATTTCCTCCCGGCGCCGTAAGCGCGACTTCCCGCAACCCTCACCCGGCTCCATTAACTCCTCCCGCTCCTGCCGGCAGATCTCGGGGGGGTCACTCCCGCGCGCGCGGCAGTGACCCCCCCGAGATCTGCCGGCAGATCTCGGGGGGGGGGGGCGCGGGAGGGACACCCCCCCCCCCCCCCCGAGATCTGCCGGCAGATCTCGGTGGGGGGGCGCGGGAGTGACACACCCCCCCCCCCCCCCCCCGAGATCTGCCGGCAGATCTGGGGAGGAGAAGCAGCGGCGCGCGCGCGCGGCGCCGCTGCTTCTCCTCCCGCTCCTGCGGCCCCACCGCCATTTTTTTTTTCTGATCGACATCCTTGCCCGCACATGCGCAGTAGAGCTGCGCTCTACTGCGCATTTGCGGGCCGTCGGTCACAGGCCATTTATAAGGTAGATTGCTGCCAACTGGCTCCATTTTGTTTTTCTTCAAGCTAATCCAGCCCTGATTTCCTCTCCATTTGCCCTATGGTGTGCATGGATTATTTCTGTCAACAAGCAGGCATGAATTAGCCATAACTTGTGGGTGACATCTGACAAGTCCCAACATGCACCCACTCTTCAGTTCAGTAAAGCAGTAAACGCATTTGCAGGTTTGGTGGGGAGGTCTTTCAGGGATCTGTGCTGAGTACCCAGATTGCGGCCCACAAGCTCTACATAGTGGAATATTTGTATGAATACATGTAAATGCTAAAGAGTGATGGAATCGTTAAACGCAGAGCAGACAGACTTCTGTTGGGGAGTGTGAGAAGTACCTCATCCATTCTGCTTAAACTTTTGATACAGCAGTCAGGTATTTGGCTGCTTCCATTGGAGCCTAAAGCTTGTACGGTTTTGAGAGTAGCCTCTGAGAGGACATACGTGATCATCTTTTGGATGTACCTTGTACAGAGGACAACTTTGTCGCTGAATAAAATTCAAGAGATGACCGTTTTGTTTTAAGGAACTCCAGTCCACATTAGTTTTCAGCTGCAATGGGGAACAAACTGGCTTCTGCCTGACAGCCATTATTTTTCCTACAAGTATCTATTTTTTTTCAGATGTCCCTTCCATGCTTTCTTTCTTTCAATATCAAGCTTCTCCCATTCTTCAGCAGCTGCCCGCTCAGGGCCGTCAGAGGCATCAGCCAAAGGTTCAGCAGTAGATATAGCATTAACCCAGGACCGGTTCTTGATTAGTTTTGAGACCCACATCACCAACTACTCCAATGGGTGGGGGAAAGAGTCCTTCCTTCTGGAATGGCTTTGTCACCAACTTGATGGGTCCTGGAAACTGTGGAGTAATGGCTACCGGTTGCGCTTCTCTCGCCTTCCTCCAGCCCAACAGATTTCACTCTTCAATTGCACCTGGAGATGGAGTCACTCCTTCAGCAGAATGCAGTCAAACCTGCGCTTTCTCAGCCATGTGGCCAGGGATTTTATTCCTGCTATTTTCAATCCCGAAGTCATCAAGGAGATTGAGGCCTATACTAGTCTTGAGGCGACTGAACATGATGTTGGTTCACGAGAGCATAAAGATGAAGTCCTTCCCGATAATCTTAATTCAGCTAAGAGATTGGATGTGTGTGCTGGATCTGGAAGATGCTTTTGCACATGTTCCCATTCACTCTGCCCATCAGAGGTTTCTCAGGTTTGTGGTGAAAGATGCAAACTACACACATTCCCCTTTGCATCTCAGCAGTCTCAAGGTTGTTCACAAAATGCCTTGCAGTAGTAGTGGCACAGCTTCATGTTCCTATTCCTACACCATGGGTGGGGATGGATCAATTTCTGTCAATTCTGGAGTCCCCTGAACTACCATTTGGCTCCTCAGTACTTCCAGGTCAACTTTTGCCAAGTTAAATTTGGTTCCCTTTCAAAGAACTTAATTCATAGGAGCCTGGATAGTATCTTCAGGAAAGTTTCTCTCCATCCAAAGAATTTCATTGCTGATGGGCCTAGCAAGGTCTGTCTTTCAATAGGACAGTGTGTCAGTCGGTCCTGGTCCTTATTGGATATATGGTTCCTCTGACTCATTTGCACATGTGGGGCTTCCACAGTCAATGGGATTAGCCCTGCTATTATCCCACCAAATCTCCCTGACCCTTGGGATGAGAGCATCCCTTCAGTAGTGGATGAATCCATAAGAACATAAGAAATTGCATGCTGGGTCAGACAAAGAGTCCAACAAGCCCAGCATCCTGTTTCCAACAGAGACTAAACTAGGCCACAAGAATCTGGCAAGAACCCATGCTACTGATGCCAGTAATAGCAGAGGCCATTCCCTAAGTCAACTTGATTTAATAGCAGTTAATGGACTTATCCAAGAAATTATCCAAACTTTTTTTGAACCCAGCTACCCTAATTGCACTAACCACATCCTCTGGCAACAAATTCCAGAGCTTAATTGTACATTGAGTGAAAAAGAACTTTCTCCGCTTAGTCTTAAATGTGCTACTTGCTAACTTCATGGAGTACCCCCTATTCCTTCTATTATCCGAAAGTGTAAATAACCGATTTCACATCTACTCATTCAAGACCTCTCATGACTTTAAAGATCTCTATCATATCCTTCCTCAGCCATCTCTTCTCCAAGCTGAACAGCCCTAACCTCTTCAGCCTTTCCTCATAGGGCAGCTGTTCCATCCCCTTCATCATTTTGGTTGCCCTTTTCCTGTACCTTCTCCATTGCAACTATATATCTTTTTTGAGATGCGGCGACCAGAATTGTACACAGTATTCAAGGTGCAGTCTCACCATGCAGCAATAGAGGCATTATGATATTTTCCATTTTTTATTAACCATTCCCTTCCTAATAATTCTAACATTGTTTGCCTTTTTGACTGCTGCAGCACACTAAGCCGATGATTTTAAAGTATTATCCACTATGATGCCTAGATCTTTTTCCTGGGTGGTAGCTCCTAATATGGAACCTAACATCGTGTAACTACAGCAAGGGATATTTTTCCCTTTATGCGCCTTGCACTTGTCCACATTAAATTTCATCTGCGCAGAGGCTAATTTCAAAGGGGGGTCAGGTTTTGGATGGCCTGTACCCTCTGGATCCAGTGGCAAGAGACTGCTTACATTTTCCGAAGGTAGATGCACTTGTGTGTGCGGTCTCCAAGTGGACCACTATTCCCGTGGAAGGAGGAACGGCCTTGAGGGATGCTCCATGATAAAGATTGAGACTATCCTTAAACAAGCATTTGAAGTGGTAGAAATGACCTTGCAGATCGCTTCTTGTTGTTCCTTGATGGCTCTCTTGTTTGCTTCTCTCCCAGGAGGTTGATTCTGGAGTAAACTCCAGGGCAGTTATGGAACCAAATGCTGCTTTCTTGGCAGATGCATGCTGTGATTTGGTCTGCACTTCATTCAGGGGAGTGGCTTCGATTAGTAGCGGTCAGGTGTCAGTTATGGTTGAGAAATTGGTTGGCCTATGCGACCTCCAAGGCTAACTTCACCAGATTGCCCTTTAACGGCTCATTCTGTTTGGCAGTGAGTTAGAGAAACTGGCCATTAAGTGGGGTGAATCTCCGGTTCCTCATTTTCCAAAGGCTAAAAAGCAGGTGCAGCTCTCCTTTAATTTCTATTGAGAGGTCGTGCTAGAGGATCCAAGTGTTTTCGACTCTATAGAGGCGTGAACTTTCAAAAGACTCTACCCTTCGGTAGGTCTCAGTCCTTTCGTCCCCAACAACCCAGAAGAGGCACAGGCTTGGGGAGTGGAACCTCTTGAGCCTCCCAATGAAGGTTTGCTGACCCACCCCCGGGAACAGGAGATAGGGGGGATGCCTCTCTCTCTCTCTCTCTCTCTTTTTGTTATCAGAGGTGGGTCAGTGGGTCCTGGAGGCGATATGAGAAGGTTATGCGATGGAGTTTCATAGTGTTCCTCAGGACATGTTCATGGAATCTCCCTGTCACTCCCCACAGAAGAAGCAGGCAGTGTAGGGTTCATTGACAAGGTTCCTCAGTCTGAGGGCTGTGGTCCCAATGCCAAAGTCTCAAGAAAATATGGGGCGATATTTCATTGTGCCAAAGGAGGGCTCTTTTTGTCCCATTCTGGACCTCAAAGTCATCAACCATCATCTGCACGTGAAGCATTTTCGCATGGAAACGTTGTGCTCTGTGATAATGGCCGTGTGGGGGGATTTCTGATGGATCTGTCTGAGCTGTATCTCCCATTCCCATCCGACTAGAACATGAACATTTCCTGCGGTTTGTAGTTCTGGGTTGCTTTTCAGTTTCAGGTACTACCCTTTGGTCTGGCCACCAGTCCCAGAACCTTTTCCATGGAAATGGTAATAGTTGTGGTAGAGTTGAGGAAGGATGGAATCCTAGTACACCCATATTTGCACGACTGGCTGATTTGCACAAAGTCGCTAGAAGAGAGCCGCCTGGTGACTCACAAGGTGATTTCCCTGTTGTGGGAGCTCAGCTGGGTAGTGAACCTGGCCAAGAGAAGTCTTCAGCCTGCTCAGTCATTGGAATACCTCTGGGTTCGATTCATAACGAAGCTGAGCAAGGTTTTCCTGCCTGAAGCTCGAATTCAGAAGTTGTTGGCGCAGCCTGTGTCTGTTGAAGAACACTCTGTGCCCAACCATGTGGTCTTACCTGCAGGTACTTGACTTAATGGCAGCAACCCTGAAAGTGGTACCGTGGGCAAGGGCACATATACGTCCTCTGCAGCACTCCCTGCTGTTTCTGTGGAACCCGCAGTCTCAGGACTGTTCAACTTGGTTCCACTTGCCGATGGAGGTCTCCTCCCAACTGCAGTGTTGGCTGCAGGCAGATCTGAGGAGGGAAGTCTCCCTTGCCCCATTGGACTGGCTAGTACTGACAACTGATGAGAGTATTCTTGGTTGGGGAGCTCACTGTCGAGAGCTGACGGTGCAAGGACACGAATGCAGAAGAGTCTCTCTGGAACATCAATCAGCTGGAAGCCAGGATGGTCCGGTTGGCATGTTTACAGTTTGGTGACAGGCTGCAAGGTCGATCAGTCTGAATGATGTTGGACAAAGCAAAGACTGTGGCTTACATCAATCGTCGGAGGTACCAAGAGCCAACACGTGTTACTAGAAATAGATCAATTTATGGAATGGGCAGAAGTGCATCTCCAGATCTCAGCCTCACACGAAGCAGGAAGAGATGACGTAAGGGCAGACTTGCTCATCAGGGAGAGTAGGCATTTCAGCTGATTCTGGACTGCTGGGGTCTTCCGTTCTTAGACCTCCTGGCGACTTAGCACAATGCGAAAGTTCTGCAATTCTTCAGCCACAGGAGAGATCCAAAGTCATTGGCGATCGATGCCCTTAGTGCAGGAGTGCTTGGAAGATAAGTTACTATATGCCTTTCCTTCATGGCCCATGTTGGGCAGATTGGTTTGGAGGATCGAGCGCTACAGAGAGATGGTTCTCTTGGTGGCTCCAGACTGGTATACAGATCTGTGGACACTCCTAATGGTTTCGCCTCCTGTTTTGTCTTATGGTATGGCACTTGAAAAGGCTCTCTTGTTGAAATGGGGAAATCTCAGTAAGGTGACTTCCACCTTACTGAGAGCTAGAAAGTTCTCCACTTCCTTGATCTTTGTGCAGGTTTGGAGAGTGAGGATCGAGGCCAAGATTCCACTCATTTTGGAATTTTTGCAGGATGGCTTGAATAAAGGTTTGGCCCTTAATTCCTGTTTCAGGAGTCAGGTGAATGGTGGTTCCTTGTCAGCTCATCCTGATGTGACCCATTTCCTGAAAGGCGTGAAACATCTTCGCCCTCCCTTGCAGTTTCCAGTATCCTTATGGAGTCTGAATTGGTCTTGGATTTCTTAGCGGGTCCTACTTTTCGGCCAGTGCATGGCCTGTCTGTGCAGTTACGGACTTTGAAAACTGTTTCTTGTAGCAATTTGTTCTGCACATAGCATTTCCGAACTGCAGGCCTTGTCTTGCTGGGAGCCCTTCCTCGGTGACTCCAGGGGCGATACAGCTGCAAACTGTTCCTTCCTTCCTTTTTTACCGAAGGTGGTCACTGAATTCCACTTGAAAGAGAGGAAGCCGCAGAGGTGTATAGTCTGTTTCAATCCCTGGATGTCAAGAGACACATCTAGTATCTAGAGGTTACCAAGCTGTTACGGAAAACGGATTGCCTAATTGTTCTTCACGGCAGAACTAAGCAAGGAGAACTGGCCTCCCAGGCTAGAGAAGCCCATTGGATTAAGGAGGTAGTCATGGCAGCATACATTGATGCTGGCAAGACGTTTTCTAGTCAGGATAGGGCTCATTCCTCCCACGACACTGCCTGAGCCCTAGTGGAAGTTAATTGTTGTCTCCCGTCAACATTTGCCGAGCTGTGACATGGTCCTCCTTACACACCTTTTCCACATATTATCGTCTGTATGTTCAGGCCTGGGAGGACACTGCCTTTGCGTGTGTTTTTGACTGGTCTGCAGGTAGCCTCCTGCCTATTCAGGAGTTGCTTGGGTACATCCTACTTGTTCTAGATTCATCTGACTGGATGCTAAGAAATGAGAAATTACTACTTATCTGATAATTTCCTTTTCTTTAGGACAGTCAGAAGAATCCAGCTTCCTTCCCTTGGCTGCCGAATGATTGCATAATGATCCTCCTGTGTGCCTGCATGTTTCAGGGATTACGAGTAAATACTGCTCCAGTCCCTGGTCTAGTGTTATCATCTTGGCTGAGCTCAGTGTGCCTGTTAGCTGAGTTTTGACATGGTTATCTTTTTTTAGGCAAGTTTTTTGCTAGTCTGTCCACAGTTGCTTTTGCAGAGAATACTGGCGGGCTTATGTCACTACAGGAGTATATATACTTTGACATCAGCTTGCTTCGTCTCCATCTGCCGGTAGAGGTGCATAATCCACTTGTTCTGGATTCATCTGACTGTCTGAAATTATCAGGTAAGTAGTAATTTCTCATTTCTTTTGATTACTCTTAAGTCCATGCATACTATGGGATAAACCCCAGGATTGGACTAGCCTGTTGACTCTTATTGTTCCCCTCTTGTAGGTTTGAAAGCTATCTGTGCTGATAGGGCTCATTGGCTCTTGAGACAAATTGTGAATCATTTTTTTGGAATTCTGTGTATTTAAACCACCAGATTCTCTAAATACAGCAGCTGCGTTTTGCTCACATTTTATCTAGAGCCAATCTGTTTATAGAAGTTTTTGGGAATGAATTGGAGTTTCCTGGAGGCATGGAGCCTTATTTTCGCATTCTGTATATGAAAGCATGGGCTGTTTTTAAAGATCTGTTTCTCCTCTGCAAGTTGATCTTTCAGTTCATTATTGCAGGTTTAATGTAACCAAGACCATTTAAATACAAGAGGATCTTAAAGCTACCTTATTTGTGTTAACCAATCAAATGAATGGTACCCCAGGCAGAGCTGCAGGGAAAGATACTGTAAAAATGTGTTGCTGTGTATTAGCAGGCTGCATACTAGTCCCTCATTTATATTAAAATAGAATGAGAATGCAGTTTAGCTCCTGCATGAACACTACAAAAATTTAACTATTTGATCTGTAGGGCCTTCGGTGCATGAGAATTTTCTCCAATGCAAGGTTCTGTTTTTGTTGTAAACGATGAGGCCAGTATTCAAACAAATCCTACAGTGGATAACTTAAGTTATCAGGGATATTCATAAGTCTAAACATCACACTGAATATCCTCAAATGTATCTAGGAATACCTACCCCTAAAACTTGGAAAGTTTAACCAGCAATATTCAAATTTAGCTGGTTAGGTTTTGAAGTTAGTTGATCTTTTTTGTTTTGGTTTTTTAATTAATTTATTAATTGTTCTTCAGATTAAAAATCACCCAGAGCAATGTACAAAAAAAACACAATGTCACAATATCATTCAGTTTACATCACAATATAAAATAACCATTAATACATTACATTTTTAAATATTATAGAGGAATATATATACAGTAGGCACCTAGATAACTTTTTAACCTTGACCAGCAATATTTAGAGAATAGCCATTTAAGTGCCTAGCAGGGAAAATTAAAATTCAATCAAGCAGACCCAGCGGCCTGATGCTGTACCTGAGTGAGCCAATCTTTGGACCTGCTGGCCTGAAGGCACCCTCCCACCCCGGTTTAGTGAAAACCACTTACCTCTGGCCTACTTCTCTCCTTTCCCTGCCCCACCCAGCATCCTCCCTCTAGTGTGGGATCGAGGTACTCTTACTGCGATGTCGGTGGCTTCCAGCACTACTGGCAAAGCAACAAAACGAATGTCTTGTGAGCTCTGTGCTGCAAAGGGTTTTGGAGGCTTAGGCTTATTTGGGTAACTCCATTCCACCCTGGAATGCCCCTTCCCTTTATCTGGCTAAGTGTCAATGATATTCAAGTTTACCTGGACAAATGCCTTTGAATATAGACCTTTTATGTAACCTTTTAAGAGCATGGTTTTCTTTGGACTGGTAAATAATAAATACATTCAAAAAATAAATCTGAGAGCCGCCTGCATGGCTGAGGCTGTAGAATTGCATGCAGTATCGTGTGGGAGATACAAACTTAGATCACCCTCCCCCCATTCATCAAGACTGCTCATGGTACCCTCATTCTTTGGGAGGGGAGGAAGATGGTAGTGGCACTCAAGCTACACTTTGGAGGAAGTGGTTGAGCCAAGAAGTGTTTTTTGGAGCCTCTAAGATGAAGTTGGGAGTTAGGGGAACGCAGCACAAAACTGTCAAGGTGCAAACTGACTCTTTTGGTCCACGCAGCATCCTCCAAAGATTCTTTCATGTACACATATTTGAAAGCTTTTAGAATGAATCCTGGCACACTAGTAAAGCACTTGAGTTTCTTGTGGTGAGGTGTTTGTTTTTTGTGTGTTTTGGAGGATTTTAGTTTTCTTTCAGAATTGCCATCTGGCTTTTTATTTTTTAATGCTGTTTAGGTCAAGTGTGAAGAAAGGACCAAGATCTTGAAAGTTCATATATATATATATATATATATATATATATATATTAAGCACTACAGAGCTAAAAATATTAGATCTCTACCTGAAACTGATGCATGAACTTTGATTACTAGATTTGCAGATTATGGCTGCTTGCTGGAGATTCGAAACGTAGAATTCTTTTCCGATGGCCGATCTGTAGTGGACAGCATTGGGAAGAGGAGGTTTAAGGTGGTACAGCATGGCCAGCGTGATGGATACAATACAGCAGATATCGAATACATTGAAGATGAGAAGGTAGGCTTGTGTAAGCATTTCCTGCTTACTTTTTTTGCTCTTATTAACTCCTTCCTTCGGGGTGCGAGCAGCAAGGAGCATTGGGGGCTGGATTTGATTGCAGGACTCTGCAAACAACAACAAAAAAAAAAAAGTCCAGGCTTCCAGCATGGCATGGGTTCTCTATCACGGCACCTCTGACCTGCCTTTGACGTCAGCACCATGCGGGCATAGCTGTCCAGGGGTCTCCTTTCTACAGGCAGCACAGCTTTGAGAGTATAGGGTGGAAGTGACGAGACACAAGGACACAATTTCTGTCGCTCACAGCTGAGCGACAGTTGTCAGGGAGAGCAGATCACTGCAATGCTGCCGTTGCCGAGGGGAAACCAGCAGAAGAGTTGCAGAGCACAGTTTGATCCAAGCCATCGTGGCTGCTGGGTATCAGGTGTACTGGCAGCCATTTTAGTTCGTGTGGTAGAACAGTACTAATAGTGCCCAGGAGAAGCGTAGGAAAAGGCTTCGTATTTGTGGTGCCTGCCATATGAGGGCAGTCATCCCACAGCCTCCATTAGTCTCTGCAGCAGGTGTTTTGAGGCCCAAAGAGTTGGGCAGCAGGGTAGTTTGCTTCAGTTGGAGCCCCTCAGGGCCAGCCTGAGGGGCAGGCAGGGGAGGTCGCTCATGATGGACATGCTTCTGCTCTGACCACCTCTTCCCCCCCCTTGTTCCCTATACCCATGGCTGCCAAGAGTCTAGATTCAGAAGTCTCGTTAACCATCCCAAAAGGGCCAGGCATGGATCTTGCCACAGTCTCCTGGCTAGAATTTTTTTTAAAGGCCTGATCGTTTGCAAAGAACAGAAAGGATAGTGTACCAGAACAAGAAGACATCTCAGCCAAGACCACCACCTTCGAGGAGTACAAAATGCCCGGAGCTGCCTTTTCTCCCTCTTGAAAGACCAACAAGCAGTGAAAGGAAGACGGAGGGGATTGCATACATGAGAATGAGGACCGCGTGTCTTCTCTGAGGATTCGGATGGGTCAGAATCTTTTGCAACCAGCGGGGAGAGGTAGTCCTAGAAAATTGGGAGATCCTGCCGGATGTGGAGCCTCACAGGAGTATGCTAAGGCTTTTCCATCATGAGAAGTTGCCCAGACTGCTGTCGGAGCAGATTTAGGAAAGGCACAGAAGAAGAATCCAGTCTTGGTCAGCTTGCGTAAAACGTTATTGTTTTTGTTTTGTGTTCCCCCCACCCCCTCCCCCCGATGCTTGAAGCAGCTCAGAAACTGATTGATTTGAAATGGAGTGCTCCAGAAGCGAACTTCAGAGGAGGTTGATGGTTGGCTGGCATCTACCCCTTAGATCCAAGGGCACAGGAGAAGTTGCATTTTCCCAAGGTGGATACTCTAGTGCATTCATTCATGAAGCATACCACCATACCAGTTGAAGGTGGAGTGGTCTTGAAGAATGCATAGGATTGTAGAATTTGAGGCTATCTTGAAACAAGCCTATGAAGCGATGGCTATGAATTTGCAGGTTTCCACATGCTGCTTAGTGCCACAAAGGGCACACTCTCTGGCCAAGGAGATACTGGGAGATAATGCTCCATATTTGGAGCCAGGGCTGCTTTTCTAGTGGTTGTTGGCTATGACTTGGCTTGTACAGTGGCTGAGTCTGTGATAGTGTTAGCTGACAAAAAGCATTGTGCCTCTATTTCAGAGTCAAATCTGACTGTTACTCTTTAAAGATAATCTCTTATTTGGGGATGTACTAGAGAAAATGGAAAATCGATGGGGAGACTGTTTCTGCTTCTACTGGAAGCTAAGTTGACCCTACGAGTCCCCTTTTCTAAGGGGTGTGTTTGCAACTTGTAGCGTTTTCTTCTTTCCAGGAGTTTGGGAACTTGAAAGTCTGTCTTACAGGACAAATGCAGTCCTTCCAGCCAAAGAAGGCTGGTAAGGATGGTAGCTCCAGTTTCAGAGATGCCTGGTCCTCCCAATGAAGATCTGGGGGGTCTGTCTTCTGGTATCAGAGATAGGGGGGGTGTCTATCTCAGTTTTATCAAAGATAGACCTAGATTATTTCAGACCAATGGGTCCTGCAGGATTTTTTGGATTTTTGCCAAATTTTTTTTTTTTTTTATGGCTTCTCCATGAAATTTCACAAAAAAGCAAGTGGCCATCCAAGCCACCTTGCAACAGTTGGTATACTTAAAGGCTGTAGTTCCAGTCCCAAAGGATCAGGAAGGTACAGTTCTCTTCCATTTATTTTGTGGTTTCAAAAAAGGAAGGGGCCTTCCCTCTGTTTTGGATCTGAAAGGCATAAACAAGTTTTTACACGTGGCTCACTTCAGAATGGAACTTTGGCGATCCGGCATTACAGCAGTGCAGAAGGGGGAGTTTCTTACCTCCCTCAATCTGTTGGAAGCCTATCTTCATATACCCCTTCAAGCAGACAATTGGCAGTTCCCTGTACGTACCCGGATCAGTCCAGACTCCTGGGTTTTGCCCCCCCAGCAGATGGAGACAGAAGTTTTCAAAACAAAACTCCGCCTTAAATAGGATGGTGCCACCTACAGTCCGGCAGTATTTCTCTGTCTCCAGCAGATGGTGGAGGTGCAAGGCTGTGCTGATTGCTCAAGAAAATTTTTGAAGTCTCGGCACTGGGAGTGCGGGCAGCTATGTGCCGCAATTTTGCCTTACGAGCAGGCCTTCGCTGGGTTCAGCAGTTACAGGCTAATGCTGGTCTTTCCGATGCAGAAGCACAGCAAGCAGGGCGTCTGAAAGCTTTGATCACTTATAGTGTGGATGCATTTATGATCTGTTACGGACTTCGGCCAGATCCATGGTGTCGGCAGTCTCTGCTCGTCGGCTCCTGTGGTTAAACTGGTCAGCGGATATTTCCTCCAAGGCTCAGCTGGTGTCGTTGCCTTTCAAGGGTAAATTGCTTTTTGGCAAGGACCTCAAGGATATGATTTAATCCCTGGGGGAGAACAAGGTTCACAGACTGCCAGAGGATAGGCCCAAATCGAGGGGCTTCTTTTTCTTCCCGGTCTCGATTCAGAGGGAATCGGAGATTTCGTCCGTCCAGAGCTCCTGCTTCTTCCTTTCGGCAAGCGTCCGGTCGCCAACAGCCCTGGTCTCTGCCCTTTCATGGCCGACGCTTTGGCAGAACCGGGGCTACCCAGTCCGCATCTGGGGCCAAGTCTTCCCAATGAAGGGATGCCGACCCATTCCTCTGTTCCAGCTGTTGGGGGCAGATTGTCCTGTTTTACGAGGAATGGGTCAAGGTGACGTCTGACCAGTGGTCCTTGCTGTGATAAATCAAGGCTACGCTTTAGATTTTGCACACCGCCTTCCGGAGCGGTTTCTGTTCTCCCCATGCGGTTACAAAGAGAAACGACAGGCAGTACAAGATACTTTGCTACGCCTTCTGCAACTCGGCTCCATCACCCTGGTTCCTCAGGTGGAGCAGCGAAAAGGGCATTATTCCATTTACTTCGTAGTCCCCAAAAAAGAGGGGTCCTTCCGACCCATTCTGGATTTATTTTATTTATTTATTTATTTAAATTTCTTATATACCGGCATTCGCGATGGGAGTCGCATCATGCCGGTTACAAATAACAAGGTGTGACAACAGAATAAATACTTAATAACTTAAAAACATTAACATGTGATAGAAGAATAAGGTAGCAGTTACAATAAAACAGGGATAAAATGCAACTTGGAATGAAGAGAAGGCAAAAGAGAGATTAACACTGAGATAACAAAAGAATGACCAAGGTAAATAGAACCAAGGTAAATAAACCTGCCTCATTAAAAAGAGAGAACATTATTGAGTTGTCAAAGGTTGTTGATTACTCTGACGGGAGTTCTTAGTTGCTTAAGTTGAGAGTGGGTTCAGTTGGTGTCTGGAAAGGCTTTCAAGAATAGCCAGGTTTTAAGTCTTTTTCTGAAAGTGGGGAGGCAAGGTTCCTGTCTCAGTTCTGGTGGTATAGAATTCCACAAGGTAGGTCCTGCTGTAGAGAAAGCCCTGTCTCTGAGAGTCCTATGGTTAAAGGTTTTTGCAGGAGGTGCCTGTAATGAGTCTCTGTAGGACTCTCTGATAGGTCTGATGGAGGTATGTTTTTTAAATGGGATTTGGAGGTTAAGCGGAGAGAGTTGAAGTTAAGCGGAGTTAAGCGGAGAGATTTGAAGCACATAAACCACTGCCTCAGGGTGCCACGTTTTCGCATGGAGACGTTGCGGTCAGTCATTGCCTCTGTAAGAAAAGGAGAGTTTCTGGCGTCACTGGACCTAACAGAAGCATATCTTCACATAGGCATTCGGGCCAACCACCAGAAGTTTCTGAAGTTCTCTGTGATCGGTTGCCATTTTCAGTTTCGAGCTTTGCCCTTCAGTCTTGCCACCGCGCCCAGAACGTTTACCAATGTAATGGTTGTGGTGGCAGCTCATCTGCACAGAGAGGGGTTCCTGGTGCATCCATACCTGGACAACTGGTAATTTGGGCAAAGTTGGAGTCTCTCGTTGGCAATTCGCAAAGTGCTTAAACTCCTGCGATCAGTGGGTTGGGTGATCAACTTAGCCAAGAACTGACTGGTACCCACCCAGTCTTTGGAGTTTTTGGGAGCTCTATGCGACACTCAACAGGGGAGAGTGTTCCTTACCTTGTACATATTGG
Source organism: Rhinatrema bivittatum (assembly GCF_901001135.1). Lineage (NCBI taxonomy): Eukaryota > Metazoa > Chordata > Amphibia > Gymnophiona > Rhinatrematidae > Rhinatrema > Rhinatrema bivittatum. The sequence goes on from NC_042620.1 coordinate 323,447,540, forward strand.
CCGTCTCCCCAGAGTGCGGGATTATTTGCAGGTTCTCAGCTCCATGACTTCCACCCTAGAGCTGGTGCCCTAGGCCTTTGCTCATATGCGTCCTTTACAGTCAGCATTGTTTTCGTGTTGGAATCCAGTCTCCGAACAGTTTCATTTACCTTTCCCTCTTATGGATACGGCGCGCTCCAGCCTCGATTGGTGGCTTATCTCGGATAACTTATCCCGAGGAGTTACCCTGGAGGTGCCTGAATGGACAGTGGTAACCACTGATGCCAGTCTCTCCGGTTGGGGAGCGGTTTGCCTGACGAAAGCAGTGCAGGGACAGTGGTCCCAGGAAGAATCTCAGTGGTCAATCAATTATCTGGAAACCAGGACAGTGTGGTTAGCGTTGCAAGCATTCTGCCCTCTCCTCCAGGGGAAATCAGTCAGAATTCTTTCCGACAATGCGACCACAATGGCTTATATCAATTGCCAAGGGGGAACCAAGAGCCATCCAGTGGCCACAGAAGCTAGGCAGCTGATTAGCTAGGAGGAGAAGCATTTAGTAAGTATTGCAGCATCTCACATGGCAGGAGTAGACAACGTTCAGGCAGACTTTCTCAGTCTGCACCGCCTCGATCCTGGGGAATGGGAGCTCACAGACTAAGCTTTCCAGCTCATATGCGACATGTGGGGGCATACCCCGCATGGATCTCATGGCAACATTTCAGAACGCCAAGGCTCCGTGCTTCTTCGGTTGCCGCAGAGAAACAGGAGCAGAAGGGTAGATGATCTGGTGTTGCCCTGGCCAACCGACGTGCTGCTGTTAGTCTTCCCTCCTTGGCTGCTGATAGGCAAAGTGCTCAGGAAGTGGTGATACACCCAGCAGAAGTCATCCTCTTAGCTCCAGAGTGGCTGAGACTGCCTTGGTTTGCGGACCTGGTCAATCTGGCAGGGGCGGGTCCCCTGCGGTTGCCACTGCTCCCGGACCTTCTCCATCAAGGGCCCATGTGTTTTGGAAGAGGTTGATTGCTTTTGTCTAGCGGCATGGCTTTTGAGAGGCGCCGCCTTAGGAGCAAAGGGTATTCGAACACTGTGGTGGCAACACTTCTCCAGTCGCGCAAGACATCCACCAACCTCACGTATGTGCAGGAGTGGAGAATCTTTGAATCTTGGTGCGTGGATCAGGTGATTGTTTCTACTCAGTCTTCGGTGTCGGATATTTTAGGTTTCTTACAATCCAGACTCGCCAAGGGCTTATCGTTTAGTTCCCGGAGGGTTCAGGTGGCAGCTCTTGGTTGTTTGCACGGTTCCATTCAAGGCGTAACATTGGCTGCTCACCCCAATGTGGCTAGTTTCCTAAAGGGGGCAAAGCATTTACATCCCCCGATCAGGCACCCCCATTCTTTCTTGGAATTTGAACTTGGTTCTCTCAGCTCTGTGTACAGCGCCCTTTGAGCCTCTGAAAACGGCTACATTAAAGGCTCTCACGTAAAAGGTGATTTTCCTTATCGCTATCACATCTGCTCGCAGGATATCGAAGCTCCAGGCTCTATCCTGTAGGAAGCCATTTCTGAGAATTTTGGATTCTGGTGTGTCCTTGCGGACGGTTCCTTCCTTTCTTCCGAAGGTGGTGTCTGCTTTTCACATGAATCAGTCAGTGGAGCTTCCATCGTTTCTAGTTTTGGACCGGTCAGACCCTATGTCTAAAGACTTACAGATGATGGATGATGATCGGGCGTTGTTGCGTTATCTGGAAGTTACTAACACGTTTCGTGTGACGGACCATCTTTTTGTGCTGTGGGCTGGTCCGAAACGAGGAAATTTGGCATCTAAAGCTACGATTTCGCATTGGTTGAAAGAGACTATATGCTCGGCATATTTACTGCATGGTAAGCCTGTACCGTTTGGTCTTCGGGCTCCTTCTACTTGTTCGCAGGCGTCGTCTTGGGCGGAGTGTCAAATGGTCTCACCGCAGGAGATCTGCAGGGTGGCGACTTGGAAGTCTTTACATACCTTTGCCAGACACTACAGACTGGATGTTCAGGCACCGGGTGAAGGAGGCTTTGGAGAAGCAGTGCTTAGAGCGGGCCTCTCCAGATCCCCCATCCCAGGTAAGAAAGCTCTGGTACATCCCAGGAGTCTGGACTGATCCAGGTACGTACAGGAAAAGGAAAATTAGTTTCTTACCTGATAATTTTCGTTCCTAAAGTACCACGGATCAGTCCAGAGTCCCTCCCAGGGAACGCATGGAAGTAAGGGAGAGTCTACTCAGTTATTGATTGATTTTGTTTTCAGATCTGCAGAAATTGGATTGACTGTCCTCAAGTGGTTCTACTGGTTCAGTTCCTAGGAGGGTTAAGTGAGCCAGTTATTTCTTTTTCTTGTTGAAGGGTTATTGTACATAGTTATGGTGGGTTTTGTGTTTTTTTTTAGAGGCATTTTGCTTTGACATTGAGTAATACTGCAGGAAAACTGTTTTGAAAACTTTCGCGATCCTTGGCTGACATTACCAATTCTGGGCTCTACCCTTCGGTTTGGCTATGGCACTGTGGACGTTTTCCAACGTACTGGTGGTGGCAGCTGCTGCTTTGCACAAGGAGGGCATATTGGTTCACTTGTACCTGGACAACTGGTTGAACAGTCTCAAGTTTGTGTTTGCCTGAAAGGTCAGGTCATCTCTCACAGTAGTTCAGTTGCTACAGGACCTCGGCTGGGTAGTGATCCTAGCCAAGAGCAGTCGAAAGCTGGCGCAGGCACTGGAGTACGTGGGAATCTGATTTGACACGGTACAACGCAAAGCTTTCCTCCTGGAACAACGTATGCAGAAGCTGTGGGAGCAAATACAGGCCCTGAGAGTAACAATTTGGCCGATGATCTAGTCTTATCTTCAGACATTGGGATCTATGTCGGCAACCTTAGAAGTTGTTCCATGGGCAAGAGTATATGCGACTGCTGCAGAGATCATTGCTAACCTGCTGGAATCCTTAGTCACAGGAATACCTATTATTACTGGCCCTTCCAGTGGAGGTGAGGCAGAAACTACTTTGGTGGATGCAGAGGGAACATCTTTCCAAAGGGGGCGGATTTGGAAATTCCAAATTGGATAGTAGTCACCATAGATGCAAGTCTCCAGGGATGGTGAACCCACTTTCAAGAGTTGGTGGCTCGGGAGCAGTGATCCCTCAGAGGAAGCAAACTGATCCATCAATCACCTGGAGGCTTGGGTGATTTGCTTGGCTTTCCTGGAGTTTGTGGACCAGTTGAGTGGAAGAGCAATCAAGGGTGATGTCTGTCAATGCCACGGTAGTAGCATACATCTATCATCGAGGAGGAACCCATTGTCACCAGGTCTCTAGAAATGGACGAGCTACTACCATGGGCAGAACAGCATCTTCAGGCACTCTCATGTTGCAGGGGTGGGCAATGTTCAGGGGAGTGGGAACTGGTAGACACCTTTCAGCTCACCATGCCTACATCTGATAGCAAGTTGCACTAACTCCAAGGTGCACTGGTTTTACAGTTGCAGAAGAGACCCACAAGCTCTCGGAATAGATGTTCTCATGCAGGACTGGCCACAGGACCAGCTGCTTTCTCTTTCACCTGTAGCCTATGATCAGCAGACTATTGCAGAGAGTTGTGAAGTATCTGGGGCTAGTTCTTCTGATGGCCCTGGATTGACCACACATACCTTGGTATGCGGATCTCCAGCAGCTGTTGGTTGACAGGCCATGGAAAATTCCGGTAACAAGGGATTTTCTCCCACCAGGGACCAATTCTTCATGACAATCCAGATCAATTTTATCTTACGGTTTAGCCTTTGAGAGGTCTAGGCTATTGAAGCGGGAATATTGGACACAAGTGGTGAGCACCTTATTGTGAGCTCGAAAGTTTTCTATCTCTCCCACATATATTAGGGTCTGGAGAGTTTTCGAGAACTGGTGTGCGAAACATCCTACCTGAGCAGGGATACCCTTCATTTTGGACATTCTCCAGGAAGGCTGTTGAAAGGTTTGGCCTTTAAGATATTGAAGGTGCAGGTTGCAGCCTTAACTTATTGGTGCCAGGTTCAGGGTAGGCCTCTCTCGTGCCATCTGGACATAGCTAGATTTTTTTTTTTTTAAGAGGGATTACAGTATATCAGACTGCCATTGAGGTTACCTATTCCGTTACAGGACCTGCACCTGGTATTGACGTTTTTGGCTGGTCCCACCTTTCTCCCCTTCAAACAGCTTTCCTTACGATTGCTGACTATAAGAATGGTGTGCCTGTTTGCAATTTGCTCAACAAGGAGGATTTCGGAATTGCAAGCTCAATTGTTGTTAGGAGCTTTTCTTGTTGATTACTTAGGATAGAATGCAGATCAGTTCAGTGCCTTCACTTCTCCTTAAGGTAGTCTCAGGTTTTCATATGAACTAGTCTTATTCTACTGCCGGACAGCTCTCAGGATGAGCGAGAGTTTTGAGCCTTACTCTACATAGATGTGCAGCGGCATTTGTTATAGTATCTTAAGGTCACTAACGAAAGATTGATCGGCTGTTTGTGCTTCATGGCTGAGTTAAGAAAGAAGTGGTGTCAAAAGCCATAGCAGCGCGGTGGATTAAAGAGGTTATTATGGCAGTATATGTGGACACTGAAAAACCTTTGCCTAAACAAGTTAGAAGACATTCAACAAGAACACAAGCAGTGTTCTGGACAGAGTTGGTTGCTATCTCTTTTTTGGAGATATACAAGGCAGCGACATGGTCTTCCCTGAATATGTTCTGCAGGCATTATCGGCTCTTTGTGCTCAGCAAGGCATGTCTTTTGCCAGAGCGGTCTTGAAAGCAGCCCCCCACCCTTTCAGGGATTACCTTTGGTACATCCCACTTGTGTGGTCTGGCCTGTCTTGGGCGACGAGGAAGATTACATTTTAGTTCTTTCCTGATAATTTCCTTTCCTATAGAACAGGCAGGCCAGTACACATTCCTGCCCGGGACTGGTCATACAGTTTGCTTCTTTCAGGGGCATAATGGCAGCAGAGACAAGTGATGATATCCAGGTCATACAACAGTTCAGCGAGTAAGTCCTCTTGACTCATTTCTTATTGCAGTGAGTCCAGTGCTAATGCTTATTCTTCCGGAGGCAAGTATACCAGATAGCACACAGTTCTGGAGTTGGTTTTACAGTTATATGTTATAGTTGTCCACAGTTGGTTTTTCCAGGAATACTGGCAGGCTGCAGGATCAGTACTATATATGGGAGCATCAGCGGGTCAGTTTGTCTCTGTCTCCATCTGCTGGTTGGTGTGCATAACCCACTTGTGTGGATTGGCCTGCCTGTTCTAGAGGAAAGGAAATAATCAGGTAAAAAATAATTTCATCTTGTTCTCCAGCATAGCACTTCCTTTTTAGTAGGCTGGGTCTGGTTCAGATGTAAGATTTTATGAATCAAAAACTATAATTCAGGTTCTCAAAGTAGCAGGCTCACTTCTTTCTTGCCTTTTTCTTAATGCTGCAGGTCCAGGGGGAGAAGTATGCTGAGCTGCTCACGTTGCATGATTCAGTCTATGAGCAGGCATACAAGTGGTTTAACTCTCTGAAACAAATGCTCAAGCACCGAATTCTCAGTCATTTTGGTCCAATGCCTGCGAAGGATCCTGATCCACAAGTAGGTGCTGTACAATTCCTTCAGAAACCATGTATAGGGCATATAGCTTTTTAACTGATCAGAAAGCAATGTTGTAGTAGTGACAGCTGAAAACGGTGGTGCCATGCAGAATTATGTGAAACTGAAGATGCCAATGTATTGCCATATTTTAAAAGAGATCAAAGGGTGATACAGGAAACAGACCAGTGAGTCTGACGTCAATTTCTACTATTGTGCCTGACACAATCATAAAGAACATAAGAACATAAGAACATAAGAAAATGCCATACTGGGTCAGACCAAGGGTCCATCAAGCCCAGCATCCTGTTTCCAACAGTGGCCAATCCAGGCCATAAGAACCTGGCAAGTACCCAAAAACTAAGTCTATTCCATGTAACCATTGCTAATGGCAGTGGCTATTCTCTAAGTGAACCTAATAGCAGGTAATGGACTTCTCCTCCAAGAACTTATCCAATCCTTTTTTAAACACAGCTATACTACCTGCACGAACCACATTCTCTGGCAACAAATTCCAGAGTTTAATTGTGCGTTGAGTAAAAAAGAACTTTCTCCGATTAGTTTTAAATGTGCCCCATGCTAACTTCATGGAGTGTCCCCTAGTCCTTCTACTATCTGAAAGAGTAAATAACCGATTCACATCTACCCGTTCTAGACCTCTCATGATTTTAAACACCTCTATCATATCCCCCCTCAGTCGTCTCTTCTCCAAGCTGAAAAGTCCTAATCTCTTTAGTCTTTCCTCATAGGGGAGTTGTTCCATTCCCCTTATCATTTTGGTAGCCCTTCTCTGTACCTTCTCCATCGCAATTATATCTTTTTGAGATGCGGCGACCAGAATTGTACACAGTATTCAAGGTGCGGTCTCACCATGGAGCGATACAGAGGCATTATGACATTTTCCGTTTTATTCATCATTCCTTTTCTAATAATTCCCAACATTCTGTTTGCTTTTTTGACTGCCGCAGCACACTGAACCGACGATTTCAATGTGTTATCCACTATGACACCTAGATCTCTTTCTTGGGTTGTAGCACCTAATATGGAACCCAACATCGTGTAATTATAGCATGGGTTATTTTTCCCTATATGCATCACCTTGCACTTTTCCACATTAAATTTCATCTGCCATTTGGATGCCCAATTTTCCAGTCTCACAAGGTCTTCCTGCAATTTATCACAATCTGCTTGTGATTTAACTACTCTGCACAATTTTGTGTCATCTGCAAATTTGATTATCTCACTCGTCGTATTTCTTTCCAGATCATTTATAAATATATTGAACAGTAAGGGTCCCAATACAGATCCCTGAGGCACTCCACTGTCCACTCCCTTCCACTGAGAAAATTGCCCATTTAATCCTACTCTCTGTTTCCTGTCTTTTAGCCAGTTTGCAATCCACGAAAGGACATCGCCACCTATCCCATGACTTTTTACTTTTCCTAGAAGCCTCTCATGAGGAACTTTGTCAAACGCCTTCTGAAAATCCAAGTATACTATATCTACCGGTTCACCTTTATCCACATGTTTATTAACTCCTTCAAAAAAGTGAAGCAGATTTGTGAGGCAAGACTTGCCCTGGGTAAAGCCATGCTGACTTTGTTCCATTAAACCATGTCTTTCTATATGTTCTGTGATTTTGATGTTTAGAACACTTTCCACTATTTTTCCTGGCACTGAAGTCAGGCTAACCGGTCTGTAGTTTCCCGGATCGCCCCTGGAGCCCTTTTTAAATATTGGGGTTACATTTGCTATCCTCCAGTCTTCAGGTACAATGGATGATTTTAATGATAAGTTACAAATTTTTACTAATAGGTCTGAAATTTCATTTTTTAGTTCCTTCAGAACTCTGGGGTGTATACCATCCGGTCCAGGTGATTTACTACTCTTCAGTTTGTCAATCAGGCCTACCACATCTTCTAGGTTCACCGTGATTTGATTCAGTCCATCTGAATCATTACCCATGAAAACCTTCTCCATTACGGGTACCCTCCCCAACATCCTCTTCAGTAAACACCGAAGCAAAGAAATCATTTAATCTTTCCGCGATGGCCTTATCTTCTCTAAGTGCCCCTTTAAACCCCTCGATCATCTAAAGGTCCAACTGACTCCCTCACAGGCTTTCTGCTTCGGATATATTTAAAAAAGTTTTTACTGTGAGTTTTTGCCTCTACAGCCAACTTCTTTTCAAATTCTCTCTTAGCCTGTCTTATCAATGTCTTACATTTAACTTGCCAATGTTTATGCTTTATCCTATTTTCTTCTGTTGGATCCTTCTTCCAATTTTTGAATGAAGATCTTTTGGCTAAAATAGCTTCTTTCACCTCCCCTTTTAACCATGCCGGTAATCGTTTTGCCTTCTTTCCACCTTTCTTAATGTGTGGAATACATCTGGACTGTGCTTCTAGAATGGTATTTTTTAACAATGACCACGCCTCTTGGACATTTTTTACTTTTGTAGCTGCTCCTTTCAGTTTTTTTCTAACAATTTTTCTCATTTTATCAAAGTTTCCCTTTTGAAAGTTTAGCACGAGAGCTTTGGATTTGCACACTGTTCCTTTTCCAGTCATTAAATCAAATCTGATCATATTATGATCACTATTGCCAAGCGGCCCCACCACCGTTACCTCTCTCACCAAGTCCTGTGCTCCACTGAGAATTAGATCTAAAATTGCTCCCTCTCTCGTCGGTTCCTGAACCATTTGCTCCATAAAGCTATCATTTATTCCATCCAGGAACGTTATCTCTCTAGCGTGACCCGATGATACATTTACCCAGTCTATATTGGGGTATTGAAGTCTCCCATTATTACTGCACTACCAATTTGGTTGGCTTCCCTAATTTCTCTTAGCATTTCACTGTCCATCTCACCATCTTGACCAGGTGGACGGTAGTATACCCCTATCACTGTAGTCTTCCCTGATACACAAGGGATTTCTACCCATAAAGATTCAATTTTGTATTTAGTCTCATGCAGGATGTTTATCCTGTTGGACTCTATGCCATCCCGGACATAAAGCGCCACACCTCCTCCCGACTGCTCCTCTCTGTCATTGCGATATAATTTGTACCCCGGTATAGCACTGTCCCATTGGTTATCCTCTTTCCACCATGTCTCTGAGATGCCAATTAAGTCTATGTCATCATTTACTGCTATACATTCTAATTCTCCCATCTTACTTCTTAGACTTCTGGCATTAGCATACAAACATTTCAAAGTTTGTTTTTTGATTGTATTTTTATTCTGCTTTTTAATTGATAGGGATAAGTTAGAATTTTTTAGCTCAGGTGAGTTTTTAGTTACAGGCATTTGGACTACTTTTCTAATTATTGGAACCTCACTGTCGGGATGCCCTAATTCTAGTGCATCATTAGTATCCTTTAAAGATACATCTCTCCGAACCATGCGCTGCTGAGCGACTGTCGGCTTTCCCCTTTGTTCTAGTTTAAAAGCTGCTCTATCTCCTTTTTAAGGGTTAGCGCCAGCAGTCTGGTTCCATCCTGGTTAAGGTGGAGCCCATCCCTTCGGAAGAGACTCCCCCTTCCCCAAAAGGTTCCCCAGTTCCTAACAAAACTGAATCCCTCTTCCTTGCACCATCGTCTCATCCACGCATTGAGACTCCGGAGCTCTGCCTGCCTCTGGTGACCTGCGCGTGGAACAGGGAGCATTTCAGAGAATGCTACCCTGGAGGTTCTGGATTTAATCTTTCTACCTAAGAGCCTAAATTTGGCTTCCAGAACCTCCCTCCCACATTTTCCTATGTCGTTGGTGCCCACGTGTACCACGACAGCCGGCTCCTCCCCAGCACTGTCTAAAATCCTATCTAGGTGACGCGTGAGGTCCGCCACCTTCGCAAAATTGCTGAACATATAGATAGGCATAGATTAATGGGACAAAGCCAGCATGAATTTAGCCAAGGGAAGTCTTGCCTCACAAACTTGTTACATCTTTTTTGAGGGCATAAAAAATATGTGGATAAAAGTGAGCCAATTGATTATAGTGTATCTAGATTTCCAGAAAGCATTTGATAAACTCCCTCGATACCTTTTAGGAAATTAAAAAGTCATAGGATAGGGTGCAGTGTTTCTATTGTGGATTACCAACTGCTTAAAAGAAAAGAAAAAAAAAGAGTAGAGCTAAATGGTAAATTTTTCCTAATGGAAAAAGGTAAATAGTGGAATGCCCCAGGGATCTATTCTGGGACCACTACTTTTTAATATATTTATAAATGACCTGGAAATGGGAACAAGTAAGGTGATCAAATTTTGCTGATGTCTCAAATTTATTCAAAGTTGTTAAATCACAAGAGGATTGCGAGAAAATGCAAGAGGATCTTGCAAGACTGGGCATGCAAATGGCAAATTAAATTTAATATGGACAAGTGCAAAGTGATGCACTTAGGGAAGAGTAACCCAAGTTATAGCTACATAATGCAAGGTTCCACATTAGGAGTCACCACTCAGGGAAAGGAGCTAGGTATTATTATAAATACATTGAAATCTTCTGCTCAGTGTGCAGCAGCCAAGAAAGCAAATAGAATACTAGGGATTATTAGGATAAGAATGGAGAATAAAATAAAAAATATCCTAATGCCTCTGTATAGCTCTGTGGTGCGACCTCATCTTGAGTATTGTGTGCAGTTCAGGTCATCACGTTTCAAAAGAGATATAGCAGAATTTGGAAAGGTACAGAGAAGGGCAACCAAAATGATAAAGGGGATGGAACAATTCCCCTATGAAGAGAGGCTACAGAGGTTAGGACTCGACAGCTGAGGGAGATATGATTGAGGTCTATGGAATGGAACTAGTAGATGTTGTTCCCTGAACATACCCAGATCTGTCCAGACTCCTGGGTTTTGCCTCCCTTCCAAGTAGATGGAAACAGAGTTTTACTGACACTAGCATATAACCTAGTGTGCCACCTGCAGTCCCTCAGTATTTCTCTGTCTCCAGCAGATGGTAGATGGGCAAACCTGCAATCTGGACTTTGTCTAAAAAAAAAAAAAAAGTCAAAGGAGCCTACTGCCTATCTTCAAGGGAAGTGTGCCTCTTGTGTTTGTTTTTCCCTTCTTAAAGTTTTTGTTGTGTTTTGTTTTGTTTTTTGTTTTTAAAGAGAAAAAATGGAAGGAAAGGGAAAAGAGAAGCTTTGTGGTGAGTGAGAAGTGCTGCTTCTTGTTGGTGTGAGCGGCTTGCACCAAGTGGGGATTAGGCGTTAGGAGGCTCTGATCTGTGCTCCCTTTTCTCTGGCGTTTTCCCCGCAGGCAGCCGCTGTTTAAGCTTGCCACTCGGCTCTAAGTGTGCCAGCTGTGAAGATTCATGCTAGCACGAAATGGCTGCTGCTCCCACTATCTCCCAGAGGGAGACAGTTCGAACGTGCCTGGGAGGGGTCCGAGGACTTGTACAGGCGCCATGGGAAGCTCTGGACCCATTTCCCATCAGTGTGGAAACTGTGGCTATCTTGGCCACATTTGTGGGGAGGCAGGCTTCTGCTACAGAAGGGGATTTCCCTCCTTCACTGTCCCCAGCCAATTTAAGCCCCATGCAGACCAGGTGGCGGCAGAGGACCTCCTGGGGGTGGATTCAGATAACTCTACCTCTTTTTCGATGGAATTTGTGCTTTTAATGCATAAGACATCTGGCCTGGAGATCCACGGGGCGGCAGGGGTCCAAGCGTAATGTTTCTTCTGGTTCTCGCTTAGCAAGAGAGTCAGAACCGTAGGGAGGCCGGGGGCTAGCAGGGTTCGGAGGACCCTTGAAGTGTGCACAGTGTGCCACTAGGGATAATTTTTCAGAGGATTCCGATTTCTATGTTCCAGCTGGTTCTGGACCTCCTCAGGCAGATCCTTCCCTGAGGGGAGGGTGGGGGGCAGGATTCTGAAGAGGGCAGAGCGAAGGCCCGGCTGTGTTTGGCGATGATCCAAAGATGGTGCACCTGTTCCTCGAAGAGGAATTGGGGCCCCTGATCCCCCATGTTTTGAAGGAGTTAAGAATAGTCTGATCAGGAGGATGTGGACCTGGTCATGGCTGGCTTATGGGGCTCAGCGAAGGCTTTTCCTTTTCACAAGTCCGTCAAGCAGTTGGTGGTCAGGGAGTGGGATACTCCGGAGACTGGTCTGAAGGTGTGCCGGGCTACGGATAAGTTATATCCTTTGCCCGAGGACACCCTGGAACTCTTGCGGATTCCAAAAGCGGATGCCTCCATGTCTGCTGTAACTAAGAAATGACGATTCCGGTAGCCGGTGCAGCTGCTTTGAAGGATCTTCAGGACAGATCTGAAGAAGATCTTTGAGGTGTCACCGCTCAGCATTCAGGCTGCTGTGTGCAGCAGCTTCATACTTCGAGTGGGGTTGCATTGGGTGCAATAGCTACAGTCCAGCGTGTCCATGTCCTCTCCGGAGGCAAAACAGAATTGGAAGCTGTGGTAGCCTATGGTGCGGATGCGCTGTATGACCATATCAGGATGTCCTCTAAGACCATGATGTCTGCAGTCTTGGCAAGGAGGCTGCTATAGTTAAGGCACTGGTCAGCTGATGTCTCGTCAGTCTCTATTAGGGATGCTACCTTTCAAGGGGAAGCTGCTTTTTGGAGAAGATTGGAAACTGATAAAGCATCTCGGGGATAAGGTTCACAAGTTGCCTGAGGATAAGCCAAGAGGGAGTTGATGCCTTGGTTCTTCCTTGGCTGAGAGATGTTCTGCTGTATGTGTTTCCACTTTGGCCTCTGGTGGGCAAGATATTACTGCAGGTGGAGGTCCATCTGGAAACGTGATTCTAGTGGCTCCAGCGTGGTCTGAGGCCTTGGTTTGCAGATCTGATCAATTTAGCGATTAGACAGCCCGTTGAGGCTCGCTCCTCTCCCAAGCCTTCTACATCAAGATCCCATTTTTTTTTTTTTTTATCAGGTGGATCACTTCTGTTTTGCGGCTTGGCTTTTGAGAGGAAATGCTTAAGGGTCAAAGGTTACTCTGAGGGGATGTTGCTACTCTTTTGCAAGCTAGGTCCGCCACTTTGGCATATGTGAGTCTGGAAAGTGTTTGAGGGTTGGTGCAAGATGATGTTCCTATGCGTGCTTCCATAACAGATATTCTTACTTTCTTGCAAAGAGGTTTGGGGAAGGGTTTATCCTTCAGGTGGCAGCCTTGGGATGTCTCCAGGGCAAGGTGCATGGAACGTCGTTGGTTATACAAACGGATATAGTGCGTTTTCTCCGTTGAGTAAAGCATTTGCGGCCTCCAGTTCAGAAACTGTGTCCCTCTTGGAGGTTTAACCTGGTTCTGAAGGGCATATGAGTGGCACCATTTGAGCCTCTTAAAAGGACAACTATAAAGAATCTTGACGTTGAAGGTGTTTTCTTGGTGGCTATTTGTTCCGCTAGATAGATCTCGGAACTTCAAGCCTTGTCATGTAGGGAGCCTTTTTTTTTTTTTAAGAATTTCAGATCAGGGGTCTTCTTGAGGACTGTTCCAGCCTTTCTGCTGAAGGTGGTTTAGTCTTTCCAGACATGGAGGCTACAGCACCTTATGTGAGTGAATTGCAACTTTTGGAAGTCAAGCACACATTGTTGCAGTGTCTTAGTTACCAATAACTTCCGGTTATCGGATCACCTTTTCGTACTGTTTGAGTATTGTGACGAAAGGACATAAGGCATCAAAAGCCATGATTGCGCGGTGGTTGAAGGAGGCTATTGGATTTGCGTGTATCTGTCAGGGACATTCAGTACCAGAGGGTTTAAGGGCTAATTTTACTTGTTCCCAGGCAGCAGCCTGGGCCAAATGTCAGCAAGTTTTGCCACGAGATTTGTAGGGCAGCTACTTGGAAGTCTTTGCACATTTTCGCCAGGCATTATCGTTTGGATGTCCAGGTCCCAGGGGCCATGGGCTTTGAGCGTGTACTTCGAGCGGGATTCTCGCGGTCCCACCCTGTTTAGGGAAGCTTTGGTACATCCCAGGAGTCTGGACTGATGATACTACAGGAATGAAAATTAACAGTAAGAACCAATTTTTCTTTCCAGTATGTACCCAGAGCAGCCTAGACTCCTGGGTTTTGCATCCCTGCCAGCAGATGGAGACAGATCGTTTCACTAACACTGTACCACCTGCAGTCTCTCAGTATTTCTGTCTCCAGCAGATAGTAGATGGTGCAAAACCTGCGGCCTGGAGAAAGGAAAACAAAAAGATTTGAAGAAACTATTTTCTTCCTTTTAGTCCCAGGAAGTTGTGAAATCCTGGTGGGGCCATCCTGCTTGGTTTTGAGGTGGACAGCAGGGGGTTGGTGACCCTTCTGTAAACTAATCTGGAGGTTCTGTGGGGTGGACATCTGTTGGTCCAAATCGCTCATCCCCCGCACCGGCTTACGGCTCTGTAACAGCAAATGAGGAGCAGTGAAATATTGGATTCTCATTTGCTGACACTGTCTCTTTAAAGTTTATAAAAAAAAAATTTTTTTTAAAAGGGGCTCTGACTTTTTTTTAGCTGGTGTGAGTTGGCATTGTGTAGCAGCCGGTGCCTGCAGCATTTGGGGGTACAGAGATGGTGTCCAAAGGTATCCGTGACACAAGTGAGTTCCTGGGATGGCATGAATTTGGGCTGGGGCGTGTAACTCCAGGCCATGCATTATGGTGCACGGGTGATCACGTGCAAGGTTCAGCAGACTGGGCTTGTGCTCTGGGTGCATAGCAGGAGGAGAAGGCACATCAGGAATGTTTCCTTCAGGTCCCCAGTCTGCCAGCGGATAAGCTGAAGGGCAGAAGATTTGTTCCGTCTTGGGCTCGGTTCTGAGAGAATAGGAGGTTTCGCTAGTCTAGGGGTTCTAGAGGTCCTCGGAGGCAGAACTGAGTCCTGGGATCAAGCTTTTCGAGGTGGCAGGAGACAGTCTTGGGACAGTCCTGGTCCAGGTGCAGGGGGAGCAGAGGTCTCACGATGAGGAGAGGCTGGTCCGCTCCTCAGTTCCGGCTGTCAGAGCGTCTGACGCTCCTTTTTTTTTTTCCCCGAGGAGTGGGCCAAAATTACCATGGACCAGTGGGTCTTAATTGTGGTAAGAGATGGCTATGCATTATTTATTTATTTTAAAATCTTTTCTATACCGTCATTAAGCTAGGTACCATCACAACGGTTTACAAGGCACAAATATTAATGTTGGTATATGTCTTGATTTATATCCACTAAACAGGTGCCATCAAGTTACGGTAACATAGTTTCATCATAAATACTAATTGGTGGGTGTGATACATCATGTTCATTCTTATCTGTGACAGCTTTAAAATAGATTAATCATAATATCTTATTTGGTGTTGGAACGAAAACAAATAAATACAATACACACACACACGTATGGATTAGGGTAATGTGCATTAGAATTTGAGTGTCATTTGAGATGCCTTTATCCTGTCCCTTTGCACTTCTCTGCCAAGCACATAGCGGTCCAAGGAACAGGTACTGGGAGCTATAGTACCTGTTGCACGAGAAGAGCAGAGAATAGGGAGGTACTCCATTTATTTCGTGGTACCAAAGAAAGAGAGGTTGTTTCACCCAATTCTGAATTTGAAAAAGGAGACTGTTTGGTGATCACAGGACTGCGCAAGGAAGAGTACCTAGTCTCTCTAGATGTGACTGCTTATCTGCATATAGCCATTGGACAGGAACATCAGCGTTTTCGGAGGCTCATGATCCTAAGGGAGCATTTCCAGTTTTGAGCCCTTCCATTTGGATTGGCGACAGTCCTGTGTACGTTTATCAAGGTGATGTTAGTTGGGTGGCAGCCTTAAGGCAGGAAGGGGTGCTGGTGCATCCGTACCTGGCAGACTGGCTAATCCGGTCAAGTCAGAACTCTATCGACAGTATGTGCAGAAGGTGTTGCAGCAGTTAGTCTTTAGGCTGGGTAGTTAACCTTGTGAAGAGCTCTCTCATTCCCTCCCAGATCCTGGAATATCTAGGGGCTGTGTTCTATACACAGTCGGGGAAAGTATTCCTCACATAGGAGAGGAATTCTTAAGTTGCAGGGTCAGGTACATCACCTGTTAGAGCTTTCAGTGCCCAGAGTATGGGACTATTTGCAAGTCCTGGACTCTATGGCTTCAACAATGGCCTTGGTGTCATAGGCATTCGCTCATAAGTCCTCTTTAGACATTCAGAAAGAAACTCAAGACTTGGCTATTTCTACAAGCCTTCCCTGATCTATGACCTCCCCAACTGCTACAACTCACCTTGGTCCGCCAGTCGACGTTCCCCATCCCTGACATGGCTTCAGACGTTATATTAATCAGTCCTGAATTTTATGAACTAATACTATTTAGTCAGGAACATTTGATATTCCACAGCCCTAAGTATAGGATATCATGTATATATTTGATAACAGTCAGTCCTGAGTACAAGTGATTATTATAGTCCTAAATGTATGTCTAGATATTATTTATTTCTGAGACTAAATATTATTTATTCCTATGTTAGCCATGACTCTGGCTTTTCCTCCTCCCAGTTCAAGTGCCCCTGTTTTATTGTAACTTTCATTCACTTTTTCTCTCTTCGCCTATTGTTCATGTTGATGTTAATGTTATTGCACCGCTGTTTATTGTAAACCGATACAATATGATTGGTATCATGAGTGTCTGTATAAAAAAAGCCCTAAATAAAATAAATCTCCTCTCCCAGTGGAATCCATTATCAGAGGAGTTTAATCTTCCGCTTGAGGGAGAAGGCAGGGAAAGCATTTCATGGTGGCTTTGAGCCAATCCTGGAACGTGGTGTGGAATTGGAGATTCCAGATTAGGTGACTTTCACCACCAATGTCAGCCTTTCAGGCTGGGGAGCAGTTTGTCAGATAGGGCAGGGCCAATGGTTGAAGGAGTTGTCTTGGCCTATCAGTCGGTTAGAGACGAGAGCATAGAAATACTTTGCTTACCTTTCTGCCGCTGTTGTGCAGTTTTGTTGAAAGTCCTAACAGAATGCAACAGTGGCTTAAATCAACTGACGGGGAGGTACCAAGAGTTGGGCAGTGGCTCAGGGATTGATCCTCTGGGCAGAGCAGCATTTGGAAAGAATAGCTGCAACTCACATTGCAGGGGTGGAAAATGTTCAGGTGGATTTTCTAAGTTGGAGGACCTTAAACCCCAGAGAGTGTGAACTGTCGGAGGCAGTGATGCAGCTCATTTATGACCGATGGGGTTCTCAACTGGACCTAATGATGACCAGGAAAATCGCCAAGGCATCTCAGTTTTTCAGCAGGCAAAGAGAGCATGGGGTAAAGGGTATCAATGCTCTGGGTTTGCCATGGCCTTTGAGGTGTTCTGCTTAGTTTTTCCCTTATGGCCACTGGTGGGCAAGGTGGTGCGGCAGATAGAAAACCAGGTGCCATAATTCTGGTGGTTCCGGAGTGGCCACGCTGTCCATGGGTCACAGATCTTGTCATTTGTGGCCATAGATGATCCGCTGTGGTTCGGTCATCTGTTGAATCTTTCCACCAGGGCCTAATATTTTTGGACCAGGTGGCTCACATTTGTCTCTGCCTGGCTTTTAAGAGGAGACAGCTGAGATGGAAGGGATATCCTGATTACCACCTTGTTACAGGCCAGGCAAACCTCCACATCCTTAGCATATGTGTGTGTGTAGAAAGTCTGAGTTCTTGTGTGTTGCTAACGGGATGCAGTCTCTTCAAGCTACTGTCACATATTTTGACATTTCTTCAGGAGGGTTTGGTCAAGGGTCTGGCCTTTAACTCTCTTGGGTTAAGGTAGCAGCTTTGAGCTGTCTCCGACGTAAGGTACAGGGTTATTCTGTCAGCGCATTCGGATGTTAAAAGTTTTCTGAAGGGGGCGAGGAATTTGCATCTTCCGGTGAGAGAGACTTGTTCGTCTTGATATCTTAATCTGGCACTTAGAGGATATTGTGAGGCTCTGTTCAAACCACTCAGAAGGGCAGCCTTAAAGGACTTGACTCTGAAAGTGGTTTTCCCGGTGGCTATTTGTTCAGCCAGGAGGATTTCGGAGCTCTAGGCCCTGTCATGCCAGGATCCTTTTTCTGCAGATTTCAAAGTCAGGGATGTCATTGCATATGGTGCGCCCCCCCTTGTTTTTTTCCTGCCTAATTTGGTTTTGGCATTCCATGTTAATCAGACAGCGGAGCTTCTGGTTTTTCCAAATTTGGATTTCTCTGTGCTCATGCAAGAGCTTAGGCTCTTAGATGTATTGTTAAGGTATCTGAAAGTAATTAATGAATTGTGTAGGTCAGATCTCCTTTTTGCTTTCTGGAATGGTCCAAAGAAGTGGTATTAACATTAACAATTTACTAAAATCTAATAACACTTTTATTGTCAATATTACCACTCATCAGCAATACTTAACATAATACATACACATCAGTTTTTATCCTTTTATTAATTACATCCACTGATGTTAACAATAATTCAGCAACATGTGCAAAACAATGTACATAAATATACACACTTATTTAGCAGCAATTTGTTCACATCTAAAACCATATACCCACTACATTCACTCATCCACATACACTCCCCACCCATAAAAACCCATCTATTCCCCTTTAATTAATACACATACATATTTAGCTTAAAGTGCTTAACATAAATTATAAATTCCTAAATATACTCTGTTCCACAGGAGCAGTTCACAACGTCCCAACAGGGATCCCCATTTCGCCGCAGCTTCCTCAGGGGACAGATCACTCCCACTTCATCCCAAGACGACGAGGCCCTCCGGCCTCCCACCCTCCAGATTATTGCACCTAATATACACTTCCTCCAAGTTCAATCACCGGCACCGTTGCACACCTTTCCGACTATATCACCACCTCAAATACATCTTCAGCAATTCCTGGTTTATTCTAATTATTCCAGTTATCAAACGATCCACTTTGTGTGCCTCACAGTAGCTTTAGCAGGCGCCGAGAGAATTTCTCAATAATGTAGTGCACTTTGAAAAGGATCGTTTGCTGTTAAGATGATTGATGCTGTTATGCTTACATTATTGAGAAATTCTCTCGGCATCTGCTAAAGCTACTGTGAGGCACACATTCAGGTAGCGGCCCTAGGTTGTTTTTGTGATAAGGTTTGAGGAGTTGCCTTTTCGGTGCATCTGGATGTAGTGCGTTTTCTTCGGGGAACGAAGCACCTGTGGCTCCTGGTCCAGAATCCTTGTCCTTCCTGGAGCCTTAATGTGGTCCTGAAAGCCTTGTATGCACCCTCGTTTGAACCTTTGAAGCAAGCTACTCTAAAGGATCTAACTTTGAAAGTGATTTTCCTAGTGGCTATTTGTTCGGCTCGGCGGGTGTCAGAGCTTCAGGTGTTATCGTGCAGGGAGCCTTTAAGGATTACAGATAAAGGAGTTTGCTTGCGAACAGTTCCCTCAGCCTTTCATTTGAATCAGTCAGTGGAGCTACCGTCCTTTCCAGATTTGGACTACTCCACCCCTCAGTCCCATGGCTTGCGGAGGTTGGATGTAAGACTGACTTTATTATGATTCTTGGAGGTTACGAACAGTTTGCCTGTTGGATCATCTTTTTCATGCTGTGGAGTGGTCCCAGAAGGCTTCTAGGGCCACTATTGCTTGGTGGTTGAAGGAGGCTATTAGCTCGGCATACATAGCACAGGGTCGCCTGGTGCCAGTTGGTCTTCAGGTGCATTCTACTCGTTCACAAGCGACCTCCTGGGCAGAGTGTCAGCAGGTTTTGCCGTAAAAGATCTGCAGGATAGCTACCTGGAAGTCTTTGCACACTTTTGTCAAGCATTACTGCTTGGATGTCCAGGCCCCAAAAATGATGGGGTTTGGATAAGGGGTGATTTGAGCGGGACTCTCAAGGTCCCACCCGGGTAGAGAAGCTTTGGAACATCACAGGAGTCTGGACTTTATCTGGGTACGTATAGGGAAAGGAAAATTTGATTCTTACCTGCTAATTTTTGTTCCTGTAGTACCAAAGATGAGGCCAGAGTCCCGCCTAATCAAGGGAAGGAGAGCTGGAGAGTCGTCTTAATCAATTGTTTTTGCTCTGCAGAATGGCACAGGTTCTCATTAGTCCTACACAGGATTCTTGTTTGGGTAGAGTTCTTGTATTTACAAGGTTTTCCTCTTCCCTCTGCTCGTTTGGGGAGGGGGGGGTGTGAAATTGATTAGCGTTGGCTATTTTTATTCAACTGGCTTTGGTGCAGTTTAATACTGAAGGGACTGCAGGTGGTACCTCGTGTTAAGTGGCAGTAAAGCTTTGTCTCCATC
The DNA here is from genome assembly GCF_901001135.1 of Rhinatrema bivittatum. NCBI lineage: Eukaryota > Metazoa > Chordata > Amphibia > Gymnophiona > Rhinatrematidae > Rhinatrema > Rhinatrema bivittatum. The sequence goes on from NC_042620.1 coordinate 323,467,373, forward strand.
TGCTGGAGGGGAGGCAAAACCCAGACGTTTGGACTGATCTGTGGTACTACAGGAATAAAAATTAGCAGCTAAGAACCAATTTTCCTTTCCTTCACAATATTGCTTACAAAGATATTGAACAGAACTGATCCTTGAGGTATTCTACTTATCACCCTTTTCTTCTCAGAATGAATTTCATTTACCATTATCTTCTTCTCTTTTATTTTTCATATTTATGTAGGATTATATGTTTCAAAGTTAGGTTTTGTATTGTGACTTTTTTTGTTTTGGTTGTAATCTATTTTTTTTAATTAACTGTACATTACCGTATACAGTCTGGGCTGAATAGGTAATTACATTTATAAGCTAATACTGTATCCTAGCATAAAATAACAAGCAGGCTTTTACAGTACAGTGTAATATACAACAAATTTTAATATGGATGAAACAAAGTGGCGAGGGGGGGGTGAAATCCAGCAGCAATATTCATATGGCAGTTAATGTCCTGTGCATGTTTCTCTTACAGGTGAATCCCAATGGCCCTGCATGGTGTTGGTGGGTGCTGGCTGTCCTTCCCTTGGAAAGCAGAGCCCAGCTGCCTTTTCTCGCCATGACATCCCTAAAAGATCGCTTAAGCAACATCCGCCGCATCCTGACCTTCATGTGCCGTGGTCGATCGCGATGACAGTTGCAGCCTGCGCTGTGGCTCCTCTGAACCTGTGGGAAGTGTCTTGCGGCTCTGGATGTGGAAGGCAGGACCACTCTCCAGTCAAATCCTTACGTGTATTGGAGGATATTTGTGCATCCTGCAAACTCCACCCCAGCCCTCTGCTAGACCAATAGCTGTTCTGCCGGTTCTTACTTGATTGCAGCACTGTGAATTCAGTAACAGGAGGACAAAATTGCCCTTATTTGCCATAAACCCTTGAAGGGTTGGGATTTTTATTTTATTGCAATGTAAAATTAAAAATGGAATTTTTTATGGAAAGCCAATGCTACTGCATTGTGAACTACTTAGTCTTTTGATCCCAATTCTTCAGGTTTTATACAACACTTTAAGGTTCACAACTTCTTTTTAATAGTTTATTTTTTCACTACATTGTCGGTTGTTTTTTGGGTTTTTTTTGTTTAATTGTAATTTGTGCTGCTCCTCGGAGCAGATTGTAAGTTGCTTTTATTGGGTATGTTTTGTAAGCTCTGCAAGTGATTGGGGAAAACTGACAAACTCACACCCTCTACCCCTCCACGCCATTGGGCACTTGGAAAACGTACGTTTTGAAGTGTTCTCGGGCAGACATCCAGCATGATGATCTACACTGTTCCACTATTAGGCCTTCCTTGTCCAGAAATGGCATCCTAATTCTGTTTAAAACATAATTTTACAGAAGTAATGCCCCGTGCTAGTATGTGCTGCTCCATGCGTGTTGTATGCATACCTGTAAATTTGCTAGATTTATGAAACCTTATTTATGCAACGGTGAATCTGCTGGATTAGTTACCTCCTACAGGAGGGCAGTCTACTCAGTCTGGGGGTGGGGGAGGGGGAAAGAGTATGCAGTAGAATGTGGGTGTGTAATATATTATATATAGAGAGAGAGAGAGAGAGAATTTTATGGCGCCTTAATTCTGTAACCGCACTTTCATTGGTTCAGATGATATATATACTTCAAGTAAAAAATGAACTGCTATCTTAAAGCAGTTGGTAGTGCATGGCACAGGCAATAGTCAAGGAGATAACATCAAGCTTCCTGTCAGTACATTTGTGAAAAGTACAGCAAAAGTAAATGGCCAGTTTTGCTCATTAATGGGGAAAAATACTTGTGTGTGTGTGTTTTTGGAGAAGAGGGGTTTTTATTTTAATGAAAAAGTACTGTAGTTTATCTAAAGCAATATAAAACTAAAGCTGTACAACACTTTTGATTAGTAAAGGTCACCTCTAAGGAGGATAAGAAAACATTAGCTTGGTAGGCAGTGGAAACAATGCAGCACTTATAACCTTGGTGCTCTCTTCTGGGAAAGGCAAACCAAGGCAGTGCTTAATCTGTGAAGGTCCTCACTTGTGCATTGTCAAATACTGCGATTAGCATTTATCATGCAAGAAAACACATGGCAAAATGTCTGCCTTCCACGTTATACCTGTTCATCCTATGAATGTAACCTGAAAACGTTTGTAAGGTCCCCTGTGCTAAGATGAAATTTGTACCTAAACAGGATTGAGTTCTGTGCAAACTTTCTTCTATGCAGTGTAAAGAGCGACATGCACCGGATTTTCTCCTAAAGAAAAGTAAGTCAGCAGCCAATGTATAAACCGAAAAGATCAGAGAGGTCTGTTAATGCATAGAAGTTGGTCTTGTGTGAATTTTTAGGCATGGTGGAAGCTGCTGGAGAAGTACCTCTGCTTTATCACTAAGTGACAAGGGTTATTCCCTGTACGTACCAGGATCAGTCCAGACCATGGGTTGTCTCCCCCTTCCAGCAGATGGAGTCAGAGCAAAAACTGAGAAGGCGGACCCTTATTAGTAAGAACACCCACTGTGTCCCCTCAGTATTCCTCTGACTCCAGCAGATGCGGGTATCACTTAAGGTTCCCACTCTAAGTTTTAAAAGGGATAGTTATTGAGCTTATTTCTTCCTCTCAAGGGAAGTTCTTGAGAGACTCTACCTCAGCCTTGGGGGCTCAGCTTGCAGGCAGGACTCTGGCCAGGTGTGTTGCCTTTTTCTCTCTCTCCTTTCTCATTACTTCTCTCTCTCCCGTTTGGTACTTTTGTAATTTTATTTTTTATTTTATTTTATTTTTCAGCTTGGTCTTTCCTGCTGCCTGGAGTGTAAGCTGGTGGTCCAGCCTCTCCCCCATTGTGCCGACCCGCTGCCTGAGAGGCCGTTTTACCTCAGAAGCAGCTTAATTGTCAGAGAGGCGACATTCCTCTGACAGAGTAAAAGAATATTTATTTTCTAAGGGGTCGAGCGTTACTTTGGGACGCAGTGTGTTTTTCAGCTGCAGGCAGCCTTCGGAGGTGCTCCCCTTCCCCACTCCGCACGATGCTCCGCTTGCGGAGAGCTGGCCTCCCAGGAGGGTATTTGCACCGGGTGCCTCCCCGATGGGGAGGGCACCTCGAGACCGGAGGGGCGCACCATTTTGCGCGTCAATTCGCGCCTTGGGGTTGAAGGGCCTGCCCCGTTCCCGGCCGACGTGGGAATGGTGGCCATTTTGAACGCCGAAACTGTTCCCCTGCAGTCTGGCGCTGATCCAGCCCTTGCGCTGCCTCCCTTGCCCCCGGTGGACTTGCCGGGGGTAGGTCTGCCTGGGGGGGGATCCCCCTGCTCCACCCCCTTCTCTACGAAATTTATTTTGCTAATGCATAGTGCCTATCTGGCTCGGCTGAGCCAGCAGCAGCAGGATCTGATCTTGCTCCCCCCTCCTCTGAAGATTTCCCGGGTCGAGGAGTCCCAGGGGGCACTGGGGGTCACTCCAGGGTCAGCTGATGCCCTCTCAGGTGCGAGTGACCTCGCAGCCCTCTCTGCCGAACTCCCCTCCTCCCCTAGATCCCTTGGTGGACCCGGATCTGGATGACGCAGCTCCGCAGGCTCAGGTAGAGTGCAATGAAATAGCCTAAGGACCCTGGTATCAACAGGATGAGTTGGACCTTCTTATTGCACATGTCCTGGAGGAATTGGATATCGACCCTCCACAGGAATCTCCAGAACCCACTATCATGGCCAAGAAGGGGGACCCGCCAGCTAAGAGTTTTCCATTCCACCCTATGCTCCTTCAGTTATTAACCAAAGGATGGGAAACACCAGAGGCATCCCTGAGGGTCAGCAGGGCTATGGACAAGCTGTACCCTTTCCCAGAGGAGTATCTGGAACACCTCAAATTTCCTCGGGTGGACTCCACTGTGACGGCTGTCACGAAGAGAACCACCATCCCGGTAACTGGAGGAGCCGCCTTGCGAGATTTGCAGGACTGCAAACTTGAGGTTTATCTGAAGCACGTTTTTGAAGTGTCCGCCTTGGGTGTAAGAGCGGCGGTTTGTAGCGCCTTGATGCAAAGAGCAGGGTTAAGGTGGGTTCAGCAACTGCTTAGTACCCAAGACCTTCCCTTGGAGGAGGCGCAACAAGCGGAACGCCTGGAGGCAGTTATTTCATATGGGGCGGATGCCTTATATGATCTTTTCCGTGTGTTAGCGCGGTCTATGGTGTCTGTGGTCTCGGCGAGGCACCTCCTTTGGCTCCGGAACTGGTCCGCGGATTCTTCGTCTAAGGCTCAGCTGGGATCTCTTCCCTTCAAGGGAAAATTTCTGTTTGGGGAGGAGCTGGACCAGCTTATTAAATCGCTGGGCGAAAATAAAGTGCATAAGCTGCCGGCAGATCACCCCCGAACTTCATGAGTCTTCAGTTCCACGCGCAACCGTTTCCAAGGACAGAGACAGTTTCATCAGTCTAGACCTCCTGCTCACAAGTCTCCTTCTTCCAGGTCGCAGTCTTGGTCTCAGTCCTTTCGCGGGTGGCGGCCCGCTTGGGATAACCTTGCCCAAGGAGCATCCTCTAAATCCTCCCAATGAAGGGTTGCCGGTCCACTCTCCGACTCCCAGAATAAGGGGCCGTCTCTCCCTCTTCTTCGGGGAGTGGGCTGAAATCACCTCGGACCGCTGGGTCTTGAGTATTCTACAACACGGTTATGCTTTAAAATTTGCTCGGCCTCTTCGAGACCGGTTTGTCTTCTCCCCATGCAGACCGTCCAGGGTGCAGGAGGCTGTCCGCCAGTCCCTCGATAGTCTCCAAACCCTCGGGACAATCCTTCAAGTGCTGCCAGCGGAATACGGGCTCGGCTACTATTCCGTCTACTTTATGATCCCCAAAAAGGAAGGATCCTTCTGGCCAATCCTGGACCTCAAGATGGTCAACAGGGCTCTTCGGATTCCTCACTTCTGGATGGAGACCCTGTGTTCAGTGATAGCAGCGGTATGCTGAGGGGAGTTCCTCGCCTCGTTGGACTTGACCGAAGCTTATCTGCATATTCCCATCCGAAGGAACATCAGCGCTTTCTCCGGTTCAAGATCTTGGGGCAGCACTACCAATTTCAGGCCCTGCCCTTCGGCCTTGCGACCGCACCTCGAACCTTCACCAAGATTGTGGTGGTGGTAGCGGCAACTCTGCAGAAGGAAGGAATCTTGGTCCACCCCTATCTCGACGACTGGCTCATCTGTGCGAAGTCCAGCATGCTATGCCAGCAAGCGATCGACAAGGTTCTGCACCTTCTTCAGTCTCTAGGCTGGGTGATAAATTCTGCCAAGAACCAGCTTACCCCATCAGTCTCTCGACTTCTGGGGGCGCACTTCGGATGGAGTGAACACTGTCTCTTCAGTCTGAGGTACGACGTTTTTGGCTCCTCCTGCTTCCCACCACCTGGGACTATCTACAGCTTCTGGGTACCATGGCCTCCACGATAGACGTGGTGCTGTGGGCCTTTGCTCATATGAGACCTTTGCAAAGAGCCTTGCTTTCCCACTGGCAGCCGATCTCCTGAGAATTTCAGGCTCTGCTACCGATACCTCTGTCTGTCCAAGCCAGCCTCTCGTGGTGGTTCAGTCTGGACCACTTACTGCAGGGGGTGGACTTGGAGATCCCACAATGGATCGTCATCACCACGGATGCCAGTCTCTCCGGCTGGGGAGCAGTATGTGGCAGGCACAGGGCCAGTGGACGTCTGAACAAACAGCCTGGCCTATCAACCCTCTGGAGACTAGAGTAGTCAGTCTGGCACTCATGCAGTTCCTCCCGCAGGTCCAAGGCCAAGCGGTTCGCATACTCTCAGACAATGCAACAACAGTTGCTTACATCAACCGTCAAGACAGGACCAGGAGTCGTCATGTGTCCCTGGAGACGGGCAGAGCTCCATCTCTCCCATCTGGTGGCCTTGCACATTGTGGGAGTGGACAATGTCCAAGCGGACTTCTTGAGTCATCAGCGCATCGATCCTGGAGAATGGGAGCTGTCCGAGATGGCAGCCTCACTTCTCTTCAGGACGTGGGGACGTCCACATCTAGATCTGATGGCCACTCAAAGGGATGGCGCCACGCTTCTTCAGTCGACAAAGGGAACATGGGGCAGAGGGCGTGGATGCCCTAGACTTGCCGTGGCCGCGGAACGTCCTTCTCTACGTGTTCCCACCCTGGCCTCTGGTGGGAAAGGTACTCCGAAGGATCGCGTTACACCCGGGACCAGTCATCCTGGTGGCTCAGGAGTGGCCACGTCGTCCATGATTTGCAGACTTGGTCAACCTGGTGGTGGACGGTCCTCTGCGTCTGGGACACCTGCCGAACCTCCTGCGCTAAGGTCCCGTATTTTTCGACCAAGCAGAACGCTTTTGTCTTGCGGCCTGGCTTTAGAAAGGCGCAGGCTGAGGAAGCGGGGGTATCCTGAAGCAGTTATTTCTACCCTCCTGAAGGCTTGGCAGACTTCTACTTTGGTGGCCTATGTCCGGGTCTGGAAGGTTTTTAAATCCTGGTGTGTCTCTACGAATATCTCGCCGTGACAGGTGTCTGTCGCCCAGGTCCTGGCTTTCGTACAACGGGGTCTCGACATAGGACTGGCTTTCAATTCACTAAGGGTTCAAGTGGCGGCTCTTGGGGCTCTCTCGCGTCTCGCAGGAACTCTGCTCTCTTCTCATCCAGATATTGTTCATTTCCTTAGAGGAGCGAAGCATGTCAAGCCGCCAATTCGCAGTCTCTGCCCCTCCTGGAGCTTGAACTTAGTGCTCCGGATCCTGGGAGGTCTGCCTTTCGAACCCTTAAAGTGAGCCACTCTCAAGGACCTCACTTTGAAGATGGTGTTCCTGGTATCTATTTGTTCTACCCGTCTGATCTCGGAACTGTAAGCCCTGTCCTGCAGGGAGCCTTCTCTCCGTATTACGGATTCGGGGGTGACGTTGACCACGGTGCCCTCCTTTTTGCCAAAGGTGGTCTCTGCTTTTCATTTGAATCAATCGGTGGAGCTTCCATCTTTTTCTGAGGAGGATTCTCCCCAGCTGAAACGGCTCGGTCAAGCACCTGCTCCTGCGCTATCTGGAAGTTACTAATGAGTTTCGCCTGTCGGACCATTTCTTTGTCCTTTGGAATGGTCCCAAGAAGGGCCATAAGGCTTCGAAGACCTCCATTGCCTGTTGGCTGAAGGAAGCTATATCGATCGCTTACCTTGGAGCAGGTCGACAGCCTCCAGTGGGCATTAAGGCGCATCCTCTTTGAGCTCAAGCAGCTTCCTGGGCGTAGAGCCAGGCGGTTTTGCCGCAGGAGATTTGCAGACAGCGACCTGGAAGTTGCTGCATACCTTTTGAAGGTTCAAACGATAGTGACGAGCAAACTCAAGATTATGGTTCCTTCGGTGCTCAGGTCATCCGAGCTGGGCTTTCAGGGACCTACCCTACTTAGGGAAGCTTTGGTACATCCCACGGTCTGGACTGATCCTGGTACGTACAGGGAAAAGAAAATTATTCCTTACCTGCTAATTTTTGTTCCTGTAGTACTATGGATCAGTCCAGACGCTCTCCCTTGGACTGTTTGGGGGTTTTTTTCTGGGAAGCACATTGCAGCTCCGTCTGTCTACTGTTTTCTAGTCATGTCCGGAAGGCTTTTTCTGACTAGGAGTTCATTCTGCAAGTTTCTTTCATTAGTTTATTCTTCAAGTGGTTATGCGTTTGGTTGTTTGTTCCATTCGCAGTTCAAGTTCATTTGTAGATCCATCCATTCTGTTTTGCTTCTTGCTTGGATATACTTAATACTGAGGGGACACAGAGGGCGCTCTTACTAACAAGGGTCCGCCTTCTCAATTTTTGCTCTGACTCCCATCTGCTAGAAGGGGGAGACGACCCACGGTCTGGACTGATCCATGGTACTACAGGAACGAAAATTAGCAGGTAAGGAATAATTTTCTTCCACGTCTGCTGTGAGTAATCTGGGTGAGTTCAGAGAGCATTTGCTGTTGGACCAATACTGAAACTACTAGCTCTACTTCAGCCATAAACCTAACAGGAAGGAGAAGAGCTGTTACTCCTTGTCCCCTTGTGCCATGAGATGCTTGTATTGTATTCTTGCCAGGGGCTGTATACAGTTGTGCCTTGGTTCTAGCAACAGGCTATTCATTTCCCGACAGTCCAACATTTCCTTGTTTTATGTGATCTTGATGAGAAATTGCATTGAACGCTTGTGCGTCAGTGGCAACGCTGTTTGCCTACCTCTGCATTTTGTTACATGTCTTGGAGGGTGTTTGAGTTTTCACAATCAAGTCTTAGCTGACAATTCTGTGGCTATGAGGATGTTGTACTGACAGCTTCCTGTGTGTGCTGTAATTCTCTTAAATAAACATGTGTTCCAATTTCCATCTGGCATTTAGATTTTTATCTGAAGATAACGGAGGCTGTATGAACTGTGTTCCATTGTGTTGTGTGAATCCTGCTTTCCTATATCAATTGTTTTATTAGCAAACTAGGGCAGGGGCTTCTGTATGCCACCCTGTCATCCCCAAGCTGGTTTTAGGGTGGAGCAAACAGAGCAGTTGTACCAGAGGGGAAAAGAATTAGAGGTCACTGAGACAGAAATTCAGGGGGCCAAGTACCAGCTGGGCCCACTCCTTAGTTTTGCCTTGGGCCCCTATGCATCTAATGCTAAGTTTATAGTCTGGGCCTTAGTCAGTTTTTGTTTTGTTTTTTTTTGTGGGCCTAAATCCTTATTCTGGTGGTCTTAACATATATCCTCCCTGGATATTTTCTGCATCTGTACTATATAAAAGAGAACATTTTTACAAAAAAGATATTGCTACCCTGCAAGAGCCAGGACTGTGCATTTTAAATTCCTTGCTGAATACACTGCATGCATAAGAACATAAGAAATTGCCATGCTGGGTCAGACCAAGGGTCCATCAAGCCCAGCATCCTGTTTCCAACAGAGGCCAAACCAGGCCACAAGAACCTGGCAATTACCCAAACACCTAGAAGATCCCATGCTACTGATGCAATTAATAGCAGTGACTATTCCCTAAGTAAACTTGATTAATAGCAGTTAATGGACTTCTCTTCCAAGAACTTATCCAAACCTTTTTTGAACCCAGCTACACTAACTGCACTAACCACATCCTCTGGCAACAAATTCCAGAGATTTATTGTGCGTTGAGTGAAAAAGAATTTTCTCCGATTAGTCTTAAATGTGCTACTTGCTAACTTCATGGAATGCCCCCTAGTCCTTCTATTATTCGAAAGTGTAAATAACCGCAATTTCTAGGAAAGCAGGGTAGAAGAGTAAAAGCGGCTGTGCCAGCTTGGTCATGCACCTTTTTCATAATCCGAGGGGCAGAACAGTAGGCAAGAAGAGCAGAATTCGATCAGACAAGTGGGGAACAGTTTAACTCTGCGATGATGAGGGTAACTGAAGGTAGAGGTAACTCTAAAAACAAGCAGCTGTACTAGAGAACTGGTCAGAGGAGATGGGTGTGGATGAAGTTCGGGACCTAGACACTCAGCAGTTGCCACGATCCTGAATGTAAGAACTGTGCCGGCTGGGTGGCAGCAGTTTAGAGAAGTAACTGCTGCTCGCAGAAATCTCGCTGTATATACCAGGGTGCCACCTACAGTCCGTCAGTATTTCTGTCTCCAGTAGATGGAGGTGCAAAACCTACAGTCTGTGCTATTACTTAGTGTAGGAATAAGGAAGGTTATAGCCTAGTCAGATAGCTTTAAAAAAAAAAAAAAAAAGTTCAATTAGCTGAGATAATTTTGATCATATTTTTCTTCGGCAAGGAGACAGTCGTCAGCCTCCCAGGGAGTTGCTAGGTCCTGAGGGGACCATCCCCCCTGGTTGCAGAGGCAGCTGCGAAGGAGGGTTGAGGACCCTATTGCCAGCTCAGTGAGGTACTGGGGGTGATACCGGGGAGCCTGGCTCACTCCTCCCAGTAGGACCAGGACCTGGAGGCTATTGGGCAAGTTTAAAAACAAAAAAACTTTAAGCTTTTTCGGGGGGGGGGGGGGGGGACTTGTTTTTTCTTGCAAGGAAATTCCACGGAGAACCGTGTCAGGCGTGTGGTGCTGTGCAGGGCCGGTGCAAGGGGATTGGACGCCCTTGACACCTTCAGCCTTGCGCCGCCCCCAGCCGCAGCCCCGACTCCTCCTCCCTCCCCCCACCCCCAAAAGAAAACTTACAAAATACCTGGTGGCCCCGGGGCCTCGGCTGCCACTAACTAAAATGGCACCAGTGCCCTTTAGCCCCTACCATGTGACAGGGGATACCGATGCCATTGGTTGACCCGTGTCACATGGTAGGGGCTAAAGGCCACCGGTGCCATTTTGCTTAGTGGAAGCTGAGGCCCCGGGAGAAGCAGATCGCTCCCGGTCCCTCTGCTGGACCACAAGGGGGGAGGCGGGGGCTGGCCTAGCTTGCCTAGTGGTTCCTCCAGCCCTGGTGCTGCGAGCGCACGGCTCTCTCTGGATGGATTGTGTTTCCGTTGTGTCTCAGGTGGAGAGGGAGCCTCCTCGACCCCCAGAAAGGTCGTTCTTCGGGTCCAGACTGTCTCTGGAGCCTTTGGGGAGCTGCAGCACCCTTCTCTCGGCCTGTTCCCGATGAGCGCAGAAACGGGTGCCATCTTGGATTCGCTCGCAGCAGCGACTGGCGCTTACAGCGGAGGGGGAGGGGAATCTCCCACCGCGTTTATCGCCCCAAAAGACTATCCCTGAGGGGGGCAAGTCGGGGGGCGCTTCGCACCTATACAGCATGAGACATCCCAGATACCTCCTCTTCTAATTTGTCCTTTTCTTCTGATTTTGTACTTCTAATGCACAAAGCCTTTAAGGCCTGGAAAAGGCAAGAGAAAAATGGCATCTGTCAAACCTCTTGGGTCAGATTCTCTTCCTAGGGTTAGCAGGCAGTCCAGACTGTCGGAGGACGTGGGACCCCGTAAGGCACAGTGGCCATTAAGGTCAGGTGCTCTGCAGACCGATTCTGATTCTTTCTCAGATCCTAAGGACCCTGACAATCAAGATTTGCCATCTCCACCGAGGGGGGGTTGAAGGGGATGCGGGCCAGCAGCAGGGTATGCTGTGTGGGTCTCATAAGGTGGACGGAGATGATCCCAAAGTGGTTCGGCTCTTCCGGAGGGAAGAACTGGGTCCTCTGATTCCTTCTATTTTGACAGAACTGCGTATTGAGACTCCCCAGGAAGAGTCCCGGCTAGGGGCTACGGATCCTGTGTTGTTGGATCTCAGGGGACCGCCTTCCTCCTTCCCATTTCATCTTTCAGCCACGGATTTGCTTTTCCGGGAATGGGACACCCCAGACTTGGGCCTGAAGGTTTCCAAGGCAATGGATAACTTGTATCCCCTGCCGGAGGATGCGTTGGAACTTCTTCGGGTCCCTAAGGTGGATGCCATGGTTTCGGTGGTGACAAAAAAGACCACCATACCAGTGACTGGATCGACGGCCCTTAAGGATTTACAGGATCGAAAACTAGAGCTTCAACTCAAAGATTTGAGGTCTCAGCGCTTGGGGTCCGTGCTGCTATGTGTAGCAATTTTTCATTGAGAGCAGGCCTTCGCTGGGTGCAGCAACTGCAGGCTAACGAATCGCTGTTGGAGGAGGAGGCTCTCCAGGCAGGCCGACTTGAGGCTGTCATTCATATAGTATGGATGCCCTTTATGATTTGCTGCGCACTTTGGCCAGGTCCATGGTGTCTGCAGTCTCTGCTCGTCGTCTCTTATGGCTACAGAACTGGGCGGCGGATGTTTCTTCCAAGTCGCAATTAGAGTCCCTGCTGTTCAAGGGCAAACTCCTGTTTGGAAAGGAACTAGAGGACATGATTCAGTCTCTGGGAGAGAATAAAGTTCATCGACTGCCGGAAGATAGACCAAAGTCCACAGATTCTTTTTCTTCTAAGTCTCTATTTCGTGGCAGCCAAAGGTCTCGAGCTCCTCGATCGGCCAGTTCCTCTTTTCGGCAGAATTCTGGCTGACAGCAGTCCTGGTCTCAGTCCTTTCGAGGGCGACGTTTCAGTAGACCTGGTAACTCAGTCCTCGCAGAGTGGTAAGCATTCACAATGATGTGCGGCCGGTCCATTCCTCTGTTCCGGTTGTAGGGGGCAGACTGTCCCTGTTTTACGAGGAGTGGATCAAACTCATGTCGGATCAATGGGTTCTCTCTGTGATAAGACAAGGCTACACTTTAGATTTTGCACGGTGACCCCTGTCACCAGTTCGTGGTCTCTCCATGCGGTTACACAACCAAGCATCGGGCGGTAAAGGAGATGTTGCAGTGCCTGTTGGACCTCGACGTGATCACTCCTGTTCCTCCGTCAGAACAACGAAGGGGCCATTACTCCATTTACTTTGTGGTACCAAAAAAAGAGGGAACCTTCCGGCCCATTCTCGATTTAAAGCGGGTCAACAGATGTCTTCGGATCCCTCGCTTCCGCATGGAGACATTGCACTCCATCATTGCTTCAGTTTGTCAAGGGGAGTTTCTTGTGTCCCTGGATCTGACTGAGGCGTATTTACACATCAGGATCCGGACCAATCACAAAAGTTCCTGAGGTTTTCAATCCTGGAACGTCATTACCAGTTTCACGCCCTGTCTTTCGGCCTAGATACCGCACCCAGGATGTTCACCAAGATAATGGTGGTGGTGGCAACGCAACTTTGTCGGGAAGGTTTGTTGGTTCACCCGTATTTGGACGATTGGTTGATTCGAGCGAAGTCTGCGGCCCTTTGCCAAGAGGCGATCCACCGGGTGTTTCAATTGCTACGAGCGCTCAGATGGGTTGTCAACCTGGCCAGGAGTCGTCTAATTCCCTCCCAGTCATTAGAATTTCTGGGGGCCCTGTTCGATACACGGCAAGGCAGAGTTTTCCTGATGGCCGAACACATTCTCAAATTACAAGGTCAGGTGAGACTCTTGTTGTCCAAGCATCCTCCGAAAATCTGGGATTACTTACAGGTCCTGGGTTCAATGACATCAACACTGGAACTGATTCCTGCGATCTCTGCAATCAGCGTTGCTTTCCTGATGGAACCCAGTGTCTGAACAGTTTCATCTTACACTGACGGGAGTCTGCACGATCCAGTCTGGATTGGTGGCTGTTTTTGGACAACTTGACCCACGGAGTTCCCTTGGTGGTTCCGGAGTGGACGGTGGTGACTACGGATGCCAGCCTTTCCAGTTGGGGGGCAGTGTGTCTGAGGAAGTCAGTACAAGGACAGTGGTCCCAAGAGGAGTCCCAATGGTCCATCAACCGTCTGGAGACCAGAGCAGTATGGCTGGCATTGCAGGCCTTTCTACTGCTTCTCTGGGGCAAGTCTGTCAGGGTACTGCCCGACAATGTGACCATGGTGGCTTACATCAATCACCAGGGAGGTACCAAAAGTCAGCTTGTGGTGCTGGAAGCTCGGCAGTTAATCAGCTAGGTGGTGCAGAACTTGACCAGCATAGCAGCATCCCACATAGCCGGGGTCAACAATGTTCACGCGGATTTTCTCAAATCTGAATTTACTCAATCCAGGAGAATTGGCCGACAAGGCTTCTCGACTCATCTGCGACCAGTGGGGCATCCCTTGCATGGATCTAATGGTGAGGTTCAAGAATTCCAAGTCTCCCTGCTTCTTTGCTCGTCGCAGAGACACAGGAGCAGAAGGAGTAGATGCTCTCGTTCTTCCCTGGCCGACCGATGTCCTACTTTACGTATTTCCACCTTGACCGCTAATTGGCCAAGTGCTCAGGTGGATAGAACTACACCCGGTGGAAGTGATTCTGGTGGCTCCCAAGTGGCAGCGTTGGCCATGGTTTGCGGATCTGGTCAATTTAGCAGTGGTGGGTCCCCTGCGGTTTCCGGATCTCCCAGACCTACTGCATCAAGGGCCAGTCTATTTCGACCAGGCCGATCGCTTTTGTCTAGCAGCATGGCTTTTGAGAGGCAGCGTCTGAAGAGCAAAGGGTATTCAGATGGTGGTGTGACTACGCTTTTGCAGTCGCGTAAATCTTCCACTTCCCTATCTTATATTCAAGTATGGAAGGTTTTTGAGTCGTGGTGTGTTGACCGAGAGATTAGGCCCACTCGGGCGTCCGTGTCAGATATCCTGTGTTTCCTTCAGACTGGTTTAGCTAAGGGATTATCGCATAGTTCCTTAAGGGTACAGGTGGCAGCTCTTGGTTGTTTACGCAGTACCATACAGGGGATAGCGTTAGCTGCGCATCCAGATGTCTCTTATTTCCTTTGGGGAGCAAAGCATTTATGCCCGCCGGTAGCACATCCTTGTCCGTCCTGGAACTTAAAACTTAGTCCTCACGACTTTATGTGTGGCGCCCTTTGAACCTTTGAAAAGAACAACGTTGAAGGATCTCACGTTGAAGGTAGTGTTTTAGTGGCACTTTTCTCTGCTCGTAGAGTGTCCGAGCTTCAGGCTTTATCATGCAGGGAACCTTTCTTAAGGATTTCGGACTCGGGAGTATCCTTGCGAACGGTCCCTTCGTTTCTTCCAAAGGTAGCCTCCTTTTTTCATTTGAATCAATCAGTGGAGCTCCCGTCCTTTTCAGACCTGGATCGCTCAGATCCTCTTTCTAAGGACTTTAGGGTATTGCGTTATCTAGAGGTTACCAACAATTTTCATGTGTCTGATCAACATTGTTCTCTGGAGTCTCCCAAAAAGGGGTAATATGGTGTCTAAGACCACTATTGCCTGATGGCTGAAGGAGGCTATAAATTCCGCATACTTGCTACATGGAAGGCCCTTACTACTGGGACTTCGGGCCACATTCTACTTGTTCTCGGGCAACATCTTGGGCGGAATGCCAACAGATTTCACCGCAAGATATTTGCAGAGTGGCTACCTGGAAATCCTTACATACTTTTGCCAGGCATTACCAGCTGGATGTCCAGGGTCCAGGTGCAGGAGGATTTGGAGAAGGTGTGCTGAGAGTGGGCCTCTCCGGATCCCAGCACAGGTAAGAAAAGCTCTGGTACATCCCAGGTGTCTGGACTGATCCGGGTACGTACAGGGAAAAGAAAATTGGTTCTTACCTGATAATTTTCGTTCCTGTAGTACAACGGATCAGTCCAGAGTCCCACCCCTAGTCGCTTGAAGGTAATGGAGAGTCCGCTCTTTCCACATTTGTTTACTTCTGGTCTACAGATCAATCTGATTTACCGTATTCAACAGGTTCTGTTCCCAATTGGGGTTAGTGACCCAGTTCAGGTTGTAGGTTACTGTAAATAGTTAGTTTGGTTTTGATCCATTCTGCTTTGTGACTGAGTAATACTGACGGACTGTAGGTGGCATGCTGGTATATACAGCAGAGTCCGTCAAAACTTCTCTGTCTCCATCTGCTGGAGGGGAGGCAAAACCCAGGAGTCTGGACTGATCCGTGGTACTACAGGAACAAAAATTATCAGGTAGGAACCAATTTTCTTTTACTCTTATTTCCATCCACTAGGGATTTTGAGTTTTGAAAACTTGTATATGTTGCTCCCCCAACTCTGTAGGAGCATGATTACATTATAATGCTAAAGCAGGAGGAACAAACTTTTTAATGAAATCGAAAAATTTGGTCATTGCTGGTAGAGCAGTCTTGAACTTGGTGAGCTAGAGAGGTTATGCATTAGCTGCTTTTCCTATGAAGTCAACAGGTACTGCCTTGTCAAAAACTGCATCCCAGCAGGAACCAAAGATTTCAAAATAGTATTGCATAAAGCTGTCCAACAGCTGTAACATATGATACACATTAAATGATTTTGAGGTAGGACCCAGATACATTTAGCAAATACCTTCAGCACGTTGGTGTGCCTTGTAGGATTTTACTGTGCTTTCAAAGTATGTTGTAATTATATAATGGCTGTGAAGGGGAACTTAAGTTTTAGAAAGCAAATTTTAAAAAAGGGAACTATAGTTTTGTATAAATGAACAAGAGTGTAACTTAAGTGAGCCCAAACACATCTATACTCAAGCGTCAGGGTCTCATTTCACATTTATACAATTAATTTTAAAGCTGAAAATTGCCAAATTGTAAAAATGCGTCTAGACTGAGCTCATGCAGCTTCTCATTTATAATAGTGGTGGAGCTTTCTTTGCTGGTGTGTTAGAGCTCATGCTGCCTCTGGCTTCCCAAAGTTCCTGCATGGTAGCAGAAAATTCAAACTATCTAAAGTCCCACAAGTCCCAACTTATGTATACAATCCAAGGAAAAGGGAATAGTATCAAGCATTCAAAATGATCAGTCCTCTTCAGCCAGGCCAGGCTCACATAACATGTTATGCCTTCCAACCAGCAGATGGAGACAGAGTAACAGGTTTGCTGATGTCACTCCTAATAGGCTCCACTGCCAATGTTAGCCTGCCAGTAGTCCATGCTGTGAGCTGAGGCCTGGTTAGGCCGCATGAAGAAGTTTGGCAAAGCAATTTAGATGAGCAGCACCTGAAGTAAAAGCCCTGTATTCCCTCCCTCCGTTGAGCATTTAGACAGGACAGCTTCTGAAATGAGTTTTGTACTCCCTAAGTTAAGTATAGCTTTAAACCAGGGTGTTTCCAAATGCTGGAGCTGCACTTCATACTTAGTCTAGTGTGAGCCTAGCCCTGCTTTTTTGTGCAGGCTCTTTAAAAAAAAAAAAAAAAAAAAATTATCTTTTTATATCCTTCCTGCCTGACCCTTTTTTGGTTAAGTGCATAAAGTTCAAAAGAAAAGCAAAAAGAAAGTAGAAGTTTCCTCAGCAGTTTTATTTTTGGGATTCAAAGTGCAAGACTTGTTGTTTTTTGGTTCTTTTTCAGTATTTGGGTTTAGGTCAGGAAAGGAGAATGACTATGGGAAGAAGCTGCATGCTGTGCAGTGTCTGGAGTGTGCTGACAGATGGGACAGGACAAGGAGCGTAAGCTGCTCAGTGAATTAGCTTGGGTGGGGGGTAGACACCAGGTTGCTGGAGTTGGCTCAGCCTGTTCCCCCTCCATTCGGCTTGCTGCTGTGACTAGAACAGTAGTCATTTTGGAAAGGCAGCATGCATATTGTTACCAGAGGCAGCCTCCTTTTGTTTCCCGCGATGCAGGCCAGTCGTGTTTGCTGCGGCAATAAAGGGACAGCGCCCTCATTTTTTATGGTGTTCCTCCTGCCTGGGCTTCTGTTTCTACATCAGGCCTTTGTGTTTGTGGCAGAGTGAGGCTCCAAATCCCCCCTGTGGTGCCTGTTCCCCAGGGAATTGGATTAGGGACTGCAGGATACAAGAGAATGGGGAGGACCTGGGGCATGCAAACTCTAGATCTGACTGCTATCGAATTGACCATAGGGAACTGGCAGAGGGGAATCTCACTGAGGAGGAAGACAGGTCAGCTATGGTTTCTTAAGAAGGAGTCTTGGTTTCTCAGTCCCTACCAGTCCTAAAAATATCTTAAGAAATCTTTTGCAAAACGCGTGCGTGACATCACGCATGCCCGTCCATGTGCTTTTGCTGGCTTGAGTGCCCGTGCACTACGGGCGTGCGTTCATCCATCTTCGGCGGGGGCCGTTTTCGCTGCCGGCTGCCCCCTCCGGAGGACGGCAGAGAAGGCTGAAAGGGCTGAAAAAGAAACAAAAAGTAAGTTGGTTACACATATTCACATATTTTACATGTCGAGTCGCTTCGGGAGGAGGGAATTTTAGGTTTTACATATTTTACATGTCCAGTCGCTTCAGGAGGGAGGGGATTTTAGGTTTTTAGGTTTTCTTTTGGGGGAAAGTTTGCCGTCTACCCTTACCCCTGCCTCTAACGCAGGGGTAGGGATAGGCGGTAAATTAGCAGGTTAAACGCACGGCTAAACTGCAGGTTAAAAAGGAAATAGTCGGGGCGCGCATTACTGAATGGGGGGGAATAGCTAATCCGATCGTTTACATCTCATATACATGCCGCGGGCGGAAAGGGGTACCCGTTGATTTAAAGAGGCGGTAAGGATGGGTTAAAAGGGATAGTGAATCGCGGGTTGGGCTAATGCGGCCAAATTGTGAGTAGAAAGCGGGTTAGAAGCAGGGTAATCGCGGCCGTACTTTACTGTATCGGCCTGTTTGTTAGTACATGTCTGCATTGGGCCCTCCTTGCTTATTTCCAACAGAGCAGGTTCCTGAACATACCCAGATCAGTCCAGACAAGTGGGTTTTGCATCCCTACCAGCAGATGGAGGCAGAGAACAAAAACTTTGAGGCACTGCTACATAACTGAGAGTGCCACCTGCAGTCCCTCAGAATTTCTCTGTCTCCAGCAGATGGTAGAAGTGCAGTCCTGACTGGTTTGGTGTTGGAGACGAAAGGGCACCCCGAGGTGGCAGGTTCAGTTTATTCGGGCCATCCCTTGGATTGAGCCGGGTGAACGGGTGATTAGATACCCCCTGCCTGTGTTAGCCCGTGAGTCCCTGGACCCCCCATTAGCCAGGGGATTGACTCTCTCTCACTGCCCTAAGGTCCACTTCTAGCTGCTGCTGACTTGCTCAGGAAAGTATCCCCCAAGTGGGTCTCTTCTTTCTCTCTAGCTCTTTGTGCTGTAAAGTTTAAAAAAAAAAAAAAGTGTTCTCTTTGGGGGCAGGCAGGCCTGGCATTCCGGGACCATGTTAGGGGGGGCTCTAGATAGGCCTACTGGCAGAGGTCGGCGATTTATTTCCCCCAGGAGGGGGATATGCCCTTTTTCAACATGCCAGCCTGCGCCATGTTCAGCGGGGCTATTTTGGGCGCGCACAAGTGCCTCTCCTTTGCCTCTTCTCCCGTGCACCTTCAGTTTTAGCGTGGCAACGCCTCAGACAGCCTTCAGGCCACTTGGGCCAACCATTTTGGCATGGGTTTTTCCCGAGGGGGTTGCGTGATGGCGGACAAGCCGCCGGTTGTGGCTTGCAAAGCCTGTGGAGTGTGGTCGGCCTATCTAAACTCCTTCTCCCTTTGCACCTCTTGTGCTCTGGGAGGAGAGGGATCCTCCTCTAGGCTTCAGGAGTCCAAGAAGGCTTCTCTGTCTTCAGGGGCTGGGGCAGGACCCAAGGTGAGGGCCTTTGTGCCTGAGAACTCAAGGTGCTATGGACCACGACGCTGAAACCGAAGGGGCTGCTGCTAATGGCCCTCCCCATGTCTCCTGCGGCCCAAGATATCGAGCAGAGGGATGATGTGGGCTCTAGCTCGACTTCCAGTGATTCTGAGAGCGTGCCTCTGGGTACTGGGGGGATTCTTGCCCAAATTCGTTCTCCAGCTACATGAGGCTTTCTTGGCTAAAAAGGCAGCCAAGTGTAGACCCAGGGAGCCAGGCTTAGGTTCCTCCAAGAGGCCTCGTCTCTAAGAACATAAGAAATTGCCATGCTGGGTCAGACCAAGGGTCCATCAAGCCCAGCATCCTGTTTCCAACAGAGGCCAAACCAGGCCACAAGAACCTGGCAAGTACCCAAACACCAAGAAGATCCCATGCTACTGATGCAATTAATAGCAGTGGCTATTCCCTAAGTAAACTTGATTAATAGCAATTAATGGACTTCTCCTCCAAGAACTTATCCAAACCTTTTTTGAACCCAGCTACATTAACTTCACTAATCACATCCTCTGGCAACAAATTCCAGAGCTTAATTGTGCATTGAGTGAAAAAGAACTTTCTCCAATTAGTCTTAAATATGCTACTTGCTAATTTCATGGAGTTACCCCTAGTCCTTCTATTATCCGAAAGTGTAAATAATCGATTCCCATCTACTCTATCAAAATCTCTCATGATCTTAAAAGACCTCTATCATATCCCCCCTCAGCCGTCTCTTCTCGAAGCTGAACAGCCCTAACCTCTTCAGCCTTTCCTCATAGGGGAGCTGTTCCATTCCCTGTATCATTTTGGTTGCCCTTCTCTGTACCTTCTCATCGCAACTATATCTCTTTTGAGATGTGGCGACCAGAATTGTACACAGTATTCAAGGTGCGGTCTCACCATGGAGCAATACAGTGGCATTATGACATCTTCTGTTTTTTATTAACCATTCCCTTCCTAATAATTCCTAACATTCTGAAATTGTCAGCTCAGTGTGCTGCAGCAGTCCAAAAAGCAAGCAAAGTATTATCCACTATGATGCCTAGATCTTTTTCCTGGGTGGTAGCTCCTAATATGGAACCTAACATCGTGTAACTACAGCAAGGGTTATTTTTCCCTATATGCAACACCTTGCACTTGCCCACATTAAATTTCATCTGCATTTGGAAGCCCAATCTTCCAGTCTTGTAAGGTCCTCCTGTAATGTATCACAATCCACTTTTAACTACGCTGAATAATTTTGTATCATTTTTAAATATATTGAAAAGCCCTCAGGGTCTCGTCCTGGCTGTCCAGAAGTGGACAGGGAGGACGGGATGGACTCTGAAGATCCGCAGAAGGAGGAAGACTCTCTTCTCCGATAGTGGACCCAGATGAGCCAGACAGGGATCTTGCCCCCGGTCCAGACACCAGTAAAGACTAACAGACCCTCCTTGACGGTGCCGGGCCTGATGCAGATGACCCCCAGGTCGGTTCACCTATTTATTTTATTTTATTTATTTAACACTTTTTTATACCGACCTTCATAATAATAACCATATCGGATCGGTTTACATAGAACAAGGGTATAACTGAAGCAATAACAAAAGTAATTAACAATAGAGGTGAATAAGGCAAAGTTACATTTAACAAGGAGTAAAAAACTTGGAAGCTTAAATAGCTGGAAAGGAGGTAAAGGCAGGAAGTAATTGTAACATAATACAATAGAGAATATGGGTTAAAGCTTAAGATGCTTTAACCTGGAAGTGCCAGAGTCCATCGTTCGAGAGGATAAAAGACCATTCGTCCAGGTGAGAATAAAGGCGACTAGTGATTGTCTGGAGGATCAGAGAAGGCTTGGTGAAAGAGCCACGTCTTGAGTTTTTTTCTGAAAGTTAAGAGGCAGGGTTCCAATCTGAGGCTTGAGGGGATGTTATTCCAAATAGATGGTCCTGCTATTGAAAACGCTCGGTCTTTGGTCAAGGAAAGGCATGTGCCTTTAGTTGGGGGGAAATTTAGAGTACCTTTGTGAATATCTCTAATTGGTCTTTGGAGGAGTGTAGTTTGAAGGGGATTTCGAGGTCGAGTTGGAGTTGATGATGGATGGATTTGTGTATTAGGGTGATTGCTTTGTAAAGGATTCTAAAATTCACTGGTAACCAATGTAGGTTTCTGAGGATGGAAACAGTGAGAGGAACTGAGACCTCTTATTCCCCAGGTTTTGAAGGAATTGGGAGTGAAGCTGACTCAAGAAGAGTCTGATAGCGAAGTAGTTAATCCGGTCCTAGATGGTCTGAGGTCCACTGAGCACTTTCTCTATTCCAAAAAAGATTCAAAAGCTGATTAGCCGGGAATGGGATACCCCGGCGGTGGGCTTAAAAGAGGGGAGGGTGATGACAAAGCTCTACCCCCTTTTGGAGGAGCATTTGGACCACCTTAAGACACCTAAGGTGGATGCAGCAGTCTCAGCGATTACCAAGAAGACCACAATTCCGGTAGCAGGAGCTGCCACACTGAAGGATGTGCAGGATCGCAAGCTGGAGATTCAATTCAAATGGATGTTCGAGGTCTCTGTGTTGGGTCTCCACGCTGCGGTTTGTGCTAGTATGATGCAGCGTGCCTGTCTGTTGGATTCAGAAGCCCCAGCTTTGGGAGAACTCTCCAGTTCAGGTGACCTGTCTGGAGGTGGGGTTGGCCTATGTGGTGGACGCTTTGTATGATTTGATATGCACAGCGACTTACAATATGGTTTCGGCGGTGGCAGTACAGCACCCTTTGTGGCTGTGCATCTGGTCACCTGACATGTGGTCCAAGTCCCAGCTATGTCTCTTTCCTTTTAAAGGGAAGCTTCTCTTCAAGGAGGAACTGGATCAACTTATGAAGTCCTTGGGAGAGACTAAGGGCAATAGATTGCCAGAAGACAGGAAGAATGTTGAGGTCTTTCTTTGGTAGCTCTCATTTTCGGGAGTCGAGGTGTCTTCGCTCCAGAAGAGGAGCAGCTTCCTCAGGATCTAAGCAGCCGGCCGGCCACCATCAGTCCTTTTGACCCCCGGACGACCCTCCAGGGGCTGCTCTGGCCAGGGAGCCG
The DNA here is from genome assembly GCF_901001135.1 of Rhinatrema bivittatum. Taxonomy (NCBI): domain Eukaryota; kingdom Metazoa; phylum Chordata; class Amphibia; order Gymnophiona; family Rhinatrematidae; genus Rhinatrema; species Rhinatrema bivittatum. The sequence continues at coordinate 323,489,441 of NC_042620.1, forward strand.
GAGGCAGTAAGACCACAATGAGATCCGTCCCACCCACTCCTCTCTAGTAGCGGTCGGGGGCCACTTGTCCCCTTTTTTTTTTTTTTTTTTTTTTACGAGGAGTGGGTGCTTGAGGTGAGAGGGAACAGCTATGCCTTAGAGTTTTCTCGTCTGCTCAAAGATGCCTTTCTGGGGTTGCGCTGTTTCCAGCAGCAAGCGGGAGGCCATGGAAAGAACCCTGCAGAGATTAAGCCTGGAAGCTATTCTCCTGGTGCCAAAGAACAAACAAGGTCAAGAACGGTACTCAGTCTTCTTTGTGGTTCCAAAGAAGTGAGGGCACCTTCTGTCCCATCTTAGATCTCCAGAAGGTGAACAGGAGCTTGAAGGTCCCATGTTTCCGGATGGAGACCCTATGCACAGTGATCGTGGCAATCCGCAAGGGGGAATTTCTGGTGTCTGATCTCAGAGGCCTACTTGCATATCCCCATACATCAGGGTCATCAGAAGTTTCTGTGGTTCAAGGTGCTGAAGCAGCACTTCCAGTTCTGGGCTCTTCCATTCGGACTCCCTACACTCCGTGGACCTTGAACAAGGATCACCTTGGTAGTGGTAGGGGCGGCCTTAAGGAAGGGAGGGGTGCTAGTGCACCCATACCTCGACGATTGGATCATCCAGGGCAAGACACAGGTGGAGTGTGTTCAAGCAGTGGACCGCGTTCTCCAGACGTTACGCTCTTTGGGGTGGGTGATCAACCTGGTGAAGTCAGCTGCCACCATCTCAATCCCTGGACTACCTGGGAGCCTGATTCAATGCCCGGTCCAGCCGGGTGTTCCTGATGGCAGACAGGTTGGCCAAGTTGCAGTGGCAGGTCAGCAGCTGTTTCATCTCCAAGTTCCTAAGGTCTGGGATTACTTACAGGTCCTAGGCTCCATGGCCTCGACGTTGGAGCTGGTTCCGTGGGCCTTTGCCCACATGCGTCTCCTGCAGAGATTCCTGTTGTCCCACTGGGATCCAATGTTGGAGCAATACCATCTTCTGCTGCCACTAGGGAAGGAAGCCAGAGCCAGCCTCTCGTGGTGGCTATCCCGGCCCTATTTGGAGAAGGGAGTGAGTTTCAAAATCCCAGATTGGGTGGTAGTGACCACGGATGCAAGTCTCAGGGCCTGGGGAGTGGTGTGCCTGGGTCATTCAGCTCAGGGACTTTGGTCACTGGAGGAGAGGTCCTAGTCCATCAATAGACTAGAAACAAGGGCCATGTGCAAAGCCTTGGAAGAATTTCTGCCACTGGTGCAAGGTCACATGGTTTGGGTTTTCTCGGACAATGCAACTACAGTGGCATACATCAACTGTCAAGGTGACACCAGGCGTCAAGTGGTGGCTTGGGAAGCTCATTTTGCATGGCCGGAACTACATCTAGAAGGGATCACAGCTTCCCACGTCGCCGGAGTAGACAATGTGCAAGAGGATTTCTTCTGCATCAGCAGCTGGATCCGGGGGAGTGGGAGCTGTCCCTGGAAGCCTGGAACCTCATTTGTGCCCAGGAGGGGGGATCCTCATTTGTGCTCAGGAGGGGGGAATCATCAACTGGACCTCATGGTGACGCGGCTCAATGCAAAGGCAGCTCAGTTCTTCAGTCGCAGACGGGATGTCTGTTCAGTGAGCCTCGACGCTCTGGTGTGCCCGTGACAGAGGGCAATCCTTCTTTGTCTCTCCCCCCCCCCCCCCCCCATGGCCCTTCATAGGGTACATGCTGCGGTACATGGTGGCCCATCCCAGCTCTGTGGTTCTGGTGGCTCCTGAGTGGCTGCGGCATCCGTGATTTGCGGATGTGGTTCATTTGGCCGTGGATGGCCCCCTTTTACTAGCTCATTGGCGGGGATTGTTGCGTCAGAGCACCCATCTTTTGGGATCAGGAGGATCACTTTTTGTCTCGCGGCCTGGCTTTTGAGAGGTGGCAGTTGCGACTGAAGGGCTATTCAGAGTCTGTCATTACTACCCTTCTTCAGGCCAGGCGTAACACGACCTCCATGGCTTATGTCCAAGTTTGGAAGGTGTTTGAGACCTGGTGTGTTCAACAACAGGTAGATCCGCTGTTGTCCTATGTTCCGCATATTTTGTCCTTTCTTCAGCAGGCCCTGTCAAAGGGTTTGGCTTATAGTTCACTGAGAGTTCAAGTATCTGCTATTTCCTTAGGGTAAGGTTCAGGGCAGGCCATTGGCCTCTCATCCTGATGTCGTCCATTTTCTGAAAGGGGTAAAGCATTTGAAGCCTCTAGTCCAGAAGGTGTGTCCTAACTGGAATCTCAATCTGGTGTTGCGGGTCCTCTGTGTAGCCTCCTTTGAGTCGAATATCTGTAAAGGTTGCCATTTGCGCGGCCAGGCAGATTTCTGAATTACAAGCCCTTTCTTGCCACGATCCTTTCCTGCGGATCTCCTCAGACAAAGTTTCTTTATGCACGGTACCTTCATTCCTTCCTAAGGTGATCTCTACCTTTCATGTGAATCAGACGGTGGAGTTGCCGGGGTTTCCGGACTGGGACCAAGATTCCTCTATTTGTGCTATGTGAAGGTCATCAATTCTTTCCGACGATCGGATCATCTTTTTGTGTTTGAAACTAAGAAGGGAGAGAAAGCGCCTAAAGCTTCCTTAGCCCACTGGTTGATGGAAACTATTTCCTCGGCCTATGTTTCTAAGGACCACACAGTGCCAGCGGGTCTTAAAAAGCTCATTCTACGCGCGCACAGGTATCGTCATGGGCCAAGTGTCAGTTGATTTCTCCTCAGGAGATATGTAAGGCCATGGTTTGGTCCTCACTTAACACTTTTGCTAAGCATTACTGTTTTGGATGTGTACAGACCAGAGGCTTTTGGTGAGTGTGAGAGCGGGTCTTTTGGGTTCCCAGCCGGTATAGGGGTGCTTTGGTACATCCCACTTGTCTGGACTGATCTGGGTATGTTCAGGAAAGGGAAATTGGTTCTTACCTACTAATTTCCATTCCTGTAATATCACAGATCAGTCCAGAGGCCTGCCCTGTTGGTACTTCTGAAAGATTGAATGTCCTAGTGTTTGCTGGAATGCTTTTGGAAGAGTTCTTTCAATAGAACGTCTTGGTCCTTTCGATCTCAACAGTTGCTAAGAGTTTGTTGTTAGTTTGTTTTCCGGGATTTCCAACCCTGGGGTTTTTGTTCGCCCCATTTTTAGGGAAACGTGTGTTTCTGGTTCAAATCTTGGCTTGGGTACTGGTCAATACTGAGGCACTGCTGGTGCCACACTCACTTAGTAGCAGTGCCTTATGGTTTTGTTCTCTACCTCCATCTGCTGCTAAGAATGCATAAACCCACTTGTCTGGACTGATCTGTGGTATTACAGGAACAGAAATTAGCAAGTAAGAACCAATTTACCTATCGAGCAGGCAACTTCTCTAGGCTTTTTCTCTTAAAGGGACAGCATCTTCCAATCCTTTTTTTTTTTTTTTTGCCGCCTCAGCTTATTGGTCTTTGTTTCTGGTGCTATTGATGTGGTGCTTGCATCAGCCCTTTTGCATGGGTCAGGCAACAGCTTCTACTCATTCTTTAAGGGATAGTCTGCTCCTGCTAGCCATAAGAGGGTTAGAAGGGAAGCAACAGCAGAGGAAGAGAGGGATAGATCTGAAACATTAAGGGGAGTGACAGTGAAAAGGACATGGAGGAAGAGGCATTCTGGCTGGAGTGAGAAGATAGCTCTATGGTTAGGCTATTTAGGAAGGAGGAGCTGTGACGGTTGTCACATTCCTTGCATGTCCATCTACTTTTTCCTCTGCAATAATGAGAAGGCCTGGCGTCTTCTAATGAGTATCAGGAAACTATCTAGGTCACTTATTTTTATTTATTTATTATTTTTGTTGATTTTTATATACCGACATTCATCGGAACATCATGCCGGTTTACTTTGTAACAAATTAACAAGAGAGTGAAATACAATAAACAGGGAAGGGGAAGGGGGAACAGCAATGGAGGAGGAGAGAGGACAGCAGTAGGAGGGATTGAGAGAGATTTTATAGGAACATTCGAAATATAAATTAATAAACAATATATGTAGAGGTGGATATTTGAAAAAAATATAAATTAACCATAGACAATATATGTACAGGGGGGCTGGTAGGTACCAGACCATTGATGTCAGTGAAAGGGATAGAAGGGGGGGGGGAAGGGAGGGACAGGGAAGGATAAGCTAAGGGTGGAGGAGGGGAACTAATAACACAGTATTTAGTAGTGTTTGCTAGGGGGAAGAAACACTATTTTAGAGACAGGAGGAGGGGAAGGTGAGAGGGCTGAGGGGTTAGAGTGCAAGCTACGTTTGGTCAACATCTGGATACACTAATGTGAAGAGCCAGGTTTTGAGCCCTTTTTTAAATTTAGAAAGGTTAGGTTCTAGGCGGAGGGCCGTGGGCAGGGTGTTCCAGAGGGAAGGGCCGGCAATGGAGAAAGCCCTTTCTCTGGTTGAGGTGTGGTGAGCAGTTTTTAGGGAGGGGGTGTATAGAGTTCCAGCAAGGTTGGATCTGGAGGGGCGGGTTGACGATCTGAAAAGTGGTGCATTCTCAAGCCAAGTGTGATTTTGATTGTACAATAGATTGTGGAGAATGGTGAGTGGTTTGTATTTTATGCGGGAGGCTATAGGTAACCAGTGGAGGTCTTTTTTAAAATAGGGGTAATGTGATCAGATTTATGTGTGTTTGTTAGGATTCTGGCCATGGCATTCTGTAATAGTTGGAGGGGTTTGATGATAGAGAGAGGGAGGCCCAGAAATAAGGAATTGCAATAGTCCAGTTTAGTTAAGATAGTTGCCTGTAGAACTGTGCGGAGGTCTTGGGTATATAGCAGGGGTTTAAGTTTCTTTAGGATGTGCAATTTGAAAAAGCCTGTTTTTATGGTATTGTGGATGTGAGATTTGAAATTTAAATGTTGGTCAAGATAGACACCGAGATCTCTCACATTGCAGCTGAATGCGTCGGGAGGAGGGTTGGTGTTGCTTAAGGCAGGGAGCAAGCGAGCTGGGGGATTGGAGATTGTGAGGAGCTCCATTTTAGTTACGTTTAAAGCGAGATGTAGGTTTGAAAGGAGAGTATTGATTGAAGTAAGGCAGGAATCCCAAAATTGTAATGTTTTGGGGAGGGATTCTTGAAGCGGGATGAGAATTTGAACGTCATCAGCGTACATGAAGAACTTTAGGCCAAGATCAGAGAGGAGATAGCAGAGGGGAAGGAGATAGATATTGAAGAGCGTGGAAGAGAGGGAGGAACCCTGTGGGATGTCCTGTGTGAGGGGAATGTGAGATGATTCGCAGTTGGCTATTTTTACGGTGTAATTTCTGTTGTTGAGAACCATTGCAACACAGAACCAGTGACACCGATTTCAGCAAGGCGGGTGAGGAGTATGGTATGATTGACTGTGTCAAAGGCAGCGGATATGTCAAGTAGGGTATGATTGACCCTGGTCCAATCCCTTGAGTATAGTGTCAGAAAGGGTAAGAAGGAGGCTTTCAGTGTTATGGGCTTTACGAAAACCAAATTGAGCCGGGTGAAGGGTATTGTGCTCTTCAAGTTGAGCTGGATATTGACTATTTTCTCCATTATTTTTGCTATGAAAGGCAAGTTAGAAATAGGGCGATAATTAGCTGGGATACTGGGTCAAGGTTAGGCTTTTTTAGGAGGGGTTTGACTACTGCATGTTTAAGGGGGTCAGGTACTTTGCCATGTGAGAGGGAGCAGTTTATTATGTCAGCCAGGAGTTTTGAAATGGTGGCAGGGATGGAAAGAAGAGTCTTAGTGGGGATTGTATCTGATGAATGAGTGGCGGGTTTAGCCTTTTGGAGGATTCGTCCAATCTGTTTAGGAGAGGCGAGTTCAAGGGACTCGAGGTTAGCGCTTGAATTTTTGGGAAGGGGGTTGACAGGGGAGGGATTAACAGGGAAACATTGGAGGACATTAGTGATTTTGTTTCTAAAAAAAACATGGCAAGTTCCTCAATTTAGTGCTGGCATTTTCTTCAGTGGAGGGTGGGGGGAGGGGGTGGTTAGTTCAGTGACATAAGAAAAGAGAGCATTGGAATTGAATTGGTAGTCATGTATTTTAGTGGAATGGTAGTCTCGTTTTGCTTTTAGGGTGGATTGTCTGTGTGAGTGAAGAGAAGATTTGTAGGCAGCTGCGTGAGCTGGGGATGGAGTCTTTTGCCAGGCTCTTTCTTTATTTCTCAATTCATTTTTTAGCTTTTTTAATTCAGTAGTGTACCAAAGGTTTTTTTTACTGACTTATTGTGGGAAATTTTCTTTTTTACTATAGGGCAGACTTCATTGGCTATGGTGGCGGTGAGATTGTTCCAAGAAGATAGTGAAATATCAGGGTTTGTAAGGTCAATGCTCGGTGATTTTTCTTCGAATGCTGTAATGAGAGTATCAGTAGAGCAGGGTTTGCGGTAGGAGATGGTGCTATAGGGGAGGGTAGGTTGAGGGGTAGGGGTGTTTTATGGTGAGGAGAGCATTTATAAGGGAGTGGTCGGACCATGGGACCGGGATTGTGGAAGGGGTATGGTGAGATTGAATGTTAGCATTAATGAATATAAGATCAAGGGTATGACCTGCTTTGTGTGTGGGGGTTGTGATCAGTTGTCTGAAGCCTATAGCTTGAAGGGTATTTAGGAAGAGTTCACAAGATGGGGAGAGAGGGAGGGCATCTACGTGGAGGTTGAAATCTCCTAGAATTATGGCAGGGGTGTCAATAGTGATGTCTGATAAAAAATTTGATGAGGGGGGAGGGATCCTGATCAAGCTGCCCTGGGGGGGCGTATATGAGGCAAACTTGTAGTTCTTTGGCTTTGAAGAGGCCAATTTCAAGTTTATGGGGAGCAGTGATCTTTTGAGGTTTCAGGTTGAGATGTTTTTTTGCAGCGAGGATGAGGCCTCCGCCTCTTTTTTGGGTCTTGGAATTGAGAAAATATTGTAGGACTGGGTAGGTAGCTGATTGATGGTCAGTATCCTTAAGCCAGGACTCAGTGATGGCACAGATGTCTGGGTTGGTGTCTGTAAGCAGGTCAAATAAAATCAGTGCTTTTTTTGAAATGGATTGAGCATTAAAGAGAAGAATTGCTATGGTAAAGAGGCCTAAGAATTGTGCAAGGGGAGACACCATGATATGTTTGAGGTGTTTGCTGTGATATGGGGTACGGGGATGAGGGGGGGGGGGGGGTGATGTATACGTGGGATGGAGAGAGTTTACTTAGGGAATAGTCACTGCTATTAATTGCATCAGTAGCATGGGAACTTCTAGGTGTTTGGGTAATTGCCAGGTTCTTGTGGCCTGGTTTGGCCTCTGTTGGAAACAGGATGCTGGGCTTGATGGACCCTTGGTCTGACCCAGCATGGCAATTTCTTATGTTCTTATGCAAATTGGTGAGGGATGAGAAGAGATAGAGGTTAACAGCAAATGCTGGTGCCAGATAGGTGAAGTCAAGCGACACAATTCAGTTAACAAGGTGGGTGGGGTGCGAGAAATCTGTAGGAAATGCGGTGTAGCAATTAAATAAGCGAGTAACAGGATTGGTAATACTACAGGAAAAACAGTGCAGGGAGATTATAAACAATTGAGGCTGAGCCTAAATAAGCATATCACAGAACTTATGAAAATACATAAGGCAGAGTTATAAGTGAGAGGACTGCAACTAAATACTCAGATAAAAAATAACCAAACTAAGTGTCAAAGTAGTAATATAAATACCGGTGATTAATGCAGCAAAGGGTACAGCAAAGGGTACCGGTGATTAATGCAGCAAAGGGTACAGTGGAGTGTTCATTCAGAAAGTGGTGACAATTGTACGTTACTTGTTGGAAGGGAGAAACAATTCTTGCTGTGGGCAGAGGCAGATAGAGAAGAGTCCGATGGGTTGTGGTTGCAGGTGGTGCGCCCAAAGGTCAAGGTCTTGGAGTCCATCGTCGGAGATACAAGAAAGGTCTGAAAGGCTTCTGCGGAGAGGGTTGTACGAAAGGGCGCACCAAGGGGCAAGCTCCTTGGTCGCGCTCCTTAAGCACCCGACGCCCTGCGTGAGAAGGAGAGAATTTAAATGCAGAATCTGTTAGCTTCTTCTCTGATGTGTTCCAGCTGGGGAGAGGGGTCAGCAACCCCGAGGTGGAGGGGGAGGAGTGGGTCCGACCGGAGGGCTGAGCACAGGGAGACTCAATCCAAGCCCTGGATCCTCTTCCTTTGCACAGGTCCCTTAACAATTTGACAACTTACAATGTGATTCTCCTGAGGCTGATTTTAAGGGAAGATTGATCTCTAGCAGCATTTTACCTGCTTTTCTCCTAGGAAACAGAAAAGCTGAACTTTCCTAAATTTGATGCCTTGGTGTCCTCTGTGCTCAAGAGGACCAATATTCCCATGGAAGGTGGGGTGGTGCTTAAAGATGCTCAGGACAGAAAGAGGCAGTTCAAGTAGGGCTTTTGAGATGGGCAGTAAGGTCTTCAAGTGCTGGTTTCCTGTTTTATTGTGGTGAGAGCAGGTCTGTGTTTGTTTATTGCAGGGGGTGCTTGAGGTTTTGACCATGGCTTCTGCTAGAATCCAACACATGTTATTAATCAGTCAAATGAGTACTTGTGCTACAAGAGGGTGAAGATACTTTTGGGAGGCTGAGTATCACCTGTGCCCTCCTCTGTGGTAATGAGAAGTTCTGCAACTAGATAAAGACGCACCAAACAATATTATTCATTTACATCTCCAAATGCATATTAAATGTAGATTTGAACCACTTAACTGTTTCCTAACCAAACATATAAGCTCTAACCAACACATAGTAACACATTGTAATAAGAGAAACTGTTTTATGTTGGCACATGTTTAAATTGTAATCTATACCAATTATGTATTTTTTTCTTATTGTGCCTTTATGTAAACCGTTGTGATGGTGAATTAACTTAACGACGGTATAGAAAAGTTTTTAAATAAATAAAATAAACTTAGACTCCCATCTGTTAAACAACCACAGCAGTTGAAGATAGCAAAATTAATTGGGGGGTTGTCATATGAGTAGTACTATAACGGCATGGTTCAAACGCCTTTAAGGCATTGTCCTATAATACTATAGGCTGTCCTGCTCCATAAATATACACATTTCACGGGTGGTCCAGGACTCACTAGAATTGAATCCATTTACCGACTTTATCTGACTCTAATTTGTAAAGATGACATCTGTGAAAATCATATAAATAGATGATATATCACTTATAAATAACAAACCCTGGGTGCAGCCTGTACTGTAAACAAAGCTGTTAGCATATTAATTTCAGGCCGATACAGTACAGTGTGCTCCACTGGAGCGTACTGTTAACCCGCATTTGGATGCACTAGCTTTACCCCTTATTCAGTAAGGGGTAATAGCGCGTCAAATGCGTGTCCAACCCCCCCTGAAACTAATAGTGCCCGCAACATGCAAATGCATGTTTGATGGCCCTATTCGTCATTCCCATGCAAAGCCGCACATTTTACTTTCAGAAATTAGCGCCTACCCAAAGGCAGGCGTTAATTTCTGTCAGCACTGGGAAAGTGCACAGAAAAGCAGTAAAAACTGCTTTTCTGTGCACCCTCCGACTTAATCTCATGGCGACATTAAGTCGGAGGTCCCGAAAGTTAAAAATCATTTAAAAAAATTTAAAATCGGCTCATGGGTTGAAAACCGGACGCTCAATTTTGTCGCCAGCCGGTTTCTGAACCCGTGGCTGTCAGCGGGTTCAGGAATCGACGCCGGCAAAATTGAATGTCAGCTATCAACCTCGCTGACAGCCGCCGCTCCTGTCAAAAAAGAGGCGCTAGGGACATGCTAGTGTCCCTAGAACCTCTTTTTTTTACCCTGGGCCCTAATTTGAATAATTTTTTTTCTGAATCGCACACACAGGAGAGTGGCCTGCCGCTCTCCCGCGATTTTTACTGTATCGGCCTGTTTCTGCTTACTGCTTTGCGTGAGCAGCCTTGGGTGTGTGATAGATCTGCTGTATAGACTATCTTGGTCCACCACTAAAAGTTACAGCTTCAGGCATACTGCTCTTCAGCATCATAAAGATGGATTGTTCTGGAAGGTGTTGGCTGCTGCAATAGTATGATCCAGTAATGAGTATGAGAGGGGGAAAGACATGGGCCATTCAGGTAGTGGGGGACTAGAGCCAAACTTAAAAACAAAAGGAAATAAAAGGCAATAAAGACCATGCAGAGCAGTAAGACAATAAATGAGGTGGGTGGGTGTGGGAATACTCCTATTCTTTTTGAAACAGGGCCACTGCCCCCCTTAGCTCTTTCAGTGCTTGGATGAGAGAGGTGTCACACCATGCTGCCTGCTCCTTTCCATAACCGCACTGCTGATAGCAACCCTCCAGTGCTCCTCTCTCTTTGGTGCCTGCAGGAAAAGTAGCGGGGCTACTGGCAGAGGATGGGTGACATAGCCGCTGTTTGGACCGCTCTCGGTCAAACTTTGTATAACAGCCAGCCCTAGTTTTGAAATTTGCCAGAGAAGTAGCTTTCACAAAACAAAGTTTTTTTTTGCCAAGAACAGGGGCTCATTGACACATTTCTTTCCCTGTGTTGTTACTGACATAAGTAAAAAGTTGACAAGTGTGAGGCCAGCCCCTGCCTGCTTTAAATTTGAGTGTTCTTAACTTTTTAAAAATGCTGGAGGTATTGAGAAAAAGTCACCAAATTCTCTTAATAGCCCAACTTTCTCTAAATAGAAAACGGAGGCTATAATGCATTTTTATTTATTTATTTTAACATGTTTTATATACCGTCATTCGGTTTCGCCATCAGAACGGTTTACAGTAATCTTAACAGGTAGATGAGCATCATCACCACAGGTTGTCTTGTTATTGGATCACAGTTTCGGGGTTTGCGTGTTAGTTATTGCATAAAACATGTTCTATTAAGGTGTAGAAAGGGTTAGTGAGTAAGGTAGAAAGGAAGGGTGTATGGTTTGGGTGAGTTATACATTTATGTTGGTAACAGCAGGGGGTTTATGGAGACTTAAAAAAAAAAAAAAAAAAAAAAAAAAAAATATATATATATATATATATATATATATATATAATATAAATATACACGCCCATTTGTAAGGATTTACCTGTCCATTATCTGACATTAGATTTATAGTGGACTTTATATGCACCAGCTCTTCCATTCAGGTCTAAAAAGGTATTGGCTACAGCTTCCTTCTTTGACCCTGAAGTCCACATTAAAGTATACAGTTTTATGTGAACACACATCGTGTTTCATAATCACTTTGGCAAGTGCGTCAAAATTCAGAAGCCCCTTTTCTACCCAACAAGAAAAACCTTTAAGGAGCTGGGCCTTGTACAAGCGAGAGCCCTGTCATTTGCATACCTTGAAACAGCTGCTGGAAACCTGAGAACCAAATCAACTGACTCAAGCATTTGCTCATCATACTGCACATAAAACAAATATAATCCAGGCTGTACTGTAACATAGCAGTGTGTGCAAAACTCAAAAGGTTAGTTACATAAGTGTACAAATGAAGGTGTGGCCTTAAATAGTCCATTCAGCATGCGAATCACTTGCCTGCCTGGTCCTGCCAACTGAGGAGAAAGGGCTCTTGCCAAGTTTTCAAAATGTGCTAATAAGGGACAGTGAGGACTCATTCACCACATGGTCCACTGCTTTATAGAACATTGCCTGACAAAAAAAAAAAAAAAGGCAGACTAGTTAAATTGGGACAGGGAAATAAGGCTGAAATTTATAGTTCAAGTGCATGGTTCAGACCTTGACAAATTTCCCTTGGTGCTAGGGTCCAACCCCAAAATCTTAGAAGGCAGCAGGTACTCTTTCCTCCAAGCTGAAAAGTATACTGGGGGAGGGAGGTTCTCCCTTCCAACTATAGGGTTCCTAGCTAGAACCATCAGTTTTGTTTATAAATTGCCCATACAGAACTCAAAAGTACATGAGAGCTAGTGCCCTCTTTATGGTTTTCCAGAAAATGCCAAAAAAAATCTCTAAAACAAAGTCAGTTGTTTCCTAACAGGTCGATAGTTAAAGATTGCCCGTCTGTAACGTGCTGGGAGCGCACAATACAGACGAGTAAGGCCATCCAGCGATACAGTCTCCAGTTTCACGCATCCTTAGCGCTTCCTAAAATAAACACCTAACCCTTTCTGCACCCAGCATGTAAATGAACGAAAAAGCTGTATAATGAAGGAATTAGCTATTCCCCTCCGATACTGTAACGGGCGCTGATATTATCTCCTTAGGAACGCGCTGTTTTGCCGCGGCCTTAACCTGTTAGTTTACCACCTCCCCCTAGTAGGAGTTAGGACTGTGAAACAAATCCATCGACACCGCTTAAGATACTCAAACACAATAAAACAATAAGCCTGGCACCTTCCTTGATGTAGTACGTCCCGGATGCCCCCCCCCCCCCTCCCCAGCGTGCCCGCCACTACCCCTTTCATCAGCTGCATCCACCCATTATGCCCCTCACAGGCATGTCCCGCTTCACAGAGCGCTCCCACTCAAATCCGTTCATGGGTATATACCCTTTCGCCCCCCTCACAGCGCCATGCTACCACTGCGACCCGGAGGAGGTGAGGCACAGCGGCGAAGACAGATGGGAGAGGAGAAAAAGCAGAGCCGAGCAAAGCAAAAGCGTGCGAGCAAAGCGAAAGCGTGCAGCAAGCCGGCGAAATAGACCTGCGAGCAGAGGCAATAGCAGCGGTTCGGTAAGCCTGGCACCCTCCTTGATGTAGTACGTCCCGGATGCCCCCCCCCTCCCCAGCGCGCCCGCCACTACCCCTTTCATCAGCTGCATCCACTGCGACCCGGCAGTCCCGTGAGGCCTACAAAAAAAAAAAATCCCCGGCTCCCGCGCCCCCGCACTGGCCCGCCGACTCTACCCCCCCTCCTCCCGATCGGGCGGGTAGGCGGCGGCGAAAAGCAAAAAAAAACAAAATCAATTTTTTTTTTTTTCAAAAAGCGACATCACACAATGCATAAAATAATTTCTCCAGCCTTAAAGCGACAATTTTGTTTTTTTCCAAAAGCGACTTACTTTTGGGATCTGTCAAGATCCCAAAAGTAAGTCGCAAAAGTAACTTACTTTTCTGAAGCCATCAGGAACACGATCTTAGCTTCTCCGGACGAAGATGAAGATGGCCGCCTGCACGGGGAAAGCGTGCAATTGGTAGCTGAAGACGTGACGTCACGTCTTCAGCGGCCAATTGCACGCTTTCCCCCGTGCAGGCTGCCATCTTCGTCTTGAGCTACGATCGTGATGGCTTCAGAAAAGTAAGTTACTTTTGCGACTTACTTGACAGATCCCAAAAGTAAGTCGCTTTAAGGCTGGAGAAATTATTTTATGCATTGTGTGATGTCGCTTTTTGAAAAAAAAAAAAATTGCTTTGGTTTTCGCCGCCGCCTACCCGCCAGATCGGGAGGAGGGGGGTAGTAGAGTCGGCGGGCCAGTGCGGGGGCGCGGGAGCCGGGGATTTTTTTTTTTTTGTAGGCCTCACGGGACTGCCGGGTCGCAGTGGATGCAGCTGATGAAAGGGGTAGTGGCGGGCGCGCTGGGGAGGGGGGGGGGGGCATCCGGGACGTACTACATCAAGGAGGGTGCCAGGCTTACCGAACCGCTGCTATTGCCTCTGCTCGCAGGTCTATTTCGCCGGCTTGCTGCACGCTTTCGCTTTGCTCGGCTCTGCTTTTTCTCCTCTCCCGTCTGTCTTCGCCGCTGTGCCTCACCTCCTCCCGGAGCAAGGCTGCTTTCGCGCCCTGCTCCGGGAGGAGAGACACAGCGACGAAGCAACAAAGACTTTTCGTGTTTTTTTTACACTTCCTGGTGCCTGTCATTCCAAATGCCATTTGAAATGACAGGTACCAGCGCACCCAGGTTACTGTATAGGCGCTGTATTAAGCGCCTATACAGTAAAATGGGTTGCGCGGGCATAACCCTTCCCTATCGCTTCACAGCCGCGGCATGCATTTGCATGCAATTAGAAGAGAGTATCGGGGACTTAGTGAAGAGAACTGTGCGTGCGGGGAGGAAGGGTGCGCCTGACACTGCCGCACTGTTTCTACCGCGGCCTTACTGTATCGACCCGTAAGTTTGCTATGCTCTAGAAGAGGGTTGTCCAATGTACGGCTCGTGAGCCAGAATGTGGCCCGCCAAGCCTTTCTGTCCAGCCTGCAGATCGGGTGTGAGGGAGGGGTGCGGGGATGATCCGGCAGAGGAGCTGGGTACAAGGGAAAACTCCCTTCCATATCTAGCAGCTGTTAAAGAAGCGGTTCCCAAATGGTGGGTCATGACCCCAAATGGGGTCGTGGCTGCCTTCTGCTGGGGGAGGGGGGAAAACCCTCCGATTTGGGGGGGGAGGGACTTCTGGGAAAACAAGCCCGTACATTCTGAGCCACGTGCTGCAATAGGGGTAGAAAGACCACTCGGGCAACATCTCGTCCTCCCACCCGCCGGGTCCTGGGTCGAATGCCAGCAAAGGCGATTAAAGGTTTCCTATGCCTTCCTCTGCCGGCGTCAGGGCCATTCTGCTACACTGCTTCCTGCCCCCCTCTGATGCAACTTCCTGTTGTCACACAGGCACCGATGTTGTGTAGTAGAAAAGGCCCAGATGCCGGCAGAGGAAGGCGAAGGAAACCTTTAATCGCCTTTGCCGCCGGCGCCAAACAACCCGAGACCCAGCAGGCAGGAGGTGAGGGTGGGGAGTACGAAGGGAGAGGACAGTGTGTTGTGGGTGTGTGAGCGAGCTGTAGATGTGCTGGGGTGGGGGGAGGAAATGTGTGGGAGAGCTGGAGAGGAGAAGGACACACACACACACACACCACCCACAAGAAGCACCAGCATAAACTGGGGAACAGAGAGCGTGAGCGAGAGAGCAAAAGCTGCTTGAGGAGGGAATCAGAAAGAAAGAAAAGATGGTGCATGATCAGGTGAACAGTGAGAGACAGCCAGAGAAACTGCTGCAAAAGGGAAATAAGTTGGAGGAGGAGTTAGAGAGACACATTCATGCAGCTGCATAAGGAGGGGGATAGAGAGAGAGAGAGCAAAAACTGCTTAAGGGAATCAGACACTTCATGGTCAGATGAACAGTGAGAGAGAGACAGAGAAACTGCAAAAGGGAGAGAGAGAAGCTGGAGGAGGGGAGAGAGAGAAGAAGCTGCTGCAGGAGGGAGGGAGGCTCACACAAACTGCTGCATGGAGGAAGGAGAGAGAGAGAGAAAGAAGCTAGAGGAGGGGGGCAGTGAGAGTGGAGCTGCATAAGGAGGGGACACAGAAGTTGCCTGAGAAGGGGGGGCAGGGCAGAGGGAGAGAGTTAGTCTATTTCAGTCCATTCCAGCTTTTACAAACACCCAATGTAAATATTGACAGCAAAAATGGCATCTGCGAGTGGAAGTAGGATGAGTAAAAAAAAAAATAAAGTTGATGTTGAAAACCGCATATTCAAAAGTTCGTGGATGGATTACTTTTCGTGGTGGAACATGTACGTAAAGTTTTGTGCTTGATTTGCCAAAAAAACAATTGCTGTTCAAAAGGAGTACAACATAAAGCGACATTAGACTACAAACCATACAAGTAAAGTCGATAGGGTTGGTCAACCACGAACTGATCGCATCAACTTGTTAAAACAAAGCATCATCAGCCAACAGTTTGTTTAAAGTAGCCAATCAGAGTTCTGAAGCAGCAACAAAGGTCAGCTTTTTAATAGCAGAAACCATAGCCAAGAAGGAAGACCGGTTTGCAGATGGGGATTTGGTTAAGGAATGCTTGGAACTGTTTACAGATGTGGTTTGCCCAGATAAGTCTGTGCTGCAAAATATCAGCCTCTTTCATCAGACTGTCGCCAGGTCATCAACTCTTCTAGCAATAAACATTCAAGAGACTTTGATCAAGAGACTTGATTACGAGTTGTACAGCTTAGCAGCTGATGAGAGCACAGACATAAGTGACACAGCTTAACTGGCAATATTTGTAAGAGGAGTTACAGAAACGTTTCCATCATCGAGGAACTGCTTGATATCTGTCCTATGAAAGGGCATGACAACAGGAAAGGAGATCTTTGACAAAGTCAAGCAGAAGTTCAATCAGTGTGAGAACAAGTTGATTGGCATAACAACAGATGGAGTGCCAGCTATGGCAGGGGAGTGAAACAGATTTGCGACTTTGTTGGAGAAATCAGTGCCACAGGAAGTTGTCATACACCACTGCATCATTCACTGGGAAAACTTGTGTGCCAACAAACTGGAAATGATACTTCTTCCATTTACATTCTTCAAGTGTCAACTTCATAAGAGCCAGAGGTCTGAATCACAGGGAGTTTAAATCTTTTCTGGAGGAAGTGGGCTCAGATCATGATGATGTGATTTACTTCAGCCAAGTTTGATGGCTTAGCAGGTCAGGCATGCTATCCAGATTGTGGCGTTTACGTGATGAAATAGACATTCATGGCCACCAAAGGGAAGGATATAGGTTTCCTGAATAATAATTTGTGGGTGAGTGACTTGGCATTTCTGGTCAATATGACCAAATTATATGGCAGACTTGAACGTGAAACTTCAAGGAAAGAATCAGCTGGCGCACAAATTGTATCAATTGTATGAAATTGATGCACATCCAGCATGGCTCTCTGCTTCAACGGCATGGGAGAAGACTTATACATCACACATATCCAGCATAGCTCCCTGCTTCAACGGCAGGGGAGAAGAAAAACAACCAATAAGGGCTAATAACATAGTCTGGGTAAAACAAATAAGCATGGGTGCAGCTTGCTTATTGCGGCGGCTACTACCCCTAACGAATCAAGCTAGATATTTCACTTGGATGCAGCTCCATCACTGCTCTCTACATTAAAGGTGGGGGTGGAAGGGAAATAGAACCAAGAGCTAAGAGAAACAGATAAGTATGAGAGAAAATATGTGTGAAGCTTGCTGGGCAGACTAGATGGGCCATTTGGTCTTCTTCTGCCGTCATTTCTATGTTTCTATATGTTTCTATGTCGTTATATTCATTGAGAAATTGGAGCTTATTCATTTACAGTTGATTCTGAAGAATATTGTACACTTGACAGTCCTTTCCATGAGACCTATTGACACAGTGCAACATGAGAAGTACTCAGAATTAGTTGTCATACTGATTGATGACTTCAAATAAAGGTTCGAGGATTTCACAAAACATAGTGACATCATGAAGCTACTGCGTAATCTGTTTCAAACTGATCCGAAATACTGTGCTGATAAATATCAGATGGAACTCATTGACATAAAGAATGACAGTGACTTGAAGAAAGCTTTTACTAAATATGATCTTCTGAGATTCTACAGTTCTTCTGTTTTACTGCACAGGTTTCCCAATCTGTCACAAGATGCCAAGAAGTGCAGGTGCTTTGTTTGGTAGCACCCACTGCTGCAAACAGTTGTTTTCAAGAATGAAAAACATAAAAACAAAGTCACTGTCTCTGCTTACACATGAACATTTAACAGCATCATTGCGCATTGCAAGCTCTACCGTTGCAGTTAACATAGACTACTTATGTAAACAAAAGCAGTATCAGATTTCCCACTGAACGTGATTAGCTTATGAAGTTGCATCTTTATGACATGAGAGATTTTTGAAATCAAAATTTTAGAATAAAGTAGACTGTTGCCCTACACTAGTCTAAAAACTCTCAAGTTGTTGAGAGGAGGAAGTGATGTCACTTCCCATGCCGGTTGCCTTCTAGTGGAGCTCCCTGCCTCCCTGAGCTTTTTCAGATAAAAAACAGCGATTACCCACGCGATTCGGAGTGCCCTCCCAAGATTCTGGTTGCAGATGACAGCGGGCACATGGCGACAAAAAAAAAGTCGGTCGACTTTAAAAAGTTTTCTTATAATAAAGGAGGGGAAGCTCCGAACCCTCCGGAGCCCAAAATGGCGGCCGCTGATGACGCGGAAGACTCGGGGAGTGAAGGGGGAGAACCGGGACCGCAGGGCTCAGAGCTGCCATCTCGTGCAGAACTTCAGTTGTGGTTTATGGAAATCCGGCAGGACATTAAATCATTCAAAAATGAGATAGCTGTGTCTCTGCAAGAAATGAGGGAGGACCACACGGAACTAGGCCGCAGGCTTGACAAGGCAGATACCAGGCTCGATGAGCATGAAGAGCGATGGACTCAGCAAAAAACAGAGGTCACAGCTCTACAAGCCGCCCAGTTGGAGTTGGCGGACAAACTTGAAGACCTAGAGAATAGGTCTAGACGGTGCAATTTACGCTTTAAGGGTATCCCTGAAAAAGAGGAATACACAGACTGTCCCCTAGTCATTCAGAAGATTTGCAACCTGATCCTTGGAGAAATAGAGACTGACATAGGGGGGCACCCCTTCCGAGCCGCGGATTGAAAGGGCGCACAGGACATTGAGGCCCAGGATTGCTAATAGGCCACGGGACATCGTGGTATGCTTCCATTCATTTGCATACAAATAAAAGATTGCTACTGCAGCACGGCAACACCGAATCTGGATCTGGGAAGAGAATGAGATCGCCATATATGTGGACTTAGCTTCCAGCACCTTACGTAAAAGAATAACTTTTTGACCTATCACTGCTGCACTATCATCAGCGTCCATACGTTATAGATGGCTCTTCCATTTCAGCTTATGGTTCCAGGTAGAAGGGAAATCCTACAAGGTTCGCAGCCTGGATGCAGCTGTACAAGCCCTGAAAGAGGTGGGACTGTCGGTGGAATTACCAGCTCAGAAGGTCACAGCTCCTACAAGTTCCAAAATGGTCGCACCACGATGGCAACGTGTCAACATAGGGGGACGCAGACTTCGCAGGAACGCCAGTGACAACTTGGTGGCTGATGCCCTTACCTGAACTGCTCTGCCGCCATGGTTTGACTGTTTCTAATTACCTTGCCCAAAGCAGGGACTTACAGGAGTTATAACCCACTTTGGACTGACTGATTTCTCAGTTGTGTGGGTAATCATAGTTTCAGTTGAGTTGGATAATGTCTAGAGTGTACTATCTCTTGCTCTGGGGTTGGAGGGATCTGTCTCCCAGTATGGTTTTTTCCTCCAGATATTTCCAGGAACGAGGGATTCCTTCCTGGGTACGGATTGGGGGGGGGGGGGGGTTTTGGGTGCTTTGCCTCACAACATGTTTTCTACCAACTCATAGGGTGACACTGTGGAGGTTTGTTATGCATAGGGATTACACAGTACAGCGGGTGTGTAGTTTAGTTTATTGGAATTTATATACCGTTACATCAGACGTGCCTTCACAACGGTTTACATGGATCAAAACATATAATAAATACAATACATTATAAAATAGTAACAGCTAACTCTGTTAAAAGTGTGAAATAAGTTAGCTATTAAGAACAGTAAAAGCAAGATGAAATCAATTAAAATCTAAGAGTAAAATCAAAATGATCAAAAACCACATACAGCAGACAAACAATAAAAAGGAATGCTCTTATCAATTCATAATGCTCGATTAACTGGTTCGCATCCGGCTACTAGTTTCATTACTTGGTGTTCGAAGCTAACACTTCATATTCAGTAAAAGGGCATTTAAATAACCAAGTCTTAAGGTCAGTTTTGAATTGTTTTTTGTCTGTACATAACCTCAAAGACGTTGGTAGGGAGTTCCATAGCTTTGCTCCTGCAACAGATAAGACACACTCCCTCACCTGGGTAAGCCTTGCCGATTTAATGTTGGGTATTGATAGAAGACCCTTATTAGCCGATCTCAATTCTCTCTGGGGTATGTGAAGACGCAGAGATGTATTTAACCACTCCGTTCACTCTCCGTGTACAACATTTTGAATTAGGCAAGCCACTTTGTATTGTACGCGGTATTGAATTGGAAGCCAATGTAACTTAATCAGAGTGGGAGTAATGTGGTCACATTTCCGTTTACTGGTCAGAACACGAGCTGCCGCGTTCTGCAAAACCTGTAATGGTCTAACACTTGAAGCAGGTAAGCCAAGTAACAGAGAGTTACAATAATCAAGATTTGCAAAAATCAGAGTTTGTAAAACAGTTCTAATATTTCTAAAATCTAGAAACGGCTTTAGCTTTCGTAAGGTTAATAATTTAAAATAACCGTCTTTCAATTTGGTGGCAATATGATTTTTAAAAGAAAATTCTGTATCAATAATTACCCCTAAGTCACGGGTATAAAAGGAGGGACTTATTTTTATATTAGCCTTTAACATTAAAGCAGGAATTTTATTAAAATGACACTTGCGTTCGAGGAGTACAATTTCGGTTTTATCCATATTTAAAACTAAACGTAAATGTTGAAGTAACTGTTTTAAGGATAAAATATACATTTTAACAATTTCTAAAGTGGCCTCTACTGAATTTTCAATAGGTACTAAAAACTGAATATCATCAGCATACAAATAAAATGTTAAACCAAGACCATTTAAAAAATGGCATATGGGTAAAACATAAATATTAAAAAGTGTGGCCGATAAAGTAGATCCTTGCGGAACACCAGTTTGAAAAGCAACTTTTTCAGAGGTGGCATTGTTGATTTTCACACAGAAAGACCTGTTAAGAAAAGAGGCAAACCAGTGTAACACCGCATCTCCTATCCCAAGTTCTGTGAGCCGTTTCAGTAAAATGCCATGATCCACAGTATCAAAGGCAGATGACAAATCTAAAAGCACTAAAAAATAGCTTTTACCATTATCAAAACCTCTTAAAACTGTGTCCATGAGAGCAATTAAAAGAGTTTCTGTGTTAAAAATTTTTCTGAACCCGTACTGATTAGGAAATAAAATGTTGTTGGATTCCAAGTAACAATCAAGTTGTTTTTGGGCTACTTTTTCAATTAGTTTAGCTAAAAAAGACAAATTAGAAATAGGTCTATAATTTTTCAATTGGGTGTTATCAAGAGAAGGTTTTTTCAAAATAGGTTTGATTATAGTGTTCTTTAAAATATCAGGAACAATTCCTTCCGATAATGATGCATTAACGATATCAGTAATAAATGGTGCTATAGTATTAGCAATTGCCTTGAGAAAGCAAACTTGAATCGGATCGATCGGGTGTTTAGCCGGATTAAGTTTTTTTATGAATGATTCAATCTCTAAGGAGGAGACGGTATCAAATGATTCCCACTTTATATCAGGTTTTAGAGGTAACTTAACTTCCTGGTCTGAACAAAAATTCTGACTAGATGTAAGAAAGTCTATTTTTTCTTTAAAAAAGACAGCGGCCTCATTGCATCTGTCTTCTGACAGTCCTTCCGCATTTGCTGAAAATTTAGTTAAATTGTTGACGATCCTAAAAAGATCTCGGGGATTATGCAATGATATTTCCAATTTTGTTTTGAAGAATTCCTTTTTTGCATTCTCTGTACTTTTTTTATAATGATGTAGGGCCATTCTGTATGTGGCTAGGGTATCAGTTGTTTTATTTCTTCTCCATTTCAATTCTAATTTTTTTAAGATGTGTTTTTGTATTTTTATGTCTTTATTAAACCAAGGATTTAAAGTTTGTTTTGGTTTAATTTCTTTAGTTTTTAAAGGGCATAATTTCTTTGCAATATTGGAACAGTTTGCTAACCAAGCTGAAGTTAAATTGGTTAAGTTATTGGCTGAAAAATTCTTTGGAATTTTGGAATTCAAGGATTAAATCGTCACAGCTAGGTGTAGGGCTTGCTCTCTTCACATTCTGGGCTTGAGACTTCTAACTGGGACACTGATTTTGTGGCTCCTTAGCCCAGGGGCATCTGGGGCTGGGACTGAACAAGGGGGCGAGATTGGCCAGACTTGATATGTCCACAGTTAAATTTATTTCACTTAATGTTAAGGGTTTAAATTCAGGTCTGAAGAGGAGGCTCTTATATCAGGAGATGGAGCATTTATCTGCTGATGTGATTTATTTATAAGAAACTCATCTTCAAAAGCAATATGAAGGCCTCCTGCATTCAACCAAATACCCTAACTAATTCTGGGCAGTGGCGACAAAAGACTCCAAGTACTCAGGGGTGGGAATTTCAATACATAAAGATGTACACTTGCGGGGCTCATTCCCTGATCCTCAGGGCCGATATCTTCTTCTTAATGTGATTTTGGGTGGGGAATCTTTTGCGCTTTGCACGGTATATGGTCCTACTTCTCAAAAAGAAACCTTCTTTACCAGGCTTCACACAGTTTTAGCGGATAAGGCAGAGGGGAGTGTAATTCTTGGTGAGGACTTTAACCTAACGCTTAACCTGCATCTGGATAATTCCTCGGGGACTAGCTCGGATTCCGCCCTATCCAGGAAGGCCCTTAAACACATCCTTATGCTCATGGCAGGGGTGGATGTTTGGCGTTCTCGCTTTCCTTCTTCCCGATGTTATACTTATTACTCACCCCCTCACAACAGTTACTCTCATTTAGATATGTTTCTGATTGATAAAACTAGACTTAATGCAGTGTGAGCGGTGGATATTGAACCCATAGTATGGTCTGACCATGCCCCCATCTGGTTTCAATTACACCTATACCAGAATGATACCGGTCAGTGCTATTGGCATCGTAATGATTCCCTTTTGGAGGACAGTGAATTTCAGAAGCAGCTGGTCAGGGAAATTCAGGAATACATACGCATTAATGACACAGGAGAAGTTAATCCAGGGACGCTATGGGAGTGTCTGAAAAGTGTATTACGGGGTTCTTTTATTGCCCGGGTGACATTTGTTAAACGGCAAAGGGAGAAGGAACGCCAAAGCTTGATGAATACCTTGCATAAGTTAGAACAGGCTCATATGCAGGATGCAGTTCGCTCCCCACTTCGGGGAACGAACTGCATCCCGCATATGAGATTAGAGATAAAATTATGGCGCTGGATTCAGCACGGATAGCGCATCATATGGAACTGGCTCAGCAGAAGTTCTTTGAGGGAGGGAATAAAGCTGGGTGCTACTTAGCCCAAGCTCTCAAACGCAGACAGGCCCAGGCCACCATCTCAAAAATTAAAGATAATACCGGGAGGATTCTTACTAATAACACCTCAATTAGGTGAAGATTCCATCAGTTTTACACTCAACTTTATAGTGGTGATTCGGCTATACAGGAGGACACCATTACTGCATATGTCTCATATACCTCTTCCTACCTTGACAGCAGCTCAGAAGCAATTTTTACATAAGGACATAACGGCAATAGAACTACAAGAAGCCATTAAATCCCTCAAACCTGGTAAATCCCCGGGCCTCGATGGGTATACTCTGTTTTATAAACAATTTTCCACAGCACTTGCGCCCATCCTATTAAAATTTTTTAACTCACTGAGAACGGGGACTACTTTATCTGCACAAGCTAATACAGCTGGGATTACGCTACTGGTAAAGCCTGGACAGGACCCAACTGTGTGCGGCTCGTATAGACCCATTTCTCTTTTGAATTTTGACGTTAAATTACTGGCAAAAATTCTTGCGAACCGTTTGAATTGTTTTATAGCTCAGTTGGTGCAGGCCGACCAGGCAGGTTTTATCCCTGGGAAAACTACCGCTGACAATGTCCACAAGATCCTGGACAACATTTGGTTTGTACAAAAACACAAAATCCCTTCTCTGGCTCTGTGAATTGATGCCGAAAAGGCATTTGATATGGTGCATTGGTCTTATCTCTTTCAGACTATGGAATGTATAGGCTTTGGTGCCCCATATCTTCAATGGTTACGTCAGCTATATAGTTCTCCCAGGGCTCGCTTGAAGATTAATGGTGGATACTCCTCCACTTTTGAGGTGGGCAGGGGGACTAGGCAGTGTTGCCCACTATCTCCACTGTTGTTTGCACTATTCCTTGAACTCTTTGCTATTAACGTCCGCCGCAATGCTGATATTACTGGACTGGTAGTAAGAAGAATTTCCACTAAAATCTCCCTGTATGCTGATGATATCTTATTCACCCTTACCGACCCACAGAACTCCCTTGAATGATGAAAATGAAGGCCTTTAGTAGGGTTTCTGGATTTAGGGTTAATTGGAACAAATCTGAGATTCTTAACATAAATATCCCACCCAGAGTGGTCGATTACAGGAGTTGTTTCCATTCAATTGGGTTAAAACGCAGATTAAATACCTAGGGATTCAGCACAGTGCCATTCAGGATTTACTTACCATAAATTATATACCTTTATGGAACAAAATAGCTAAGGATATGGATGAATGGAGCCACTACCATATTTCATGGCTGGGTAGAATGGCCGTTTTTAAAATTAATATTTTGCCAAAACTTTTATATCTGTTCCAAACACTTCCGATCCTGGTACCAACCTCGCTCTTAAAGCAATGGCAAAAGCGGTGTATGACTTTCATTTGGGCAGGAAGGAGGCCCCGGGTAGCCAAAAGGGTTCTCACTCAACCCAAACTAAGAGGGGGACCTAGTGTTCCGGATCTCGCCCGATACTTTAGAGCCGCCCAGTTTAAAAAGTTGGTGGACTTGCACCTGTCCAGACGAGCTAAACAATGGGTGCTTATCACTCAAGAACTTCTGGGTACTGTGTCACTTAGTAGTCTTATTTGTTAAACCAAAAAAACCTGGATAGTAGAACTGAATCTGGTGCTCCCTCCCTCCACACTCATGTTGTTACAATTATGGCAGCAACATGGAACTTCTTTAGTAGGCAGAAGGGAATATCATACTAGCACCAACTTATATACTAACAAAGCATTCCGCCCCGGCTTTGAGAGTTCGGCTTTCATAGTGTGGAGGAGGGGAATTAAGCACTGGGGGCATGTTTGGGGCCAAACCGCAATGCGCCCATTTGCAGATCTTCAACGGGCCTACTCGTTGCCTGACTCTGCTTTGTACCCATATTTACAATTAACTCATTTTGCTCAGGCATCTCACCTTGGGAAAATCCGAATTTGAAAAGTTTTGTCTATGATATACCAATTACTATCGTTGCAGGACGTGCCTACCTATACTTTTCAGAAGACCTGGGAGAAAGATCTCCAGGTAAACTGAGCACCTCGGGTCTGGAAGACTATTTTTCAAAATATAGATAGAGGATATATTACAGCCTCTTATTGAGAACTCTTATAAAGTGCTTTATCGTTGGTATGTGTGTCTTTCTCAATTGCATACGTTTACACCTCATTACCCAGATACATGTTGGCGGTCCTGTATGGAGGTGGGTACTTATTCCATATATGGTGGGACTGTCCCAAGTTGCAGATGGTCTGGGGTGATACATTTCATTGGCTGAGTGATTTGTTCCCTGTGCTGCCCTCCCTCACGCCTGTGCAGGCATTATTAGGCATAAAAATTCCAGGGCTTTCGGAGGATGATAACAGATTAGCTCATTGCATATTAACTGCTAGTCGTTGCGAAATTGCGCGTTTGTGGAAATCCCCCAGAGTCCCCACAAAAGCAGCCATACAACAAAAGGTGCAGAAAGTTTTTATTATCATCCAAAATTACAGCTTATAAGCACAAGAGAGTTCCTCACTTTGAGCTGATTTGGCAACCCTACCAATTGTGGCTATCTTCTATGTCCACTTGCACCTAGGATCAGCCGATACCCCATACTTCACGTTCGGCCATCTTTGTTGGGCAGCCTGACTTATACCTGACAACTTTTATGTATTTTATGGTATCTTATCCCTGTCATTTCGAGCAGTATTCTATCATTTTTCCGGATATGCAGTGTCTATATGAGGCATTTTGGGGGGGGGGATTCTGTATTCATAAAAGTCGTGGTACATTTGCTGGGATGTAAACCTTCTTTGCGAATTATGTTACACTCTTTCTTATTTCGCTGTTCTACTGGTTCTGAAGATTGAATTTGCACAAAATTAATGTGTTTGGTTCTGTGTAGTTCCTTTCTAAATGTGACTTGTATGGTTTACATGTTATACTGTTTGGCTTAATAAAAAAAAACCTTTAATTACAAAAAAAATCCCCTCTCAAGTTGTAATTTGGTGTTTTTAATAATAGCGATATTGTTAATCCAGCCCGCAAGCTGTTCAACAATTGTTCATGTGGCCCCCCTCGAACCAAAAGGTTGGATAACACTGCTCTAGAATATACATACCTTGCCCTGAGAAGTGCATCTTGGAGTTTTCAATTAATTATAATGTTGCTACAATAAAAATCTAACAACCCTGTATGCAACCAACAAACCCCTGACCACTTACAGTCCCCGTTTGATAGCATCATTCTATCAATTCTCTTCTAGGGGAGTAAGATCTGAAGGCTATCATTAACCCCAAACTACACAGAATGGAACCTACTCCCCAATAGAAATCCTGCACCTCCAGTTCTGAAAACAGAGTTCCTGTCTACAGAAACACTGCTAATAAAGGCTGCAGAGCAGAAATAGGATGCACTCCCAGACTCCTCACCATACCACAAAGAAGATTCATTGACCCAGACAGAGAGGTCTCAACCACCCCTCAACAGCAACACCTACTGACTTAATGGAAGGTATACTTGTGCCAGGTTAAGGCATGGTCCATGCTGCTCAGCAATGCCCTGACTAGATAGCAGGAGATTTAAAAAAAAAGCGGTAATTCTCTGGACCCCCTCCCTAGCCCATTGTAAATGAAGAATACACAGGGATATATTAATTCTTTATTTCATTAAACGCTACTCATACACAGAGAATCAAACAAACAATTTTTAATACACTATTTGTATAAACTTTATTGTATCTTCCAATAGAATATCCTATCTAAACAATTAAAAATTATCTAATCATAACACCCACTCACACATTCATTCCACTTAAAAACCCATAACACCTGTAAACATTGTGATGATCAATACACTTTCCAAATTTAATACATAGAATACTATAATTGTTGCTCTGTTTCAATATCTTATAACAGCTAATATCAATGAACAATTACATGTGACTTTCCACATGTAAACCAATCCGGAACTATGTCCGGATATCAAAACTCAAGATTCTCTTCTAATATTCATCATAAAGGGCGATCATATTCCTCCCGGTCCGACAAAGATCTTTGTTTCAAACACCCCCCCCTCCCCCCCGCTAGGGGCTTCCTCAGGGACTCAATATCAAAGGTGTCCACTCTTCACACCTATAAATCTCGACTTTTAATCACGAACCACGTTTACTCCCAAACCTGCTTCAAATCACGGATCACGTTTATTCCCAAACATCGCTTTTAACCATATTCTTCAATGATATCGCTTATAATCTAGATTTTCAATCTATTTATAATCAAAGCGGAACCAACAACCGTCACATGTCAAAGAGGCGATCCTATATGGATTTCGGAGCGGCCTCGGAGGGAACGGGCAGCGCGCGCAAGTTGCACAAATATGCACCCCCTTGCACGCGCCGACCCCGGATTTTATAAGATACGCGCAGCTACGCACGTATCTTATAAAATCCGGCGTACTTTTGTTCGCGTGCGCTGTGTTTTAAAATGTACCCCATTGTGTATTAAAAATTGTGTGTTTGATTCTCTGTGTATGAGTACCATTGTAAATGAAGGCTGTATGTTACAGAAGCCCCAGTATAAGCTATTTCCAATTAAACTACAAGCCCAACACGAGGAAACTGCGAGGTCAAAAGAAAAGTCCGAGACACAGAAATGATCTGAATACAAAAATCGGGGTTTAACTTAGCTTTGGAAGTGAGTGCCAAGGTGGGGGCATGGATTACAAACTGGTTGACTGACAGGAGACCGCATGTAATGGTAAATGGAACCTACTCTGAAGACAGAACAGTGTTACGTAGAGTGCCACAGCAATCAGTTTTGAGTCCGATTCTGTTCCATATCTTTGTGAGCGACTTGATGGAAGGTATAGAAAGTAAAGTTTGTCTGTTTAAAGCTGATACTAAGATCTGCAACAGTGTGGACACACCTGAAGGAGAGAACGAAAAGTGATTTAAGAAAGCTCGAAGAGTGGTCAAAAGTTTGGCAACTGGGATTCAACACTAAAGTGCAGTCATGCACTTGGTGTGTGGTAATCCAAAAGAGCTGTATGTGTGTGTGTGTGTGTGTGGGGGGGGGGGTGTCAAAGTCTAACATGCATAGACTGGGAGAGGGAGCTTGGGGTGATTGTGGCTGGCACTCTGAAAGCAGTAAGCAATGTGACAAGGTCATAGCTAAAGCCAGAAGAATACTGTGCTGCATAGAAAGAGGAATAACCAGTAAAAAAGGAGGTGATTAATCCCTTGTTTAGATCCTTGTTGAGGCCTCACCTGGAGTACTGTGTTCAATGCTGGTACAGAGAAGGGTGACCAAAATGGTGTTGGGTCAGTATCGGAAGACTTTTATGAGGAGAGGCTGAAGGATTTAATTATGTATACCCTGGAAGAGAGGAGATGCAGGGGAGATACGATACAGACTTTGATACCTAAAGGTTTAATGATGCACAATCCGCGAACCTTTTCTGTTGTAATGCAAACAGTAGAATCAGGGGTCACAAAATCCAAATGTTGCTGCATCAGTGGATAAAGCTTGGACATGGCCCTGCCAACTCGCAATCTCGAGTCGGGGGATTCCCACTCTGTCAATCAACTTCTGAATTTTCTTCGGAATAGGGAAGGCACTGGGGGGTTTCCTGATGCCATCTAGCACCGGATTAACCCCTTCTGCATCAGAATCCTCCAGTGTCAGCTTAACCCCCAACTCCTCTAACACCTGGGGGATAAGCGAGCGCAGCTCCTCTCTCCTAAAAAGATGGATCACTTGCGGATCATTGCCTCCAGCCTCCGGAGGCTCCGCTCCCGGCTCCGTTTTCACATCTACTGGCTCCAGAGGGTGGTCCTTTATCTGGTCCTCATCGGGGTCGGCCTCCGAATAGATGTCTACTTCCTCCTGAAACTCATCTGACTCCTCCGAAGCTGACTCCAAATGTGCCGGTCGTCCCTTTTTACTCAGAGCCTTAAAGGGCCCTGCCACAATAAAAGAGAGCCAATAAAAAAAAAAAAAAGGGTACTTCCCTTTATTGAGCTGGCAGAGGGGCTTCAGGTGTCTCCGAGGGAACCAGACCACTGGTTAATCGAGTCCCAGGGTTGCAGGCTGAACTGGCCAGGAGCATCCAACCCCCCATTCACCCGGCTCCACCCGAGGGATGGCCCTTGTACAGCAACCTGCCACCTGGGGGAGCAAATTTCTTCCTTAACAAAACCAGACAGACAGGACTGCAGGGTTAGCACCTCTACCATCTATTGGAGGTAGAAAAATACTGAGGGATTGCAGGTGGCATTCTCGAATATGTGGCAGTGCCCAAAGTTTTGTTCTCTACCTCCATCTGCTGGTAGGGATGAATAAAACCCATTTGTCTGGACTGATCTGGGTATGTTCAGGAAATCTTGATAGACCTATTATTTCTGTTTTTTGCAAGTTGAGTGCAAGTTTGTTAGATGATATCCAGTTGTGAATTGTTAGCAATAAGTGAGATAAAAATTATTCAGCTTCTGACCAAGTTGATTGAATTGTAAAAACAATTGTGTATTATCAGTATATAGACGATACTGGACATTGAAACTTGCTAATATTTGACATAGTGGAGTGAGATATATATTAAATAGTACTGCCGATACAGCGGAACCTTGGGGTAGTCCGGATGTAATAATTTTCCAAGATGAAACATGAGAACATAAGAAATTGCCATGCTGGGTCAAACCAAGGGTCCATCAAGCCCATCATTGTTTCCAACAGAGGCCAAACCAGGCCACAAGTACCTGGCAATTACCCAAACACTAAGAAGATCCCATGCTACTGATGCCAGTAATAGCAGTGGCTATTCCCTAAGTAAACTTGATTAATAGCAGTTAATGGATTCTCCTCCAAGAACTTATCCAAACCTTTTTTGAACCCAGGGATTGTATTTTAACTTGTAGAGTTCAATTGAAAATAAATGAAGAGAACCATTTCAGAACAGTACCTGTTAAGCCTATTGATTTTAATCTATTTTTTAGGATCTTGTGGTCAATTATGTCAAACACGGCCGAAATGTCTAAAAGTGTTGCATCCATCGGTGTTAGACGGCTTCGCCCCTTTTGCCTCACCTTGTTCACGCTTCCTCCCGTGTCCCTTGGGAAAATAGCTGCCGCCACATCTACAAGCCGACCTCTCCGGAATCCCCAGAATGGCTATGGTGCTGTCTCCTGCCATGCTCCTCCCAAGGGCCTACTAGGGTGCACGTGTGCACGCCACTCATGTCTTTATTCCAGCATTGATGCGATCCTCGGGGGCGTTCCCCTCTACTGACGTCACGCCATCCGGGTATATAGCCTGTACTTTGTTGCTAGCTCGTTGAGTTAGCAAAGGATTGCTTTCGGCCGGTCTAAGCTACTCTGCCGCTTCCATGCTGCCGCTGGAAGCTCCCTCTGCCCTTCGGGGTATTGCTAACCTGGGTACCCGCTCCTCAGGGGCCCTCTGCTTTATTTCAGGTGCCTTACAGGGATCAGGTACTCGCTCCTCGAGGGCCTGCTCTCCCTGCCTCGGTGCCACTACCAACTTCTTCTATCCTGGTGGAATTGTATACTAACAGCAACCATCTAGTGAGTAATCTAACGCTCAGTCTATCTCATCCACAGCTTTGCCTTGCTGGGAAACCTGTAATGGAATTCCCCTATACCAATGAGGTTAGAAAGGTCTCCTCTGCCGAGGGTCCTGAGACTGCTACATCCAGACTACCTCACTACTGCCACCTCTGGTGGTACACTTCAAGCTGTTTAATAAAAGAACTAACTGTGTGTGCGTCTGCGTTTAGCCCAGTTACTGTGGTGCCTCACTGGGCTCCTCCCCGTGGTCGTGGTCATCTGCCTCAGTACCCAAGAATCCACCCAAACA
This sequence comes from Rhinatrema bivittatum, assembly GCF_901001135.1. Classification (NCBI taxonomy): domain Eukaryota; kingdom Metazoa; phylum Chordata; class Amphibia; order Gymnophiona; family Rhinatrematidae; genus Rhinatrema; species Rhinatrema bivittatum. The sequence continues at coordinate 323,520,211 of NC_042620.1, forward strand.
CTGCTTAACCATAACAAAAAGTACTAAGATGAAAGTTGTACCTTGGTCAAAACCGCGTCTGATTAAATCGAAAGATGATTGTAATAGAAGTTCTGCATTATGTAGTTTACGGAAGCCAAATTGGTATTGGTAGAGAACGTTGCATTTTTCAATAAATGTAGAAAGTTGTTTTAACGCACATGACTCCAGAATTTTGGAGAGAGTACAATTCAAAACACTTTGCACAATTCATAAATTAATTAATGACGAAAACGCCAACTGGCTAAACACTGCTTTACGATTACATGACCCACAAAGAAATCTCAGGTCGGCCAATAAAGCACTGCTAACCATACCCTCAGTCAGAACAGCAAAGTTGACCCAAGTGAGAGAGAGAGCTCTATCTTTGGCAGGACCATTATTGTGGAACACATTACCACTTGAACTGAGATTAATGAAAGAATTAAAACTTTTCCAAAAAGGCCTAAAAACTTGGCTTTTCAAAAAAGCATTTCACAATGAGAGCGATGACTAACAATACATACAGCTGAAAGTCACCAACAAACGGAAAATTGACAATTTTATTATTTGTTACCCATTATTAAATATTAAATTGAAACAGTATACACATATATGATTATCCCAAAATCATATAAATAGTAACCCCAACCCATCTCTTATTTAGAGTATATTACTGAACTATGTAACCGTAAAATATTGGCACACCATGGATAACTTAGAAACCTAACCAACCTATTTCGTGCCGAAATGTAAACCATTGTGATGGTATATTACTAAACGACGGTATAGAAAAATGTTAAAATAAAATAAATAAATATGTAAGATAATGAAAAGATTGGACGATAGTTTGTGAATACATTAGAGTCAGCATTATGTTTTTTTTAAATTGGACGAATAACTGCACACTTCAGGGAGTCTGGGACATGACCTTCAACAAAAGACGTATTCACTAGTTTTGTTATAAATTCAATTGTATCAAATTTTATTGCTTTTAATATAATTGTAGAACATGGGTTCAAAGAACAGGTGGAAGAATTCATAGTGGAGACAGAATCTAGAATAGTTTCTTCTGTAATGGTTTCAAATTCAGACCAAGGGAGATTATCAGGACCGAATGTATCATCAATTGTTGTTAGAGGATTTTTTATTGAGTTTCTGATATTTACTTTTTCAATAAAAGAAAGCATGCAAATTGATTTGCTAGTGTTCCATTTTCTTTTTGGAGTTGAGAGTTGACAGGAACTTGATGGTGATTTAATTATCTGGTTTTTAGAGTGAAATAGTTCAGCTGGTTTGTTTAGTGAAGCTGTAATTTTGGAATAAATATTGTTTTTTGGTAGTCGCGGTGATATTTTGATATTCTTGGAGGTAGTTTTTATAAGCTGTTAAATTTTTCTGAGTGGATTGATGTTGCCATTTCCGTTCAAGTTGTCTTAATTTCTGTTTTTTTATTCTAAGTTCGTTAGTATACCAGGGGTCATAATGTTCACGTGTTTGTTTTTTCTTGAAAATTTTCAAAGGACATAATTTGACTAGGCTTGTAATAAGTGCAGTATCCCAGGTTGATACTAGACCTGTGGTAGTATTATCTGTATTTTTATTGAGTAATGGGATAAGATTATTGGCAAGATCTAGGGGGTGTATGAAACCACATTTTTCAATTATGTGTGTTCAATGTTTCTCTTTGAGATTGTTCTCTTGTTAATTTGATGTCAATAAGAAAGTGGTCTGACCACGGTATAGGTGTGATATTGGTGGCTATTTCTTGTTTTTATAAGTGATTTTCATTAATAAAACAGTTCTAATATATGTCCTTTTTTTTGTGTGTGGCAGCTGTGATACCTTTAATGCCTGTGGATGGCAACAATATATCAAGAAGTGTAAGCGTGGTGTGGGACAATGGCGTTGCATCAAGGTGCAAGTTAACATCACCTAAGATTGTTTTATATGGATCCAAGGGAAGTGTTAGCAGTGCCCTGGTGGGCAATATACCAGGCAAATGTTTTATAAAGTCAGATTTCAGAGTATTTCAAATTGCTCAGGAGCATTAATGGTAATTTCAATAAAATTTAGAGTTTTCTTGAAAAATATAACAAGACCGCCTCCTTTCTGCAATTGTCTCGATTTAATATATAAAGGTTATAATCAGATGGACAACATTGATTAAAAATGGGAACATCGTAATCCTTGGTCCATGTCTCTGTGATACAGAAACAGTCAGGGATTAAGGTTGAGAGCACATCATGGATTATTGTAGTTTTCTTTGAAATAGATTGTGCATTTATAAGTAAAATAAACAGTGTGGATGTAACTGGGAGAATTGGTATTTTTGATCTTTCAGGGTATACTAATGTACGATTGCAGAGAGGTGGTGGTTTGCAATGCAATATAGGAGGGAAGTTATAGTGGCCATTACCAGTAATAACTGGAATTTGTGACATGATTACTTAAGCAATTCTGAAGAATAGAAATGAAAAGTAAGAAAATTCAGCTTACTTTAAAGTGAAACAGCTAAATTGGAGAAATTACTTACCTGATAGTTTCGTTTTCCTTAATGTACACAGATGGACTCAGGACCAATGGGTATTGTGCTCGCCTGATGGCAGATGTGTTATGGTTAATGGTGTTTGGGTGGATCCTTGGACACTGTGGCAGCTGACCATGCCCACAGGGGGCAGTCCCGTGAGGGACCACGGTGTCAGGCTAGACTCTGGACACACAAACACAAATTTGAATCTTTTATTAAACAGTTTGATTGACCACCAGAGGTGGCAGTAGTGAGTAGAGGTGTAGAGCCTGGCTGGGCACGTCTCACACAGAAACCTGGAACAGCGGATCCTCTGCAAGGCAGTGCTGTAGTAGAAAGAGACATAGTTATGAGCACACAATAAGAGTAACATTCAGAGTCCCACTGTAGGAATTCCAAGGCAGGGAGAGCAGGCCCTCGAGGAGAGAGTACCTGGTTCCAGTGAAGAAGTACTGTGGAAAGAGATGGTTTCTGTACTCACTGATGGTAACTGTAAGTTAGTTCTTCCAAGTAGAAGGGTAGAGGTTGCAGGCAGTGACACAGGGAACATGGGCCCTCGAGGAGTGAGTACCGGTTTCCTGATAGCACCTGAAAGAAGCAAAAGAGGCCCCCGAGGTACGGTTACCCTGTTAGAGACCCTGAAGGGTAGTAAGAGTTCCAGATAGCACTGGAGTGGCAGAGTAGCTTAGGAATGGAGAGCGAATCCCATCTGTAAGAAATCCTGTTGCTAACTCAACAAGCTAGCAAATACTGAGGGCAGATATACCCGAAGTCGTGACGTCAGACCAGAGGGACGCCCCTGAGGATTGCGCCAACGTAGAGTTAAAGATGAGGGTGGCATGCGCGCGCACGCCCTAGAGGTACCTTAAAGAAGAATGGTGGGAGGCAGCACCAAAGCCACTCCAGGGATGCCGGAGAGAATGGCAAGCAGATGCCGCGGCGGCCATCAATCCAAAGTGAGCGGGAGAGAGAGAGGTAGGCGGGGCGAAGCAGTCGAAGACCGGACGCAACAAGATGGGAGATGAAGTCAGATTTCAAAGCTGACAACACCCTACATATACCCGTGCAGCCAGCTTAGCTCTTAAGTATTCTCTTCGAAAAGCCAGTGTGGATATATGTTGCTTAATTCTTGATTACACTTGATTAACCTGGAGCCCGCCAGTGTACTCAAACAATAAACACCGACTCCAGCCAACTGCGGGTGTCTTGAGCTAGGGGTAGGCCGTGGCTTACCCCTATTTGCTTAGTCTCGGGATTTGTTATCTGAGGTTCTTGATTTCTGGAGCAGCCATGGGCAGGACGCTGAGTCCATCTGTCCACACTAAGGAAAACGAAATTATCAGGTAAGTAATTCCTCCATTTCCTAGCGTGTAGCCAGATGGACTCAGGACCAACGGGATGTACAAAAGCTACTCCCCTATAGGATGGGAGGCTGCCCTTGGCCCACTTAGTACTGCCATTGTGAAAGCTGTATCCTCTCTGGCCTGAATATCCAGGCGGTAGAACCTGGAAAAGGTGTGTAGGGAGGACCATGTCAGCTTGGTTTCAGCCCAGGAGACTGTCTGGGCCCTTGTAGAATGTGCCTTCACTTGTAGCAGTAATGGTTTTCCTGCCTCTATGTAGGCTGCCTTGATTACTTCTTTGATCCAGCGAGCTATGGTCACCCGCGATGCCGCTTCCCCTTGTTTCTTCCCGCTGTGAAGAATGAACAGGTGATCTGTTTTGCGCAAGGGTTCCGATCTTTTCAGGTATCTGACTAGAATTCTTCCTACATTCAGGTGGCCAAGGAGTGTGAGTCTTCCAAATCCTTGTGCACATCTGGAGATGGTAAAGATATGATTTGGTTCGTATGGAACTGAGAAACTACTTTCGGAAGATAGGATGGTACCATGCGCAGCTGTATGGTGCCTGGGGTGAACCTGAGAAACGGTTCCCGGTAGGATAGTGCTTGAAGTTCGGAGATGCGCCAAGCTGAGCATATTGCGACCAAGAATGCTGTCTTTAAGGTCAGGAGACGTAGCGACAGATCGCGTGCTAGGAAGTCTAGTACTAGGCTGAGATTGCATAGAGGCACCGGCCACTTTAGTGGTGGTTGGAATTGCTTAACCCCTTTCTGGAAACAAGACATCTGGATGAGTTGATAGTCTGGTACCGTCCACATTGGATCTGAAGCAGGCCAGTGCGGTGACTTGGACTTGAGGGAGTTGAGGGACAACCCCTTCTTCATGTCATCCTGCAGGAATTCCAGGATCCTGGGAATCTTGGCTGTCCTCAGGAGGACACTGCAGTCTTCACACCAGGCTTCAAATATTCTCCAGATCCATATGTAAGATAGAGATTGGAGAACTTGCATGCCCGGAGCAGGGTGTCAATCACTGCTTTTGAGTAGCCGTGCTTCTTCAGGCTAGTCCTCTCAAGGGCCATACCATACTAAGAGAGAATTGAGCCGGGTCTTCGTGGGAGATCAGTCCCTGCTGAAGAAGGTCCCTGTGTGGGGGTAGGTGCAGAAGGTTCCCCACAAGTAGTCTTTGCATGTCCGCATAACATGGCCATCTTGGCCAGTCCGGGGCAACTAGAAGAACCAGACCCCTGTGGTGCTCTATCTTGTGGATGATCCTGCCCAGTAGTGGCCAGGGTGGGAAGGCGTAAAGGAGGTCTTCCTCTGACAAATTCTGGACGAGAGCGTCGATTCCCTGAGATTGTGGTTCTCGTCTGTGGCTGAAGAACCTGGGGACCTGGGCATTGTGCTGCGTTGCTAGTAGGTCCATGACTGGGAGACACCATCAATTTACTATCAACTGGAAGGCGGTATCCGCCAGCGACACTCCCCCGGGTCTAGGCTCTCCCTGCTGAGGTAGTCCGCTGAGATGTTGTCTTTTCCCGCGATGTGGGAGGCCGAAATCCCTTGCAGATTTGTTTCCGCCCACGCCATGAGGGGGTCTATCTCTAGCGACCTGCTGGCTCTTGGTTTCTCCCTGGTGGTTGGATGTAGGCAACGGTTGTCGCGTTGTCCGACATGACTCTGACTGACTCGCCTCTGAGTCTGTGGCTGAATCGTAGGCAGGCTAGTCTGACTGCTCGAGCTTCCAGGCAGTTTATGTTCCATCTCGCCTCTTCCTTGTTCCATTGTCCCTGGGCCGTCAGTTCCTGACAGTGGGCTCCTCACCCTCGCACCCGTGGTGAGTACGATCCAGTTGGCTGGGGATAGGTTTACTTCTTGCTTAGGTGGTCTTCCTGTAGCCACCACTGAAGCTGGTCCCGAACCTCTGGCAGTAGCTGGAGGCAAACTGAGTAGTTCTGGGACGCTGGGTTCCATCATGACAGGAGGGAAGGTTGCAGCGGTCGCATATGGGCCCTTGCCCACGGAACAACTTCCAGAGTTGACATCATGAAGCCAAGGACTTGAAGGTAGTCCCATACCTTGGGGCGAACAAAGGTCAACAGTTTTTGCAATTGACCCATCAGTTTCCTTCTCTTTGGAGGGGGGAGGAAGACTTTGTTCTGTTTGGTATCGAACCGGACTCCCAGGTATTCTAGTGACTGGGAGGGATGTAAGCAGCTCTTGGCTGTGTTCACGACCCACCTGAGTTCCTGTAGTAGATTCTTGACTCTGGTAGTCACATGGCGAGTCTCTTCCAGAGACTTTGCCCTGATCAGCCAATCGTCCAAGAAAGGATGTACCAGGTTCTGAGGGCGGTAGCTAGTCCGAAGGGTAGCGCCTGGAATTGGTAATGATGACTCAGTATCCCGAAGCGCTGGTGGTCCTGATGGACCGGAATGTGAAGGTAGGGAGGTTAAGAATTCTCCCGATTGTACCACCATTATAACGGAGCATAGGGTTTCCATGCGGAAGTGTGGTACCTTCAGGTAACGGTTGACGGCCTTGAGGTCCAGGGTGGGCTGGAATGTTCCTTTTTTCTTGGGAACGATAAAATAGATGGAATAGTGGCCAGTATTTTGTTGAAGCCTGGGCACCGGGGCTATTGCCTTCAGGCTGAGTAGTTTTGCTAGTGTGGTTTCCACTGCCAGTCTCTTGGAGTGGCAAGGTGATCTCATAAATTTGGAGGGATGCTTTGGAATTCCAGAGAGTACCCCTCTTGAATGATAACATTGTACATAAGAACATAAGAAAATGCCATACTGGGTCAGACCAAGGGTCCATCAAGCCCAGCATCCTGTTTCCAACAGTGGCCAATCCAGGCCATAAGAACCTGGCAAGTACCCAAAAACTAAGTCTATTCCATGTTACCATTGCTAATGTCAGTGGCTATTCTCTAAGTGAATTTAATAGCAGGTAATGGACTTCTCCTCCAAGAACTTATCCAATCCTTTTTTAAACACAGCTATACTAACTGCACTGACCACATCCTCTGGCAACAAATTCCAGAGTTTAATTGCGTGTTGAGTAAAAAAGAACTTTCTCCGATTAGTTTTAAATGTGCCCCATGCTAACTTCATGGAGTGCCACCTAGCCTTTCTATTATCTGAAAGACTAAATAACCGATTCACATCTACCCGTTCTAGACCACGGCCCGAAGAAAAAGGTCATGCAGGTGCTCCTCCTCCTTCCTGCCCACGCGGCCCCGGAAGAAAAATGTTGCCAGAGCCGCACGGGCAGGAAGGAGGCGGAGCATCAGCCGCGTGGAGAAGAGGAGCAGCGTTGTTGCAGCGTGCGAGAAGAAGAGGCGGCCCGGTAGCAGGGTCCCAACCATGGATCGGCCCGCGAATATCAGGGACGCCGCTGCCGCGGATTGGCCCGCGAATATCAGGGACGCCGCTGCTGCGGATCGGCCCGCGAAGAAGAGGCCGCTGCAGAGCCCATCCTGCAGCGACCCGTGAAGAGGAGCCCAGAGGTAAGAGAGAGGCTGAGAGCCCGTAGAGTGCGTGTATGAGATGAGTTGAGAGATTGTGTGTGGGAGTGAGGACCTGAATGTTTGCAGAGACAGCATGTGAGAGCCTGTGTGTGTGTGAGAGAGCATGTGCCAGTGAGAGCCTGTGTGTATGAATGATTGTATGAGAGAGAGCATGTGACAGTGAGAGCCTGTGCTTGAGCAAGACAGCATGTGGGAGTGAGAGAGAGCCTGGGTGTGTGAGAGTCAGACAGCATGTGCAAGAGAGAGACTGTATGAATGATTATATGAGAGAGAGCATGTGAGTGAGAGCCTGTGTGTGTGTGAGAGAGAGAGATTGAAAGCATGTGAGAATGAGAACCTGACTGTATGTTTGAGGGAAGAAGATAGATGGAGAGAAAAGAAATAGAAAAAAAAGACAATATGAAAGGAATTGGCAAAAAAAAATAAGAAAGTGGAGGTGGAACAAAAAAGCCTGTGACCAACCGATTAGAAAACTAAGATCAGACAGCAAAAGGTAAAAAAAAAAAAAATTACTTTTTACTGATTGGCACATGTAATCTTTGGTAATGTGCAAGAGTAGCACTTTCTCTATGCGGATCTCACAATGTACGAGATCAACATGGAGGAAGTGGAAACTAGAGATGTGAATCGTTTTCCATATCGTCTTAACGATAGAAATCGTGTGGCAGGAGAAGAAAATCGTGTTTGGCACGATTATTTCGTTGAAAAATCGTTAAAAATCGTTTTTTCCGATTAGTGCGCACTAACTCGAGTTAGTGCGCACTAACTCCCCGTTAGTGCGCACTAACTCAAAATGATACAAATAGACACTTTCCAGGTCACTGAAGGTCAGTTAGGAATGAATATGTGTTCCTATTGGCTGGCAGCCCTCTTATCTATTGATGTTACCAAGGTTACCACTGAGGTGATGGTTGGGGGGATGGGAAATGGAACTGGAAACTCATGAACACCAACAGAAAATGAAACAAAGTGTTCACACTTCCCAGGTCAGTAAAGGTCACTTAGGAATGAATATGTTTTCCTATTGGCTGGCTGTGCTCTTATCTATTAATGTTACCAAGGTTACCACTGAGGTAATGGTTGGGGGGATGTGAAATGGAAACAGTTGGAAGCTTGACATGTGATGATCAGCACTCACGTGACTAGAACTTCTTTGTTTATTATTTTTGTTAGCAGACACGTGCATGTTGAATTTGCCAATCACTGTGCATTTTAGAAAGGTGGTCCTGGCTGGAACTGTACACAGTTCAAATATATGTAATTGATTGTTGGTAAGTGTATTTTTTAAGTAGCCACACTGGCACAAGTATGTTTACTTTTCCTCCTACTTAACTCACTAGCTCAGCTTTGTAAGAAGGGCTTCTCTGCTTGAGTGAGGGTCAGACAGCTCCCCCCTGTCTGTGAAGCCAGCCTCTCACTAGTAATGCAGGGAGGGAGCTGTCTCAGACTTCACCATCCTCCCCCCCCCCCTTCACCCACACACCATTCACTAGCTGGGACATGGGGGAAGTCAGGAGTGAGGGTCAGGCAGCTCCCCCCTGTCTGTGAAGCCAGCCTCTCACTAGTAATGCAGGGAGGGAGCTGTCTCAGACTTCACCATCCTCCCCCCCCCCTCACCCACACACCATTCACTAGCTGGGACATGGGGGAAGTCAGGAGTGAGGGTCAGGCAGCTCCCCCCTGTCTGTGAAGCCAGCCTCTCACTAGTAATGCAGGGAGGGAGCTGTCTCAGACTTCACCATCCTCCCCCCCCTCACCCACACACCATTCACTAGCTGGGACATGGGGGAAGTCAGGAGTGAGGGTCAGGCAGCTCCCCCCTGTCTGTGAAGCCAGCCTCTCACTAGTAATGCAGGGAGGGAGCTGTCTCAGACTTCACCATCCTCCCCCCCCCCCCTCACCCACACACCATTCACTAGCTGGGACATGGGGGAAGTCAGGAGTGAGGGTCAGGCAGCTCCCCCCTGTCTGTGAAGCCAGCCTCTCACTAGTAATGCAGGGAGGGAGCTGTCTCAGACTTCACCATCCTCCCCCCCCCCTCACCCACACACCATTCACTAGCTGGGACATGGGGGAAGTCAGGAGTGAGGGTCAGGCAGCTCCCCCCTGTCTGTGAAGCCAGCCTCTCACTAGTAATGCAGGGAGGGAGCTGTCTCAGACTTCACCATCCTCCTCCCCCCCCCCCCCTCACCCACACACCATTCACTAGCTGGGACATGGGGGAAGTCAGGAGTGAGGGTCAGGCAGCTCCCCCCTGTCTGTGAAGCCAGCCTCTCACTAGTAATGCAGGGAGGGAGCTGTCTCAGACTTCACCATCCTCCCCCCCCCCCCTCACCCACACACCATTCACTAGCTGGGACATGGGGGAAGTCAGGAGTGAGGGTCAGGCAGCTCCCCCCTGTCTGTGAAGCCAGCCTCTCACTAGTAATGCAGGGAGGGAGCTGTCTCAGACTTCACTATCCTCCCCCCCCCCCCCTCACCCACACACCATTCACTAGCTGGGACATGGGGGAAGTCAGGAGTGAGGGTCAGGCAGCTCCCCCCTGTCTGTGAAGCCAGCCTCTCACTAGTAATGCAGGGAGGGAGCTGTCTCAGACTTCACCATCCTCCCCCCCCCCCTCCCCCACACACCATTCACTAGCTGGGACATGGGGGAAGTCAGGAGTGAGGGTCAGGCAGCTCCCCCCTGTCTGTGAAGCCAGCCTCTCACTAGTAATGCAGGGAGGGAGCTGTCTCAGACTTCACCATCCTCCCCCCCCCCTCACCCACACACCATTCACTAGCTGGGACATGGGGGAAGTCAGGAGTGAGGGTCAGGCAGCTCCCCCCTGTCTGTGAAGCCAGCCTCTCACTAGTAATGCAGGGAGGAAGCTGTCTCAGACTGGTATCAGGGTTAGGGCACTGTGTGCAGGAAGATCACAACACTCCTGGTATTAATAGGGATAGGGCACTGTAAGAGATGACTGTAGTAGATTGAATAAAGATCTGATGTTTCTGCTCTCCTCACACCAAACAAAAACAACACACAAGCAGAGAAGCCCTTCTTACAAAGCTGAGCTAGTGAGTTAAGTAGGAGGAAAAGTAAACATACTTGTGCCAGTGTGGCTACTTAAAAAATACACTTACCAACAATCAATTACATATATTTGAACTGTGTACAGTTCCAGCCAGGACCACCTTTCTAAAATGCACAGTGATTGGCAAATTCAACATGCACTAGCATTTCAGGTGCCTGCTAACAAAAATAATAAACAAACAAGTTCTAGTCACGTGAGTGCTGATCATTACATTACTTTTTTTGTCAAGCTTCCAACTGTTTCCATTTCACATCCCCCCAACCATTACCTCAGTGTTAGCCTTGGTAACATCAATAGATAAGAGCACAGCCAGCCAATAGGAATACATACATACATATTCATTCCTAAGTGACCTTTACTGACCTGGGAAGTGTGAACACTTTGTTTCATTTTCTGTTGGTGTTCGTTAGTTTCCAGTTCCATTTCCCATCCCCCCAACCATCACCTCAGTGGTAACCTTGGTAACATCAATAGATAAGAGGGCAGCCAGCCAATAGGAACACATATTCATTCCTAACTGACCTTCAGTGACCTGGAAAGTGTTTATTTGTATCATTTTCAGTTAGTGCGCACTAAATCGAGTTAGTGCGCACTAACGGGGAGTTAGTGCGCACTAACTCCCGTTAGTGCGCACTAACATGATTTAACGATTTTTAACGATAAATCGTTAGAATTTCTATTGTATCGTGTTCTATAACGATTTAAGACGATATTAACATTATCGGACGATAATTTTAATCGTTGAAAAACGATTCACATCCCTAGTGGAAACCCACGGGGCCTGCACAGAGGAGGCAGCAGAATGGGCTTCAGTGCCAATAGCAGCAATCAGCGCCTCCCAAATAGCCATGCGGCATCAGTGACAGTGGCAGCAGAAGAATGAGAGAGACTCCGAGGTTGCTGGCAAAAGAGAGGGGGGTCTGCCTTTAGTGTGTGCATGTGTATGAATGGGAGTCTGCCTGGGGGTGTATGTGTGTGAATGCATGGGTGCCTGCCTGAGGGTGTGTCTGTGTATGAGAATGTATGGGTGTCTTCCTGGGGTTTGTATGTGTGAGAATAGGTGCCTGCCTGTGTGTGGTGTATGTGTGTGTGTGTGAGAATGATTTGGTGCCTGCCTGGGGGTCTGTTTGTGTGAGAATGAATGTGTGCATGCCTGGGGGATGGTGAGGGAGTGGTGTGAAAATGAATGGGAGCCTGCCTGGGGGTCAGTTTCAGTGTGTGAGAATGACTGACTGGGAGCTTGCCTGGGTGTATGTGTTTGTGTGTATGTGAGGGAGCCTGAGAGAGTGAGAGCATGAGTGTGTATGAGAAAATCCAGGGGAGTAAGAGTTTGTGTGGGGGGTGTGTGTGGAGGGGGAGAGAGTGTCTTAGAGCCTGAGAGTGTGTCAGTGTCTGAGAGCGAGAAGTTATGGTGGGTATAAGAGCATGAATATGTATGTATGTGACAGTGTATGTGTGAGAGAGAATGGATATGTGAGTATGTGTGAGAGAGAGAGGATAACCTCCTAATCCTTGACAATATCAGGGTGACTGGAAATCAAGAGCTCCCACGTATGGACAGCAGGGGCTTTTTAAAATCCTTATTAGTTTTAATTATTGGGTGTTATTTGATATGTGCTGTTTTTAAATATTTTATTGGTATTTGGGAAATTGTAAAAAATGTATATGATTTTAATTAATAGAAATTCTTTTTATCAGTAGTTTTAAAATATTCTTTTCCTAGCGTGTAGCAGATGGACTCAAAACAAGTGGGTATAGCGTGCTCGTGCTAGCAGTTGGAGACGGATCTGACGTCAGCACGGGTACATATACCCCCACAGGAAGTGAAGCAATTCAGTAATTTCCGTCTCCAAAGCAGTTTGGAGCTCCTTCACGCTCGCTGAGCGTTCTTCCAAATTCTAACTACTAAATTCACTAGACGATATCTATAGACAACGAGCCCCGCACTCCTGCGGTGATACCAGTCGGTCCCTCTCCCGGTTGAGTTTCCCGAGGTGATTTTCGTGGTCCCTCGGAGGTAAGTGCCTCGGTCCGGTGGCCGACTCGCGGCAGGGACCTGCCCCCGAGCGAGAAGGGCTCAGGTGCGGCCTAGAGGCAGCCTCTGTCCCGGCGTGGACTTGGCCCCCGAGCGAGATGAGTTCGGGCATGGCCTAGAGGCCTCGAGCGCGGCGGTGAAGGTACCCCCCTCTCCCCCCGCAGCCAGAGACCGCCCGGGTTGCAGCCGGGAAGCGCCGAAGACGAGGTAAGGCGTATATATTTACTTATTGGTCTCCAAGGATCCGAGGAGAAGCAGAGTGTGCCTCTGGGGCGGCCAGTTGAGTAGGCCGCCATTTTGTCTGCCTGCTTGCCATTGTCTTCTACCAAAAGCGTCCCGCCGTTGCTCCGCGCACGGCCGTTGCTGCGCGCACAGCGATCGGCGTATAGGCGCACTACTATAGGCGCACGGCCATAAGCGCACGTTCTAGGCGCACTGCTATAGGCGCACATTGTTAGGCGCAAGTCTTTAGGCGCACATTATAGGCGCCTAAAGGAGGAGAATCGAGAAGAGCACCCTACAGTAGTAGCACTTAAACAAAGACAATCAGGAAATGACTCTGAAAATCTTTCCCAGAAGGCTGAGGGGGGCGACACTTGCCAAAGTCAGCAGGCATTAGAGAAGAAGCAGCGAGACCCTGCAGGAGATGCTCCGGATGGAGTCACCAAGTGTGTGAGTAGTGACAGGGAGCTCACAGTCAGCCCTGTGCATCAGGTAGACCTGAGAGCAGAGAGACTCTTCCAATGTACTAACAGTGATCAAATGAGTTCTGACCTCCACCAAATAGAGGAGAAAGGGAAGAAATCCTTTCACTGTGACACCTGTGGGAAAACCTTTGATAGGAAATGTCATTTTGAATTGCACCAGAAAACCCACACAGGAGCAAGACCTTTTCCATGCTTTCAGTTTGGAAAATGTTTCAAACATAAGTTAACCCTGAAATTACACCAGAAAATCACACTCAAGGGAGCATTTTCACTTGTATTGAATGCAAGAAAAGCTTTTCTAAAAGAACACACACAGGACAGAGATCTGCTCATTACCCTCTTCCATTTAGTCGATTTCGTACACTCTACAAGACCTGTTGGACGCAATTTGTACATTGTTATACCTGTTCAATTCGCCTGTATATAGAATGGTTTAATACGTTCAGCTAATAAGTTTCTCGGTTATACTGTGATTTAACTGTTTTAAGTTGTTAAACTGTAAACCGGGGTGAAGGCTGATTGCTATACCTCAGTATATAAAAATGTCCAAATAAATAAATAAAGTGTACGTTATAGGCGCACTGCTGTAAACGCACATTGTTAGGCGCAAGTTGCTGAGCGCTGGTTTCAGGCGCCTGCTTTTGCGCACAGCGCAGACTCTTATTGAGTTCACGGGCGGCATGGAGAGTAAAAGTAACCAGGCTTCGGCAGTGCCGGCACCTCCAGAAGTAGGCATCAATCTCTGCTCTGCATGCAACCTCAGGGCCACACAGAGTGAGGATGCAGACTCCCTATGTGCCCAATGTGAAGAGGCCCTGGGAGTACCGGGCCAGGGCCGGTCACAGCCCAGCGCTCTTGCCGGTTCCTCAGATACTCCGGAACCAGCAGGCAGCGGGGAGCAGCCAGTGAACCAGGGGGGCCTGGTTCCCATGCGGCCAGATATGGCTTCGATCTCCTGGGTGGAGTTATTCAAAGGGATTCACACCTTTGTCACAATGCAGTCAGCTCCCCGACCGGGTCCGTACGTCCAGAATGACCCGGCCCCTGGACCCTCGCGGCCTCGGCGCGGCCACTCGCCACCTGATAGCCCCAATTCTGGGGATTCAGACTACCCGGCAGAAGAAGATGAGCCCCCCGAGGACGGAGAGCTTCCCTCGGGGGTAGAACCTTATCGGACCATGCGGCGCTTCTTTACCAGAGCGGATCTTCCAGACTTGATCTAGCAATGCCTGTCGGAACTGGTCCTTCCAGACCATGACATCCCAGGGGAACCTAGAGGGAACCCCCTGTTAGAGGGCCTGTGCTAAACTTCTCACCACTTTCCCCTCCTACAAGTGGCACAGCAGCTAATCGATCTGGAATGGGCTGCACCGAAGGCTCCATTCAAGGGGGGTCGGGCCTTGGCTGGCATGTACCCCTTAGCCCCGGCGACTAAGGACATGTTGGCGTGTCCTCAGGTAGACGCCATAGTCAGCGCAATTGTGAAGCGCACCACCATCCCGGTGGAAGGAGGGACGGCCCTCAAGGATACACATGACCGGCGTTTGGACGCCATCCTGAAGCAGGCCTTTGAGGTGGCAGCCATGTCCCTACGAATTGCGACTTGCTGCACGGTGGTGACGCGTTCCTGCTTATCTCAGGCTCGGAACAACGCCCCGGGAGAAGGGATGGAATCAGCTGTGATGGTGGCTGCAGCAATGCCACAGGAGCCGGGGGTCCAAGATGTCCTCTCCGACCTGGACCCTGCTCACAACAGACGCCAGCCTGAGCGGCTGGGGCGCACATTGCGAAGGACTCACCACCCAAGGGCGATGGAGCAGAGAAGAGTCGGGATGGAACTTCAACCGACTAGAGCAGGGGTCAGGAACCTATGGCTCGGGAGCATCTGGCTCGCAGACAAATCTTTAATAAAAAAGTAAAAATCTAACAAAATCCCCCACCCTCCTGATGCCCCCCAAGACCTCCAAAATTAATTTACTACAACCCCCACCCTCCAGAACCCCCAAGATCTGCCAAAAGTCCCTGGTGCTCCAGCGGGGGTCCAGGAGCGGTCCGGGAGCGATCTCCTGGACTTGGGCTGTCGGCTGCCAGTAGTCAAAATGGCGCCAAGGGCCCTTTGCCCTCACTATGTCACTGGGGTCGACCAATGGTGGCGGTAGCTCCTGTGACATAGTAAGGGCAAAGGGCCGTCGGCTGCCAGTAATCAAAATGGCATCGACGGCCTTTGCCCTTACTATGTCACAGGGGCTACCGCCGCCATTGGTCGACCCCAGTGACATAGTGAGTGCAAAGGGCCGTCGGCACCATTTTGACTACTGGCAGCCGACAGCCCAAGTCCAGGAGATCGTTCCCGGACCCCCGCTGGACCACCAGGGACTTTTGGCAGGTCTTGGGGGGGGGGGGGGCAGGAGGGGGGGGGGTGTAGTAAATTAATTTGAGGTCTTGGGGGGCGTCAGGAGGGTGGGGGGTTGTAGTAAATTAATTTTGGAGGTCTTGGGGGGTGTCAGGAGGGTGGGGGTTTTTGTTAGATTTTTACTTTTTTATTAAAGATTTGTCTGCGAGCCCTGGACCCCCGCTGGATCACCAGGGACTTTTGGCAGGTCTTGGGGGGGGGGGGGGTTAAGAGGATGGGGGGTTGTAGTAAATTAATTTGGCAGGTCTTGGGGGCGTCAGGAGAGTAGGGGATTCTAGTAAATTAATTTGGTAGGTCTTGGGGGAGTCAGGAGGGTTGGGGGGGGGGGGGGTTGTAGTTAGTATGGCTCTCACGGAATTACATTTTAAAATATGTGGCGTTCATGGCTCTCTCAGCCAAAAAGGTTCCTGACCCCTGGACTAGAGGCACGGGCAGTCAGGCTAGCGTGCCTGCAACTTGCCCACAGACTGCGACACAGAGCAGTCAGAGTGATGTCAGACAACGCCACCACGGTGGCATATATCAACCGACAGGGCGGAACCAAAAGCCAACAAGTATCACTGGAAATAGCTCCCCTGATGACTTGGGCAGAAGCGAATCTCCAGGACATCTCCGTTGTCCACATCGCCGGGAAGGACAACGCCGCGGCGGACTTCCTCATCAGAGAAAGTCTACATCCCGGGGATTGGCAACTGTCACCCACGGCGTTCCAGATGATTGTGACTCAGTGGGGGATCCCGGGCATGGACCTACTAGCGGACTGGTCCAACGCTCAAGTACCCAGATATTTCAGCCGCAGGCGGGATCCTCGGTCTCAGGGGATCGATGCACTGGTGCAACCATGGTCCCAGGGGATTCTGCTGTACGCTTTTCCGCCATGGCCCCTGCTGGGTGCCATTATACACAGGATTCAGCGGCACAAAGGCCTAGTTCTTCTAGTGGCCCCGGACTGGCCAAGAAGACCCTGGTACGCAGACATGAGAAGATTGCTGGCAGGGACTCCACTACCCCTGCCGCCGCACAGGGACCTGCTGCGCCAAGGTCCCATAATTCACGAGGATCCGGCTCAATTTTCTCTTACGGTCTGGCCATTGAGAGGGCTAGACTGAAGACACGAGGATATTTGGGACCGGTAATAGATACGCTCCTCAGAGCATGCAAGTTCTCCACATCGCTAACTTATATAAAGATCTGGAGAGTATTTGAAGCTTGGTGCGAAGCTCATAGCACCAATCCTCATGCCGCTAAGATTCCTATCATTTTGGACTTCCTGCCAGATGGTCTTCAGAAGGGTCTGTCCCTCAGTTCCATCAAGGTCCAAGTGGCAGCACTTTCCTGCTATGGTCCACGGAGTGACGGCAATAGCATCGCCACACACCCAGACATTTCACGTTTCCTGAAAGGAGTCAAACACATTTGTCCGCCACTGAAGTGGCCCATACCTCTGTGGAACCTCAACCTAGTTTTGGACTTTCTAGCGGGACACGCCTTCCGTCCACTTCGAGGCCTGTCCCTCCATTTGTTAACCTTGAAGATGGTGTTCCTGCTGGCTGTTTGCTCTGCGCGCCGTGTCTCCGAGCTACAAGCACTGTCTTGCCGTGATCCGTTTCTCCGAATCACGCCAGAAGCCATCCATCTTCGCACAGTTCCTTCCTTCTTACCCAAAGTAGTCTCGCACTTCCACCTCAACCAAACCATCTCTTTACCTACCACAGACGGTTTGAAGAAGTCAGAAGAAGGTCGAGTTCTACGCCATCTCGACATAGGCAGGCTACTGCCCAGATACCTGGAAGTGTCCGAAGCAATATGAAAGACGGACCATCTGTTCGTTCTACACAGCGGGAAGAAGCAAGGGGAAGCGGCCTCGAGGGCAACTATCGCCCGCTGGGTCAAAGAAGTTATCAAGGCAGCCTACGTGGACGCGGGTAAACCACCGCCTCTACAGGTCAAGGCTCACTCTACCAGAGCGCAAGCGGCTTCTTGGGCAGAAACATGGATGCTGTCGCCTGCTGAGATCTGTAAAGCGGCAACGTGGTCCTCCCTCCATTCCTTCTCCAGATTCTACCGTCTGGATGTCCAGGCCAGGGAGGACACCGCATTCGCGAGGGCAATCCTGCACGGACCGCGGGCAGCCTCCCGCCCAGTCCAGGAGTAGCTTTTGTACATCCCACTTGTTTTGAGTCCATCTGCTACACGCTAGGAAATGTAGAGATTACTTACCTGATAATCTCGTTTTCCTTAGTGTATGCAGATGGACTCAGCATCCCGCCTGGCTGCCAATATTCATGGGATTTCACAGGCTCAAGGTAAGCCATGTTTTATTACATAAGGCATCCACCCTGCCGGGTGTCGACGCCTTCCGGTTGAGAATCCTGGCGGTCTCCGGCTACTATCAACCGGTCAGGGTAATCCTGTTTAATTAATCGATCGATCAGTACTCATATAGCTATGACAGCTTTGCAAGGAAGATTACTGAATTGCTTCACTTCCTGTGGGGGTATATGTACCCGTGCTAACGTCAGATCCGTCTCCAACTGCTAGCACGAGCACGCTATACCCACTTGTTTTGAGTCCATCTGCATACACTAAGGAAAACGAGATTATCAGGTAAGTGATCTCTACATTTATTAGTATGGTTTTACTATTATAACTGATGCTTTATGTTTCTTGATTTTATTTGTTTTATGAGGAATGGTGGTTTTGTTTTTCTATTGTTAATACACGGAGTCTGGCTTCTTGGAGTTTCCATTTCAGTTTTTGTCTAATTTGTGCTCCTTTATTTTGTATTCTGTATTTGGTGAGGGTCTATCTCTGCTCTGTGTGTGTGACCATGATGAGAGATTCTGCTAGCATAGGGATCTATAGCAATCTGGTTTGTTTTGTTTCCTCAGTAGGTGGTGTATTGGTATTCTAGGACCCAGTGTAATATTTACCCTTGCTTTTTCACAGCAAGGGTAAATTTGAGTCCTTGGTGTTATTACTGTTGTGTTACAATGGGATTGCAGTATAGATTTTGAGTGTCTTTTTTGCGAGGTTTTGTGTTAGTTCACAATGTGCCTGGCAGTGGAAGAGGTGTTTGTGCTGCTGTTACTGTGAGGAGACACCAGAATTTGAAAATATCTTTTAGTATGATGAGCTGTAAGGGAAACATCCAAGCTCCATTGTTTGGGGGAATTTCAGTGGATGCACAGAGTTATAGAACTGGAGGTGCAGGATTTATATTGACATTCTGTCCCTTCCTATAAATTCCAGACTTCACTCTCATAGCGATATAGAATTAGTTGAATGAGGCTATCAAATAATTATATAGTGTGAAACTGGCCAGCTTTTTAAAATTACGCAGAAGACCCTTTGAACTTTCTTATTAACACCAAATATTCAAAAGCTGTGTTCATCCCATCAAGCTCATATATCTCATTAAAGAGGTAAATTGAATAACACAATAACTTTGTTTTATTATTGTTATTCATAAATTAGAACAATAACATCAATCTTGGAATATTATATATTTTTAATATAAATGAAAGGTTTTCACAAAATAGGTTGTGTCGTGAAACATTTTATTATGTATATATTTAAGGAAACATACATAAATTGTCAAAATACATTTAATTCTTTTAACCTTTAACCTCTGGTTTGCTAGTAGACTGAATTACTGTGTCCCGAAATTATGTTTGTCTAAAAAGTGTGTCACCAACATGAAAAGTTTGGAAAGCTCTGCCATAGAGAGATGCACTTCCACCATCTTCTGGAGACAGAGAATACTGGCAGGCTGGGGTCACTGCAGGGCTATTTATACTATGATGTCAGCTTGCTCAGTCTCCATCTACTGGCAGGAGACCATAAACCCACTGGTCCCGAGTCCATCTGTCTACACGCTACGAAATATACATTTAAAATTTCCCCTCCCATCCCTTTATACATCGTACCTTAGAAAGAATTGTTTAACCATCAGCACTCACTGCCTACTGCAGAACTTCAACAATTAGCTGAGGGTCACTTTTAATTAAGCCCTGGGCTCAGTTGAAGGGGTAGTCCATACATACCTACCTAAGGCCTGGATTTATCAAAATGCGATAAGTATCACATGCGATAACAAAAGGGGCGTGTTTTATGCAAATAGGCAGTATCTGAATTTGCGCTAATACCTATGCGAAGAGCTAAGTTAGCGCAAATTGCGATGTTTTCATACTTTGCGATACATGCTAGACCTGTGGTATTTCCTGCATACAACCACGGGGGGGGGGAGGGGGAGAGAGCACTTAGCCATAATGTCCTCTCCCTAGATAGGTATTGTATCCCTATGGGAAACCCACCTAGTAACTCGAGGTGAGGTTTAGGTATTAGTGTAGGGGGTTAGGGGCCACTTTGACATTCAACATGAGACGTACGAACAGAACAGTGGTTTCTTGTGAAGATTTGATGACCTATGGAGAGAGGAAACTTGCCCAAAGATGAGATTGGTGCACTGTTCTCTCCACCTAGCTTGATGGACTCTCTACCTGGGTAACATCAAGCTAGGTGGAGAGAACAGTGCACCAATCTCATCTTTGGGCAAGTTTCCTCTCTCCGTAGGTCATCACATCTTCACAAGAGACCACTGTTCTGTTCGTACGTCTCACGTTGAATGTCAAAGTGGCCCCTAACCCTCACCTCCAGTTACTAGGTGGGCCTCCCATAGGGATACAAATACCTATCTAGGGAGAGGACATTATGGCTAGGCGCTCTCGCTCTCTCTCCCCCCCACTCCCCCTAGATGGCTAGGCTGGGGCTCCAGGAGCTTCATACCTACTAAAACAGGCCTTTCAGGAGACATGGCGAAATGTGCTAACACCTTACTGCCCCGTAAGGCAAACTATCACATGGCTTAACGCCACTGAAAAAGGCGTAGCTAAAAGGGAATGGTGAATAAAACGGAAAATGTCATAATGCCTCTGTATCCCTCCATGGTGAGACCGCACCTTGAATACTGTGTACAATTCTGGTCGCCGCATCTCAAAAAAGATATAATTGCGATGGAGAAGGTACAGAGAAGGGCTACCAAAATAAGGGGAATGGAACAGCTCCCCTATGAGGAAAGACTAAAGAGGTTAGGACTTTTCAGCTTGGAGAAGAGACAGCTGAGGGGGTATATGATAGAGGTGTTTAAAATCATGAGAGGTCTAGAACGGGTAGATGTGAATCGGTTATTTACTCTTTCGGATAATAGAAAGACTAGGGGGCACTCAATGAAGTTAGCATGTGGCACATTTAAAACTAATTTGAGAAAGTTCTTTTTCACTCAACGCACAATTAAACTCTAGAAGTTATTGCCAGAAGATGTGGTTAGTGCAGTTAGTATACCTGGGTTTAAAAAAGGATTGAATAAGTTCTTGGAGAAATCCATTACCTGCTATTAATTAAGTTGACTTAGCTAATAACCACCGTTATTACTAGCAACGGTAACATGGAATAGACTTAGTTTTTGGGTACTTGCCGGGTTCTTATGGCCTGGATTGGCCACTGTTGGAAACAGGATGCTGGGCTTGATGGACCCTTGGTCTGACCCAGTATGGCATGTTCTTATGTTCTTAAGTCCGTGTGATAGGACTTTGTAAACCCAGCCAACTCCCGCCCCTAACTCCTCCTCTTTTTCGAATTTGCATCGCACCATATGATATAGTGCTATCACATTCGTTAAAGGTGTTTTTGCATGCGTTAAGGGCTTATTGCATGCGAAAAAGCCTTAGCGCATTTTGTTAAATGACCCCCTAAGAGTCACACGTGACCTGATGCAGCAATAACGTGAGGGATCAGGAGGATAAAAAGATGTCTTATTTAGTAAATGAGTGCATTTCCTCACATGACCAAATAACAAGCCCCCAAGAAAGGAAACAGAAGGAGAATAAAGTGGAATGAATGTTCAGTCAACAGACCTTTAATTTAAAAAAAGATACCAACTACATATTGTCTGCAATGTAAAAGATGGCATCATAAAGATCTCCAGCTTCCCGCAGTGCTGTCACAGCAACATTCTTCTCCACTGCAAGCTGAGCCATCAGCACCTCAATATCTTTAGTTTCCAGTCCATCCTCACTCTTTGCTTGTTCTCCAAATGCCTGAAAAACTGCATGCTCTTTCAGAAAGAGTAAAATATTCCCATTGTGCACTACTTTTCCTTTGCAGACTAAGCGCAGTTTATCAACTGGAATTCTCAGGTGCTTGGACAGGAGTTCCAGAAATTCCTCTGCAGTTACATTAATGGGTATTTGTAATTCATGTTTCTTGTGATTGTGTCTAACACGTATTCTCAGAACTGAATTTCCCCTCTCTCGGTCCCGGCAGGTGCTGACATCCACATCTGTTTCCATAGGTTCCGTGCAGTGATTCTGTTGGTCTTTCCTAGTCACTAATTCATTAAACCTCACCTTTTCTGTCGCCATTGTATTAATGTTTATAAAAGCAAAGTCTTCTCAAGGGATGCCGGTGCTTTCCAGACACTCTTTGGAACTAATTAAACAAAAAAACCATTAAATGGATAAGCAAGAGCAAGTTGTCATACTGACTCAATTTCCAACAGTGAAATCTGAAACTACTACTCATCATTTAACAATCAGAAGATATTCCAGGCAGCGCCATGGGGGTCACTTACAATATAAACACTCTCTTGTTGCCAAGGAAATTTCAACATTCAAATATAGTTTAGAAATAGCCCTGTCCTTACAGTTGAGTAGCACTGGGCCCTTGTATGCACATCACTAAAATGAACTCTGATCCTCAAAAAAAAAAAGATTCAGTCTGAAACAGAATTCTTTCCTGTTGCAATCTTAGACCTGAACTGATCTGTTTTCCCTTTAGTTCTTTGCAGCTAAGAATCATCTGTGCTTGTCCTAATTAATACCAAAAATAGATTAACTTAATGGGTATGACTTACCATGACAGACGGCACCTAACTACTCCAAAGTAGGGAAAGTATTTTCCTTTGTCCACCAAGTCAAATAAAACATTGATCTGCTAGTCAAGTCTACTAGTAACCACGGTATTAGTGAAATGAATGGAAACAGATTTGCTAACCAATGAGGATCCTATTGCTCTAGTTTATTAATACTGTACTAAAAAATCAAATCCATACAAATAACAACTGGACCCAGAAATGCATAAATGTTTCAGTATTGATAATTCAGATTCAGATCTGAACATTCAGAGCAACAGCAGCAGCCAAACTGGAAACTTCTCATACACACAATATTCAGGACTACCATATATCTTCGCAGACTATCTCAGCCAGATTGCCCCTAATAGATGGGAAAAATATATATATGATATCTCTAAAGAAACTATGCCAAATTTAGAGTAGCTCACAGGCTTCAAGCAGAATTTGTACTTTATTTGCAAAGCTCCTGCTTGCCACAAGGTTCAAAACTGCTCTTCGATTAATTCTGCAGGCTTCTGCAACCTTGGTCCAACTCCTTGGAGGGGGGCAGGGAGGAGCCATGCCATCAGGCTGTAGTAAGGGATCAAAGGGGAATCATGCTGAGGCCAGGCTCCAGGACAGAAGAGACAGTGCTGGGTCATCCACTGAGGGGGGAGAGAGAGAGAGAGAGAGAATGTATGTATGCGCCAGTTCCAGAGTGAATCTGCTTGTACATCTGTGTCTGTGACAAAGCGGAAAGCTGTGCATGCCTATGTGACACTACTCCCCTCCTTCCATGCTGCCCTCAATGCTACTTGTAAGCTAATGCTTCTCTGCTGAGCCCTCCTCTGCCATTTCCCTACCCCACAACCCCTCTGCTTCCGTCTTTGTGTCCCTTTCATACCACAGATCACCATCCTTTCCTTCTCCAGCAGCTGGTCAAAAACAGGATATCATTCCCCCTGAATGGCTCTAGCCACTACTATTTTATTTATTTATTGGTTTTTGTATACCGTCACTCGGGTTCCATCGTAGCGGTTCACAACAATAAATAATAATGCACAATAAATATACTAAAATCAACTTCCTAGGACTAAAAAATAAAACAAATTACAATCATTCAAATAAAAACAACTCATAAAACAATTAAATAAACTTAGCATACGACTATCCCTCCCTCCTCCTATCTTATAACCAATGTATGGTGGGAACAATAACACCCAAACCATCTTCTATACAACAAGAAAAAATAGTGAAAACTGTAAAATCATGACATAAGAACAGAATTTAAGATGGGTTGGGGTAGGCCTCCTTAAAAAGCCAAGTTTTTAGAGCCGTCTTAAATTGTTTAAAATTTGTCTCCATTCGAATCTCTATGGGGAGCATGTTCCATATTTTAGGACCTGCCAGGGACAGAGCCCTGTCCCTCACTTCATTCAGCCGTGCTGATTGTACTGCTGGAATAGTAAGCAAACCTTTATTGGCAGAACGTAAATTTCTCTGGGGGACATGTAATTTGATGGCAGCATTAAGCCAGTCCACCTGGTCGCCATAAATTAATTTGTGCAAAATGCAAATTGATTTAAATTTAACTCTAGATGCAATAAGCAGCCTGTGTAAGGTGATCAAAGTTGGGGTGATATGATTGGATTTCTTTTTTCCGGTCAGAATGCGAGCTGCTACATTCTGTAAAACTTGTAAAGGTCATGTAGTGGACGCAGGTAATCATAAAAACAAAGAATTACAGTAATCTAAACTACCAAATAGTAGGGACTGCAACACAGTATGGAAATCACCGATTAAGTAAAGGCTTCAGGCAACGTTAATACTAGGAGCTTCGCGTACCCTTCCTTTACGTTCGTGTCAATGTTTCTTTAAGCTAAATTCAAAATCTAAAATAATAGCAAGGTCTCTAATACTCACGGCTAATTGAAGAATGGTATTAACCTGCAACACTGTTAATTTAAACCTGACCTCCAATAGGGGCTGATACAATAGTCCCACTTCCCGCTAGTGTACTAGTAAACGTTTGGGGATTAGAACCCACACAGCCAATGGTGTTCCCAGGGACAGAGGGAAGGCTGGGATGAAAAGCTTTGCAGACATAAACCTAGACAGGATGGGCTTGGTTGTTGTATTAGTTTACCAAATATCATAGTTTAGTTAAAATAAGAAAACAAAAGAAAAGACTTCCTTAGAAAATTTGCAAAATGTTTACTTCTATTTCTTCTGCAGCGATGTAGCTAGTAGAGAGGATGTTATAAAATAAAACTACTGGTGTATTTAACAAATATTAAGTCTAAGGAACAACAATCATAAGACTACAATAATGAGTTCCTTTATTTTGCTTTTCTCAGATCCTTATTCATCTTTTTAGGTTTTCTACTCACTCAAAATGTTTTACACAACCTTTGTTTCACAATATATAAAGTCCTCTGAACCTTTTTTTTTTTACACTTCCTTACAAATTATATCTTGAACTGAGTAAATCAAATAAATGTATTTTGTTTTTAAACACCAAGCTCTCCTTGAGTATTTCTGTCATTTCTGGCCATACAGAAATAAATAAAAATGGTGTGCACACAAATTAGCTCATATGTCCTTCATTTTTGGCACCAAAAACCTAGTTACTCTACATGTCCTCAGATGAGAAGTCTTCTAGTTTGATGTCTGGACATCCTCGGGTAGGTGGTCTTCTCTGGATCAACACCTGTCTCCAGATCTCAAAGGCCCATCTACTCTTTCGCGTTTATTCTTCCAAAATCTTGACTGTGTAAGTAGGCCTCATTATCCTGGAACCCTAAAATGAAACTGTGCCTAGCTAATATTAAAAATAAAAGACACCAAACTTGTATCCCTGTCCTGAGTTCCAGTTTCACCTTCATTCACATTCGCTCTCCTGAGCACTGTGGTCTGGTGGGACCAGCTCCGAGTATTGTTCCAGTTTTTCTGTCCGGAACTTTCTGCTTCTCTTCTGACAGGACTTCACTACTTCCCCCCCCCCCCCCCTTTTCAAGGGGACAGAACATCAGTGCTGACCACTGCCACCAATGTAACGGGCCGATACAGTGAGCGCACGCATAGGCCAGTGTCCTGTGCGTCTGATTCAGTAAATTAAAATATTTAAATTAGGGCCCACGGTAAAAAGAGGCGCTAGGGACACTTTTTCGACAGGAGCGGTGGATGTCAGCAGGTTTGACAGCCGATGCTCAATTTTGCCGGCATCGGTTCTCGAGCCCGCTGACAGCCACGGGTTCGGAAACCGGACGCCGGCAAAATCGAGCATCCGGTTTTCAACACGCGAGCCATGGGACCTCCGCCTTAATATCGCCATGATATTAAGTCGGAGGGTGCACAGAAAAGCAGTTTTTACTTCTTTTCTGTGCACTTCCCCGGCAGAAATTAATGCCGACCTTTGGGTAGGCGCTAAAGTAAAATGTGAGGCTTGGCTGAACATTTTACTTACTGTATCGCGCGGGAATGACTAATAGGGCCATCAACATGCAGTTGCACGTTGCGGGCGCTATTAGTCTCAGGGGGGGGGGGGGTGTTGGACGCGCGTTTTCGAATAAGGGGTAATGCTAGCGCGTCGAAAACGCGCGTCCAAATGCCGGTTAACAGTGCGCAGTCCAACGGAGTGCACTGTACTGTATCAGCCTCTTAGGGGCGGATTTTCAGAGCCCTGCTCGCCGGTAAGCCTATTTCACATAGGCCTACCGGCGCGCGCAGACCCCGGGACTCGCGTACGTCCCGGGGTTTTCGGAGGGGGGCGTGTCGGGGGACGTGCCCGGTCGTCGCGGCGTTTCGGGGGCGTGTCGGCAGCGTTTTGGGGGCGGGTACGGGGGCGTGGCTACGGCCCGGGGCGGTCCGGGGGCGTGGCCGCGCCCTCCGTACCCGCCCCCTGGCGCGCGGGGATTTACGTCTCCCTCCGGGAGGCGTAAATCCCCCGACAAAGGTAAGGGGGGCGTGTAGACAGGGCCGGGTGGGTGGGTTAGGTAGGGGAAGGGAGGGTAAGGTGAGGGGAGGGCAAAGGAAAGTTCCCTCCGAGGCCGCTCCGATTTCGGAGCGGCCTTGGAGGGAATGGGGGGAGGCAGCGCGGCTCGGCGCGCGCAGGCTATACAAAATCGATAGCCTTGCGCGCGCCGATCCAGGATTTTAGTGGATACGCGCGGCTCCGCGCGTATCTACTAAAATCCAGCGTACTTTTGCTTGAGTCTGATGCGCAAGCAAAAGTGGGCTGATCGCGCTTCTTTTAAAATCTACCCCTTAGTGAATACTGTTTTATTGGTAAACTGCTGCTTACGAGCGTATGGCCCATTTTTGTCAGCGGCTCTTGTCTTTCTGGACATAAATATCCTGTCACCTAGGCGGAACAAAAAAAGTGGCGTTGGGGAAGCTTAGGGACGTCAGTAAAACAAACGAAAAAACCTGCAGGAACTCGGGGAGGCGGGGGCAGTAACACCCGGCGGTTAGGATACACGACCACGAGGTGCTATATAGCAACCCTTCACGCGCCAGAGAGGAACAGGGGCACGCGATTCGATCCCAGCGCGCCTCCGGCCCCGTGCCGCCCGCCGAGAAAGCGCGCGCGCGCGCACCACCGCAAGCCATGCACGCACCAATCACAGCGAAATCCCGAGATGTAGCTAAAAGGCCCAAAACATTAAACAAAAACAACAGCTGCCCGCCTCTAACCCCCTATAACCTCACTTCTTTCTCCAAACCATCCGCAGGGTGCAACTCCACGCCCCCAAACGGCGCTCATTTCGAGGGGTTTGTAACGAATCCTTGCGCTTCCGTTTTTGGGGGTTTTTTTTGATAGACCGGCGGCGGCCCCTGCTGTCGGGGAGGGGCGTGTTGTTGCTAGGCAACGGTGTATAGGCTTTCGGTCACAGAAAGCGCCTACTTGCTGCTGCTGCTGCTGCTCCTCCTCCGCTGCTCTTCTCGCTTTGGGCCCGGCTTGGGGCTGAGTCTGCTCGCATGAGCCGCAACAGAGTCTGATGAAAGGCAAGAAACACCGGGGCTTTTGGAGTATCAGTAACTACGGTCCAGGTCACCGACTCGGCGCGGAGTAGTCCTGCTTGATTTTCGGCTCCGATTAGGAGGTTTTTCAGGCTGAGATTAAATGCTCAAAGCACTTTTGCAATAAAGTGCCGACGGCAGGCAGGCGTATTGCAGGTAGCCAGCCCATCATTAAACTGGGAGATCCTTGGTCATCCTTCCTAAGCTTGTTCAGTCGTGGCGTTTTTAATCAAGTTACCTATGAGATTGTACTTACGTGCATGCCCTCTCCATCCTTTTAATAAACGATTTTAAATAATCTTGTCCTGGACCAAGAAGTTCCCGAAGTAAAGGAGCCTATTTCCATTTCATTTAACTACTTTTATAAAGTAGCCACATCTAAACAAGGTATAAATAAAACATCACAATGGGTTCTATTAGGGGCACGGACAGAAATAAAACTACACCAGAGACCATCACAGACCAGAGGGCGCTACCTCCATACATAACTAACCAACATCAATGAGACCACTGCAGCCCAATGCCATGTTCACAGCACCTATGTGTAGCTCTCAGAAAAAAAAACACCCCATGAAAATTCTCATATCCTTCCTCCTGTCCTTAAAATCTATCAAACTAAAAAGTTAGTAGGGACATAGGAAAGATCACACACCTTTCATAATCCTTTTCCTTCAGAACGCAAGCAAATAAAAATTGACACTTCCTCTGCTTTCAGGCAGGCCAATCCCCCAGCCCCCGCCCCTGTGAATTATGCACCTCTACCAGCAGATGGAGACAAAGCAAAAGCTGACCTGATGGATATATAGTCCTGCCCCGACATCAGCACGCCAGTGTTCTCCAGCTCCAGCAGATGGTGGACGTGCATCTCCCTACTGAGGATTGCCTGTTAAAAAAAAAAAAAAAGACATCTAGCAGAAGAGACATTGATATAGCACTACTTGCTCCTGAGGTGATACCGTTCAGTCCCTCCCTTAGAAGAGAGTCTTCAGTCCGGTAGTATTGGTGGTATGGACTTATATTTTTTTTATCATGGTTGCAGGCTGAGAGGGACTTGGCAGTGAAGGCTTTCACCCTCTTCCCTCATCGCCAGAACTCGTTCCTGCTCTCAGCCAGGGAGGGCTGAGCTCAGATAAAGGTTTTTACTTTATATAGAATAGGAACTCATTAGTGAGGACTTTTCTTACCAGGTCTTTTTCCTCGGCATTCAACGTCTTTGCTCACGTCTCTGGAGAATTTGGTGAGGGGTGGAGGCAGATTCAGCAGCCTTTTTAGGCTTCTCCTTTTTGGGGCATGGTAGGCCACGGCTGTTACTTCCTGCATTTTTCAGTGTGTGGCGACAGCACACATTTGCACATTTAATTGTGAGTCTACCTCATTATCTCTTTTTAGGCATGTGTGTGGGTCAGAGCAGTTCTTTTGGACGCACATTCTGGGCATCCAGGTTGGGCATCCTTTCTGGATGCACATTTTGTTTGCATAGCTTGGGCACTTTTAAAACACAGGTACCTGGATGCATGTTTTTTTGTGCACCTAGGTTGGGCATATGTTTTACACATGGGTACCTAGATGCATGTTTTGTACATCTAAGTGGGTGTGTGCCAATATGTCTACTTGAGCATATTACAACCATGGTGCCAGTAGCAAAGAAATCTAAGCATTTATATATATGTGCTGCATGCCACAGCAGAGCGATACAGCCAGAGCTTTCTACAAGCTTGTGGCAGCACTGCCTGGATGCTCTTGGAGATTTGTTCCCATCTCTCAGAGAGCAAGTCAGATCGCTGGAGGTTAGATGGGAGAATTAGAATGTATAGCAATGAATGATGTCATAGACTTAATTAGCATCTCAGAGACATGGTGGAAGGAGGACAACCAATGGGACAGTGCTATACTGGGGTACAAATTATATCGTAATGACAGAGAGGAACACCCAGGAGGCGGTGTAGCGCTTTATGTCTGGGATGGCATAGAGTCCAACAGGATCCTGCATGAGATTAAATGCACAATCAAATTTTTATGGGTAGAAATCCCTTATGTGTTGGGGAAGAGTATAGTGAAAGGAATATACTACCGTCCACCTGGTCAAGATGGTGAGATGGACAATGAAATGCTAAGAGAAATTAGGGAAGCTAACCAAATTGGTAGTGCTGTAATAATGGGAGATTTCAATTATCCGATAATCCACAGAAGCAAACCTTGCACATAAGCAAGTACTCAGATAAACTGGTGCAGGTAAGAATGTAGAGTTCCACTCAGAAATTAAAGTATTTTTATTATAAATCCAAAAAGTCACAGTTCATTCAACACGGCAACTCCATTCAAAGTGGAACGAGATGATTTTAAAGTCCCCCGACACGGTCCCGTGTTTCGCGGTGGCTGCATCGGGAGGGACCAAGGCATATTATGATCTACAATAAAATAACATCTATGAGGACCCATAACTGTATCCTCCCTTTCTCTGTTGTAGGTAGGACCATAGTCAATATGATCAAAAGACATTGGTCAGCGCTCTCTCTCACCGATCTCATGCATGGGCCACCTCGCTTTACTTTTAAAAGAGGTACTAACTTATGGGATCGACTTGTACACACAGTAAGCCCATCCATTGATGATCGATCACATATAAGAGGTCAGCATTCCCCTTGCGGCCATTGCACTATGTGCCAGCATACGGAACCCCTGACAGAATTTGTACATCCGAGGACTGGACAAGTGTTCAAACTATTTTCTCAATCAGACTGCACCACCAGAGGAGTCGTTTATGTGGTGAAATGTCCCTGCCCACTGCTATATGTGGGTAAAACATCCCGCATGATTAAGACACGTATTATCGAGCACTGCTCTAACATCAGATCCTCTAGAATTGACGAGCCCCTAGTGTCTCATTGGCTCCAGGCCAGCCACTCCATCGCCGCCCTCTCCTTCCTAGTTCTGGAGGTGGTCTCATGCCCCGTGCGGGGGGGAGACTTCGCTGGTATACTCGGTCGGAGAGAGCAACGCTGGATTTTCACTTTAGACACAGTTTTCCCCAATGGTCTCAACAAAGAGATAGAATGGCACCTGTTCTACTAATCTGTCATTAATTTCATATGTGCTGTTCGGCCTGCTATAGCATCTCGCGAGAGTTTGTCTTTCGCGCCTTTTTGTCCTTTAAATGGCTGTCAGTGTTAAAGGACGCTTGCACTCCTGAGGCTACCTACAAAGGTATGTAACTACCATGTTATATTCTGTTCTGCAGCCTTAAATGTTCCATTCCTCATAGATGTTATTTTATTGTAGATCATAATATGCCTTGGTCCCTCCCGATGCAGCCACCGCGAAACACGGGACCGTGTCGGGGGACTTTAAAATCATCTCGTTCCACTTTGAATGGAGTTGCCTTTTTGGATTTATAATAAAAATACTTTAATTTCTGAATGGAACTCTACATTCTTACCTGCACCAGTTTATCTGAGATTTCAATTATCCCAATATTGACTGGGTAAATGTATCATCAGGACACACTAGAGAGAGAAAGTTCCTGGATGGAATAAATGACAGTTTTATGGAGCAATTGGTTCAGGAACCGACGAGAGAGGGAGCAATTTTAGATCTAATTCTCAGTGGAGCACAGGATTCGGTGACAGAGGTAACGGTGGTGGGGGCCGCTTGGCAATAGTGATCATAATATGATCAAATTTGAATTAATAACTGGAAGGGGACAGTAAGCAAATCCATGGCTCTCGTGCTAAACTTTCAAAAGGGAAAATTTGATAAAATGAAAAAAATAGAAAAAAAACTGAAAGGAGCAGCTACAAAGGTAAAAAGTGTGCAAGAGGCGTGGTCATTGTTAAAAAATACCATCCTAGAAGCACAGTCCAGTTGTATTCCACACGTTAAGAAAGGTGGAAAGAGGGCAAAACGATTACCGGCATGGTTAAAAGGAGATCTTCATTCAAAAATTGGAAGAAGGATCCAACAGAAGAAAATAGGATAATGCATAAGCGTTGGCAAGTAAAATGTAAGACATTGATAAGACAAGCTAAGAGAGAATTTGAAAAGAAGTTGGCCGTAGAGGCAAAAACTCACAGTAAAAGCTTTTTAAAATATATCCAAAGCAGAAAGCCTATGAGGGAGTCAGTTGGACTGTTAGATGATTGAGGGGTTAAAGGGGCACTTAGAGAATATAAGGCCATCACGGAAAGATTAAATGATTCATGGGTAATGATTCAGATGGACTGAACCAAATCACAGTGAACCTAGAAGATGTGATAGGCCTGATTGACAAACTGAAGAATAGTAAATCACCTGGACTGGATAGTATACACCCCAGAGTTCTGAAGGAACTAAAAAATGAAATTTCAGACCTATTAGTAAAAGTTTGTAACCTATCGTTAAAATCATCCATTGTAGCTGAAGGCTGGAGGGTGGCTAATGTAACCCCCCAATATTTAAAAAGGGCTCCAGGGGCGATCCGGGAAACTACAGACCAGTTAGCTTGACTTCAGTGCCAGGAAAAATAGTGGAAAGTGTTCTAAATATCAGAATCACAGAACATACAGAAAGACATGGTTTAATAGAACAAAGTCAGCATGGCTTTACCCAGGGCAAGTCCTTGCCTCACAAATCTGCTTTGCTTTTTTGAAGGAGTTAATAAACAAGTAATAGAGGTGAACCGGTAGATGTAGTATATTTGGATTTTCAGAAGGCGTTTGACAAAGTTCCTTATGAGAGGCTTCTAGGAAAAGTAAAAAGTCATGGGATAGGTGGCGATGTCCTTTCGTGGATTACAAACTGACTAAAAGACAGGAAACAGAGAGTCGGATTAAATGGACAATTTTCTCAGTGGAAGGGAGTGGGCAGTGGAGTGCCTCAGGGATCTGTATTGGGACCCGTACTTTTCAATAAATTTATAAATGATCTGGAAAGAAATACGACGCATGAGGTAATCATATTTGCAGATGATACAAAATTGTTTGGAGTAGTTAAATCACAAGCAGATTGTGTCCACATGTACCACGTCAGCCGGCTCCTCCCCAGCACGGTCTAAAATCCTATCTAGGTGACGCATGAGGTCCGCCACCTTCGCACCGGGTAGGCATGTTACCAGGCAATCCTCACACCCACCCGCCACCCGGCTTTCTATATGCCTAATAATCGAATCACCAACAGCTGACCTAACCCTTCCCTCCTGGGCAGTAGGCCTTGGAGACACATCCTCAGTGCGAAAGGACAATGCACCACCTGGAGAGCAGATCCTTGCTACAGGATCCTTTCCTGCTGCACCAGGTTGATGCTCTCCAATCATGAGACCTTCTTCCTCCAAGGCAGCACCAGGGCTGCCAGTCTGAAGTTCTTTACCGCCTGACACTACCGAACTGGGATCTTCCAGTGGTAAGGTCTGTTGCATTATTTGTCACCCAGGCACACACTCACAAACTTATGGATTTTTAAATTCTTTTGTATATTCGTTTGACACCCAGGGGTGGGGACAGGGGTGATGGGGTGGAAAAAAAGGGTATATAAGGCAAGGTTTTCTCTGCTTCTCTTTTTTAATGAGTTTATTGAACAGTTATGCATGTATGGATTGTTTGATCTATGATTGTATAGTAATCTGTTTATTGTTGCTACATTGCCAATAAAAATATAAATAAAAAAAGGGGAGGCGATATGATAGAGGTTTATATAATAATGAGGGGAGTGTAATGGGTAAATGTGAATTGGTTGTTTACTCTTTCAGAAAGAACAAAAACTAAGGGGCGCACATTGAAATTACTAAGTTGTACATTTAAACTAATAAGAGAAAAAATATTTTTACTCAATGCATAATTAAGCTCTGGAATTCATTGCTGGAGGATGGTATGAAAGATTTTAGTGTAGCTGGGTTTATAAAAGGTTTAGACAAGTTTCTGAAAGAAAAGTCCATAAACCATTATTAATGGTGGACTTGGGGAAATCCCTGGGATAAGCAGCTTGGAATCTATCGAGCTTTTGGGATCCTGCCTGGTACTTGTAACTTGGATTGGCCACTGTTGGAAACCTAGATACTGGGCTTGATGAACCTTTGGTCTGATCCAGTATGGCAAATCTTAAATTCTTACGTTAAGAATCTGCCCAAGTTTGTGAGGGAAAAAAAGTCCATTAACAATTATTAGCTAGGAAAATTGGTCTGAACCAATATGGTATTTCTTATATTCTTAATTTAGGGAAGGTCATTGCATGCCCCTTGGAGTGGGTAACAAGAAATGGATCTACTCTTTGGGATCTGCTGGTTGTTTCCTACAGATCTGGATTGGCCACTGTTAGAGACAGGATACTGGGCTCAATGGACCTTTGAGTATCTGTAAGAACATAAGAAGTGGCAATGTTAGAACGTCCCACTTATCACATACAGCTAATCTCAGCTCATTGCAGCAGCAGGGAATTACAGAGCTGCAAGAATCTAACCAGTAACCACACAGGCAAGACTCAAAAACCAGCTAAAAATGAACCAAAGATTCTACTATTTATTATTTAAAAATGTTACCAATGATAAAGTGCTCCAGCAATGTTGATAGCTATTTCTTATCAAGGGTTCTTGCGGTCGTTGGTTTCTTCTTGAGGGGCTCTCACCAGCTCTGCACCATTCAGTGAGTCACTCTTTGATATCAGAAAACAATGCAACAAGGGGTTGCACCGAGACACCCAGGTACTCCCTCCACTGAAACGTGGCTAAGAAATGAAAGAACATTAGCAGTTGGCACTCTATGGGCTTTACTGCTAGGTCTTGCACTGAAAGTCAATTCATCTCTCAAAATCAGAGGTTCTTAATTTCAACCACTAACCCGGTGTTTGGTCTATTTTGTCACAGAAGTGGCTTAGTTGTAGATTATTATAAAATATATTGTACCATTTCAGTCTCATATTAACAGCATGTGTCAAACAAACATCTGGCCCCCTAGTGATGAGAGCTTAGTGAGTGTATGTGGGAGACTCCAGGCTTCTGAAATCTTTTCTTTATCCAAATACATATTAAGCAGAGTTGCTTACCTGTAACAGGTGCTCTCACAGGACAGCAGGATGTTAGTCCTCACATATGGTGACATCATTAGGATGGAGCCCAATCACGGAACACTTTTGTCCGTGGCACTAACCCTACATCCAGCAGGGGGTCCCCCTTCAGTCTCGTGTATAGCAAGAAGTACGTGCGAAAAATAAAATAAAATCGCAAGCGAACCCAACTCCACGGGGTGGCGGGCGGGTTTCATGAAGACTAACATCCTGCTGACCTGTGAGAACACCTGTTACAGGTAAGCAACTCTGCTTTCTCTCAGGACAAGCAGGATGGTAATCCTCACATATGGGCGAGTAGCGAGCTGAGGATGCCCAAGCAATGCACCAAATGCACCCAAAGACATGCAACAGGCACAACAACAGGGGTGGATTTGGGTAGGAGGGAATCCTGAAAACCCTGAACGGGTCACTGGTAGGATGTTGGGTAGTTAAGCTGAGAATAAGTTGCATAGAACAGACTGGACAAAAATGGAATTTTGCCTGCCAGCCTTATCTAAGCAATAATGGGCTGCAAAGGTATGGAGAGAGCTCCAGGTTGCAGCCTTACAAATATCAATAAGTGGCACCGAACGAAGGTGTGCCACTGAGGTTGCCACGGCCCTAACAGAGTGTGCTTTTACATGGTCTTGTAGCGGAATGCCTGCTTGCTGGTAGCAAGAGGAGATACAGTCCGCCAACCAGGAGGAAAGGGTCTGTTTTCCCACTGGATTTCCCAATTTGATGTTATCGAAAGAAACAAATAATTGAGTGGACTTCCTGTGGGCTGACGTGCATTCTAGATAAAAGGCTAGGGCACGTTTGCAGTCAAGGGAATGTAGAGCCTGTTCTCCTGGGTTTGAATGGGGCCTTGGAAAGAAAGTAGGTAAGATGATGGATTGATTAAGATGAAATTCCAACACTACCTTTGGTAAAAACGGAGTACCACTCTGTCATGTAGAATTGTGGTGTAAGGTGGGTAGGTGACTAATGCCTGTAACTCACTAACTCTGCGAGCGGATTTGATAGCGAGAAGAAAAATCACTTTCCAAGTGAGTTAGCAGAGAGGCTCAAACGGAGGTTTCATGAGCTGTCCTAAAACCACGTTAAGGTCCCAAGCAGGGGCCAGAGGGCGCAATGGAAGTTTCAGATGGAGCAAACCTCTCAAGAAATGTGTGACTAAGGGTTGTTTCGAAATAGAGACATCTCTCACGCCATTGTGGAAAGCGGCTACCGCACTGACATGCATCCTTATAGAGGAAGTTTTCAGGCCAGACTCGGACAGGTGCCAGAGATAGTCCAGAAACTTAGCGGTGGAACAAGTGATGTGCACCAGACCATAAACCTTTTCCACTTAGAACGATAAGACCATCTCGTGGAAGGCTTTCGTGAAGCTACCAGGACTCGGGATACCGACTCTGAAAGGTTAAGGGGTTGAAGTATTAACCTTTCAACATCCAGGCTGTCAGAGACAGAGTCTGGAGGCTGGGGTGGCATAGGCACCCGTTGTTTTGAGTTATCAGAAGCAGATCCTTCTCTAGAGGGATGCACCGGAGGATTGGGAACTAGACTTGGCGTGGCCAGTGAGGGGCTATCAGAATCATTAAATCCTTGTCCCTTCGTAACTTCACGAGAGTCTTCGATATGAGTGGAAGTAGAGGGTACGCGTAGAGGAGACCGCTGGACCACGAGAGGGCAAAGGCGTCTCTCGGCTGTGAGTGATGGCTGCGAGTGAGCGAGCAGAAGTTCTCTACTTTGCGGTTGTGAATGGTCGCAAAGAGATCTATTTGTGGATAACCCCAACATTGGAAGATCGTGTCCACTACTGTTTGAGATGGAACTAGGCTGGACTTGGGGGTAGTTGATCAGAAAGCCGAGACACAGCAAAGTATGGATAGTTAGATGTAAGGAGGCTAAGTGCATCCCTTTGAGTTGGAGCCCTTATCAGCCAATCGTCGAGATAAAGGTAGACATGGACGCCTTGACATCTCAGGTAGGCCGCGACCACTACGAGGCACTTGGTAAAGATTCGAGGTGCAGTTGCTAGGCCGAACGGCAGTACCCGGTACTGAAAGTGCAGGGGGCCGACCAGGTATCGAAGGAGGTTGAGGTGAGACGGAGTGATCGAGACATGTGTATACGCGTCCTGAAGATCTAGAGAGCAAAGCCAATCTCCTTTGTAGAAGAGGAAGTAGAGAGCCCAAGGTTACCATCCTGAACTTTTCCTTCTGCAGATATTTGTTTAAGGCACGCAGGTCCAGTATTGGACGAATGCCCCCTGACGTTTTTGGGATGAAGAAATACCTGAATAGAACCCCTGCCCCTGCTGGGAGACGGGCACTGGTTCTATGCCTGGGATTTCAGGAGTGTTGAAACCTCCTCATCCAGAAGAGATGAGTGGTCAGATGATCCCCACGTCGGCTGAGGTGGGGAGTCTGCTGGTACAGACAGGAAGTTGAGGTGGTGCCGTGGTGGTCTTTGAGCTGTGCTACAGTCTCCTGGATTTTGTTCCCAAAGAGACTGTCTCCAGCACAGGGCAGGTTAGCCAATCTGTCCTGTACCTCAGCCAGGCCCACCTTCGTGCACTAATTCCAGCTGAGGACAACCTAGAGGCAGTGTCAAAAATATCATAGGCAGCACGGACCTCGTGCTTGCCAGCATCTAGACCCTTCTGAGCCAGGGCATTAAGTTGATCCTGAAGCTGGTCGGGTAAGGATTCAGAGAAATCCTGGATCTTCTTGAATAGGTCTCTGTTATACTGGGTCATGTATAACTGGTAGGAAGCAATGAGAGAAATAAGCATTGATCCATGGAAAACACGATGGCCAAATGTATCAAGGGACTTCTGTTCTTTCCCTGGAGGAATGGAAGAATGAGGCTTAGAACATCGTGCTTTTTTTCTGGGCTGACTCCACAACCACAAAATGGTGATCCAGCTGTGGTTTTTGGAAACCAGGGGCTGTCTGTACCAGGTAGGTGGCATCTGTTTTCCGATTTACCGGTGGTACAGAGCCTGGATGCTCCCAATTCCTCTTCAGCAAGTCCAGGAGAACTTCATGAACAGGTATCTGTGTCTGGAGTCCTCTTCTGTCTGAAGCTGGAATGGTATAGCTTCAGACATTTCCTTTATAAAATTAATAAAGGACAGGTCCTCTGGGGGAGAACATCTTCTCTCCTCAGGGGGAGATGGCTCTGAAGGTAGATCATCCATATCCTGGGAAGAATCATCGGTCCAAGGATTGTAAGGTTGATCTCCGGCTCCCATAGGATCTCCAGAGGGGAGTAATGGTGCTATTCCTGAAGGATCAGGCCTAGGCACCGACGGCATCAATGGTGGCACCGATTGAGGACAATGCTGTATCGATGGCAGAATAGGCACCGATGGAACCGGTGACATCGACGGGCGAATCGGTGGCAAGATCTCTGACTGTCCAGGAATAGGTTCCGGCCTCGGTGTTTCCTCCTCTTCTGATGAGGAAGGTATTGGCGTGGAAGGCGGCGGACATACCGGTATCCCTCAGTTCCACTGGTGGAAGGGCACCGATCAGCGCATCCAGTCTGCTAAGTAGTGGTGCGAGCGCCGTGGGTATCGGGTCGGTGGAGCGCACCGTTAACCCGCATTTGGACGCGCTAGCTTTACCCCTTATTCAGTAAGGGGTAATAGCATGTCGAAAATGCGCATCCAACCCGAGACTAATAACGCCCGCAACATGCAAATGCATGTTGATGGCCCTATTAGTCATTCCCGCGCAATACAGTAAGTAAAATGTGCAGCCAAGCCGCACATTTTACTTTAAGAAATTAGCGCCTACCCAAAGGTAGGCATTAATTTCTGCCGGCGCCGGGGAAGTGCACAGAAAAGCAGTAAAAACTGCTTTTCTGTGCACCCTCCGACTTAATATCATGGCGATATTAAGTCGGAGGTCCCAAAAGTTAAAAAAAAGTTTAAAATAATTAAAAAAAAAAATTTACAATCAGCCTGCAGCTTGAAAACAGGACATTCAATTTTGCCAGCATCCGGTTTCCGAACCCGTGGCTGTCAGCGGGCTCGAGAACCGACGCCAGCAAAATTGAGCGTCGGCTGTCAAAGCCGCCGACAGCCGCCGCTCCTGTCCAAAAAGAGGCGCTAGGGACGCACTAGTGTCCCTAGCACTTTTTACCGCGGGCCCTAATTTAAATATTTTGTTTTACTGTTTCGTGCGCACAGGACACTGGCCTGTGCGCTCGCCCGCTCACTTTACTGTATTGGCCTGTTTGTCGGTGGCTCTGTCGATGCCGATGCAAAGGGCTTGCCTGGATCAGCGGACTGAGCCTTCCGATGACGGTGCCGACGCTTTTCACGATGTTCTCCTTGGTCCTTCTCCGGAGTCAGTGAGGCAGAAGTCGACACCTTTGGAGTAGTCGGTGCCAGTTGGGCAGCACCGGGGTCCCACTGTTGGCGATAGGTCGATGACACTGGCTCAGATGATGTCGAAGCGGTCGATGGTGTTGGAGGCTTTGCCTGAAAAAAACTCCATCTTCTCTGAGCGGGCCTTTTGGGCACCTTTGGTGCAAGTTAGGATGTCATGGTAGGACCCCAAACATAACACACAAACCCTATGCGGGTTTGTGATGGACACTGTCCGAGGACAGTCGGGGTACCGACGAAAACCCGATGCCATGGCTTCATCAAAAATTTAGCCGTGGTGTGGTCGATGGCCAGTAGGCCCCGAAGGGAAAACTTGACGGGAATCAACCGCAAACGGGGGTAAAGTCTTACCTTTCGACCGCAAAGTACGGAATCGATAGGGGGACCCCTATGGGGTAGAATTTTTTGAAAATTTTGAAAGAAGTTCCATGAGGAAAATTCCTCTCAGGAATGTCTAGAGAGTTCCTTAACCCGCGTGGCTACTGCTGTGCGGGAAAAAAAAAAAAAAAAAAAAAAAAAAAAAAAAAAGAGACTGAAGGAGGACCCATGCTGGATGCAGGGTTAGTGCCATGCTGGGCATGCCCAGTAGGTGCCAGTCAAAGTTCTAGAAACTTTGACAAAAGTGTTCCGTGATTGGGCTCCATCCTGATGTCACCCATATGTGAGGACTACCATCCTGCTTGTCCTGTGAGAAAATGCCCTTCCCAAGAGATCCCTTCTTACACAGGCTGCATGGAATCGGTTTTTGGGCCAAGAAGTTGTTATCCACTAAAAGAAGTCATATAAGCTGACTGGCTGATGTGGCCTTTCTGACATGTAAATATCCCTTGTGCTGGGGATATAGCTGGTCTGAATCTAGCCCCCTAACAAAAGCCAAGATAATATAACAGAGTTTAATAGTAAACACAATGTGGAAAAATGTAATACAAAAAAGTAAGAATTACAAACACTGGATACATGCACACATAAAAAGATAAAAAGATTATACTGAAAAATAGATCCATTAGCTGCAGGTAAACACCTTTTGTTACAAGTTCACTAGTATGCAAGTGGAGCTGAGAAACTATTTGCTAAATTTTGCATTTAAAAGCCATAATTAACTTATCACGTCTACGTCTTTTAAAAGTGCCAGTTTTGCATAAAATAAGAGTATGATGTAAGCTCATTTATGCAATGGGATTAGCAGTTACTTTTATGACCAGGGCCAGCCCTAGGGATGGGCAACCTATGTCCCTGCACAAGGTGCTGCCATGCTCTATCCAGGCACCCTCTCTCAGATGGGACACTGTCTCTCAGCCAGGATAGTCTTCAGGAGGGTGCGGGACCCAGGACGAATCAGCTGCAGTGGGACCCTGGAAAGCAGACAGGAATTTATAGTGCTGGGAAAAGCTACAAGGGTGGTGCAAGGCCCCCGGCAGTCACCCCTATTCACCCCTCCCCCCCGGAACAGCTCTGCACTCAGCTATTTGTGCAGGTGAGCGGTGCATGGGAGAGAGAGGGAAGCCCAGACGGAGATGCTAAGAAAGTCCTTATCTTCAAAAGGCAGCCCTCGGCCTAGGCCAAACCCTGTTCATGACAAAAACTTCCAGTGAAAAATGGCTAAGTCTGTTTCCTTTCAAGGTATTTAAACAAAGCCTGTCTCAGTGAAATGCTAGTGCTCACTTTTATTGCAGTGTTAATATGTTCAGAGGAGTACACACAAATAGCAAACAAGTTTCTACTCCAATTAACGGTGGTGCGTTTTGGTTCAGTCTGGATCAGGTGTTAAATTGAAGCTAATATATTAACAAGGCTGGCTACCACTTTATGTTTCTCATTGCCACATACAGCCAAGTAACTTCTCCTGTTGGAGGGAATATATGTATGCTTGCATTGTACTATATCACATTTCCAAATGTTATGAATGTTTCTAATAATTGTAAAAGATGAATAAATATGGTAAATTAAAAAAAAAAAAGTTAATTTTAAAAAATACTTTCTAGTTCATTTGCTAAAGGAAATTCATTGTGAAATGCCCACTTTGCTTTTCTAATCAGCTGTTAACCAAAAACATATTATAATTCGGCAATATTGCAATTAGCTAATGAACTAAGTTTAAAGGTTGCAAGGTATTGGGGTGTGGGGGGGGGGGGATTATTATTATTTAACAAGTTTCTTTACAAAAAGAATCATGGTTCTGTGTTTTCTAGAAGATGCCAAACTGGACATTCAGTGTGTTTTGGAGGAGTACAGAGTGAACCTAGGCTGTCTGTTTTTTAGCTAAATACATTTATGTTATCTGAGCACTGTAATAGCACACAGGATGGGCCCCGGCCACTGCAATACCTGAGCAGTGAGAGAGAAAGGTCAAGGTGCTTTACACCTGTATAAAATCCAAATTAGCCGATGTGTGATCACAGGATGATACAGGTTTAAGGTATTCTGTACACTTCTGAAGGGATTTTTATTGGGAACAAATCTGGATAAAAGCTTTATGGTACAGAGAGTGTCTTCATGGTTTCAAACACTATAAATGTGTTTCCCTCGAATCAGAGGCCAAGAGAGCTGCCCAGGGCTTTAGAAATGAGACTTTTTCTCTCATACCTGCCAATACTATCTTAATGGTTTTAACAAAGGTGTTGTCAACTGCAGGAGATAGAAAACTAGTTTTTGGCACTGCTGTAACAGAGAGTCTTTAGAAAGTGTAATACTGTTACGTAAACACAAATATTATTCTTGAAATACAAAAAGATTTTACTGTATGTAATCAAGTTGACCCAGCAAATCAGCACTGCTGGAGATGTTTTTGGTATCACTACACTGCTGCTGTAGGTGTCTAGTGTAACCACAGTGGATAGCGGCACACAGAGGAGCTTTTTAAAATGTAACTGAAAAAATACAGGGAGTAATAGGGGAAAGGGGGTTTCTGTTGCACCGCACAGAGCTACATGTTGAGGAAGAGAGATGCAAAAATCTGGCTCATGGCAGGTTATTATTGTTCTTTTTCCTTAAGAAACCCGGATGAGCAGCACAGACCTCGGGACAGAGACTATGCAAACACCAGAAAAGGTTACATCTGCCAAGCACAGCAGCTTTCAGGTATGTAGATCCCTCCCTGTGCAGGTGCTAAGCACACACCGTAAAGGTCTGTAATTACTCTTTGGATGGGCATAGAGTGCCACACAGTGCTACTGCCCATGCACAACAGCAAGTCTCGTTTGGGCCACAGTGTTTTTATCTGTGCCATTCTGCTTCTGTAAATGCAAACGATCATCCGTTTCCTAGGAAAACAATTCAGAACCAAAAAATGTGTCTGGAACCCCCTTCCCTGCAGCAAACCATTCTCCAAAGCATCACTCCATTAGTGGTGCCTGCTCCATGGAAGGAGTCTTCACATGTCTGGAACTGCAGCTCAGTCAGAATTCTCAGTTCTCCAGCCTTCATGAAAATGGCCACAGAGTTAGCATTAAAAAAGAAAAAAAAAAAGGAATATCCATATTGTTTGCTATTGTACAATCTGTGGCATTTCACTCCAGGCTTTGTGCTTTTTCTTGGCCAGGGACATCCAGGGGGGTTCAGCAGAACTGTTCTGTGTCACCGGCAGGCTTGAGGATTGCCTCTCTTCCCTTTCATTAACAGGAGCCGGATTCACTTCAGGAGACCCTTGTCCAACTGTGGCCGCTGAAACCCCAAAACATTTCATTGTCACTGCTCCATAATCTTTATTCTTTTTTTCATACACTTATGCATACACTGTATTCAAGTTCACAGACTAACTGAAATAAAAAAAATACTCAGACAGCAGATATAGCCTTGCTGACTTGCTTGAAAACCACAATTTGAAGCATGCAAGGTACTAAATCACTGCTGGTCACACACCAGGCATTACAAACCTTTATAAGAGAGCCAGATGGGGGTCCCAGGGAGCCAAATGCTGGGGTCCATGATTTATAACCATGCATGCCACATCTATAGAGATGATGGGTAAGTTTCCTTTCACAACTGGAGCTTCTACGTAAAATCCTCAACTTCAAAATGAGGGAGGAACTTCACTTAAATCCAACCCAAGACTAGAAAGGGCAGGTTAGTAGGGGATCTGGACAGGTTGCCTAACTATGGTTTAAAGTAAGATGGGTTTATGATTCAAGTACCTGGTCAAATAACCTGAAGTACCTCAACTGACGATGATGTTTGTCATTTGTTAACCAGATGCTGGGAACAAATGCTGGAATGTCATTCAGCAGGAACCCTAAATTCCTCCAGGATTTACTTCTACCTTTCCCTCTCCCCTCTAGAATTTGTTTTGGGGAGACTAAGAGTACATGGTGAATCCATTTCTTCTCTAACACGTGCACATCCAACCATCCCACCTCGATGCAGCTCTCTTACCCTCCTCCACTACCTGCCTCCGCTACCTGCCTCCTTTCTATCCACCCAACCACCTGCCCAATGAAGCAGAGAGGGTCTGCAGCTGAGCAGGGCAATCTACTTTCACCCCCACCCACAAAGGAGAGAAAAGCCAGAACGTAGAGGAGCCAGCTGCTCTGCCGCCACCTAAAGAGAAAGCAGTCGAAAAGGTAAACCGAAGGAGAGAGAAACCCCCCCCCCCGAGATAAGCCACCTGCTCCATTAATCTGGGGAGAGAAGCCCCTAATAATCTATGTGCCCCACTTCTGCCACAGGAGAGAGGAGCCCAGGAAACAACGCACCTGTCCCAGCCCTGCCATAGGAGAGAGGAGCCCAAGATGTAAGGAGAGAGAAACTCGAGAAGTAAGTCACCCGCCCCAGCACCGCCAAAGAAGAGAGAAGTCCAAAATGTAAACCAAGTGCCCCAGCATTTCCAAAGAAGAGAGGAGCCTGCAAACCCAACCACTATGGAAGAAGAAAGGATCCAGCCCCACTGATGCTGAAGGAAAGAGCCAGAAGAGAAATTCATCTGCCCTACTGCCACAGAAACTTTCTACATTTCCATAGCTTGTAATCCTTTCAGTGGATAAAATTAGTTAATTAAGGGGATGGAATAATTAAATTATTACATTTAGCAAAACAAAGCAGAGTGCGGGGCTCAAAGCTGAAGTGAAGCTATTAGGGCAGGGGTGGCCAACTCTGGTCCTCAAGAGCCACAAACAGGCCTGGTTTTCAAAATATCCTCAATGAATATGTATGATATCTATTTGCATATACTGCCTCTATTGTATGCAAATGGATCTCATGCATATTTCATTGTGGGTATCCTGAAAACCAGGCCTGTTTGTGACTCTTGAGAACCAGAGTGCTTAGGGTGTGCTCAGTGTGGTAAAGGTTGAGAACTAATGTTTAGTGCAAGGAATTCATTCAGCTGCTGCAAAGATTCTCATTTTAACTTTTATATGCAGCATTAAAAAAAAAATTCAAAATTTTATCTCATCTATATATTCAAATAACAACACATACTCATGAACTGCTCTATTACAATGAATCTATTACATAGAAAGAATACTTGAAAACTGTTTTGTTTTAATCTGAACATATGATATTTTAATTTAACAAGATGTTAGGAAGAAGTGGAATGGACTAAGATACAGACTTCCTGGAACCGATGTGCACTGTATTTTTATTGTTGATTATATCCAAAGGAGACGGTCAGTATAATAAAAGGAGGGATCCCAGTTCAAA
Source organism: Rhinatrema bivittatum (assembly GCF_901001135.1). Lineage (NCBI taxonomy): Eukaryota > Metazoa > Chordata > Amphibia > Gymnophiona > Rhinatrematidae > Rhinatrema > Rhinatrema bivittatum. The sequence continues at coordinate 323,564,808 of NC_042620.1, forward strand.
TCAAATGAACAAGCTTTCCTAAGTTAGTTTTAAAAAAAATCAGCCAACAATGAAAAAATTAAAAACCCCACAAATTCGTAACAGGCACACATCTTACCGTGGGCATCGTGTTCTCAAAACGTACGACAGGGCTACTAATCCTAAATGCCACCAAAAACGCCCAGCTGAGATGAAATAAAAAGCATCAAATAACAAAGACGCTCCGAATCAGTCCACAGAGGGCCCAGCAGTGTCAGGGAGGAAACAATATTAGAACAAGGGCCCTCACGCTGGATGGACCTTCCTGCAGAGAGGCGCGCGTGACGAGGGTTTCAATCGCACTTCTGTTGCACTCTTTGAAAAGGACTAAGCAGGCGACGCAAGTTACATTCTCTGTTAAATCTGCAGACTTTTTTTTAAGTAGATTCCTTGTGGCACAGATTCCTTTGAACAAAAACTTGGATGAGTGGGGGTGTTCTTTAATTGTCTGGGTGCTCTTTTTTTTTTTTTTTTTTTTTTTTATTACACAGGGGTGAGGGTTTTTTTTATTTTTATTTTTTGCAGAGCACGGTATATAATTAACAGCACATCACACATTTTGGGGCTGGTGTAATAAGCCACACTGACTCTAGCATGGGTTTTAATCTTCCACACTAGAACAGCCCCAGTATGTAATGGGGTTTTTGGGGCGCTAAAACCTGGGCTACAATCAGGCCGTTTTGGACTCCCAATGTAATACGGGGATTAGCGTGTCCAAAATGCATGTCCAGTCTAGCGCATAACTAACAGCACTCATCACATGTAAAGTACATATAGATGAGGCTATTAGCTAATCCTCGCGATTCAAAATATTTCCTGTACAGCCACTGTGCCCATTGCAATGCGGCAAATTTTACACCAGCCCAGAGCTGGCATAAAGGACTCATTGGAAAAAAATCCAAATTCTTGCTTTCTGTGATTCCTCCTACTAGTATCAGCACAATACTAGGAAGGAGGAACCAGAGAAAGTAGAATCATTTAAAAAAAAACAAACAAAAAAACATTTCCAGGCGCCCAATATACACGGTCCGGGTTGTGTATATTGTGGGTGTATATTGTGCTGGTAGCGGGAGAAAACGGATGCTCGTATTGAGAGTCCTTTTCCTAACCCACACTGACAGCCACCTTTCCTGGGTGCCCGAAGCCGAGAAGGCCCTAGGGACGCACAATTTCCCCTAGCGCCTTTTTCCTGTGGCAGCTCATTTTAATATTAAATCGCGCGCCTGGGAGAGGTGGATCGGCGCGAGTTAGGAGAGCGGATGCTGAATCATGAGCGCCTGTTTTACGCATGCCGTTAGTGCTGCGGCCTGAATCCGTACTAAGGTCAGTGCACCTAGATATAAATCTTATGTTAATGAGCTATTAGGCGTTACCCAGCAATGCAGGGAGGTGTGCTAAATGGCAGAATGTTCTGCGTACCTATCCCTAACACCAGCAGAATTACAGGAGGAGGAGGGAAAGAGATAGGTACGTGCAGCCTATAGCTTAGCCCTGGTAAAACCAGAGTGTTTGTCGACAAAGGAAGGGGATCTGAGCAGCTCTTACAAGTCCCTGACTTGCCCCCAACCCCTCCAAACTTTGTCGATCAGGAGGATATCACTCATCCCCCTCCCTTGCACACCCACAGTAAGATTTATTCACCACTCCAAGAATACCACCACATCTGCGATGCCCCCTTGCCCCCCCGCCCCCCAACACCTCCTCAAAATTGCTCAGGAAGGGGTTCACACTACTGCCCACCATTTCTCCGGGGAACCCTTCCAAGGCTGGGGGCAATGAAAGGGTGAGGGGGAGAAGCTGCCGCCATTTCTCCCGGGCACCCCTTCCCGAGTGGGAGCAGTGCAAGAGGGAGGGGGTGCCCAGGAGCCACCGCAGTGACACCACAACGGCAGAGACATACCCGGCCCGCTTCTTCTGCCGGGTCCTGGAGGTGCTGCTGTCAATCTTGCAAGCTCCACCCATGTTATCATGGTGACAGAAAACGAGTGGGTAAGAGCCCAAGAGCACCTGTACACCGAGGGATCTTTGCACTGCATGAAAGCATTGTTCTCAGGGCTGGTGGGGTATTTGACGCCCTAGGCGAATCTTCGGTCATGCACCCCCCCTCCCCTAACTTAAATACTGGGGGCAGCTCCTGCACAGCATGCCCTTCCTTTGGCAGTATTGGCTTTCCCCCTCTGGGCCTTGTGCTGGTGGGATTTTGCCATCCCTCCAAATTTTGGCGCTCTAAGCAACTGCCTGGTTTGCTAAAATGGAAACACCAGCCCTGTTCTAGTGACTTATTAGTGCTGTCTTGTATTTGGACTTGTTAACAGAGACCTTTAGTCTTGCTAGTCTTCCGGGTAGCGTGGATTTTTTTTTTTCTTTTTGCTGACCCCCCCCAAAAACGTTTGCAATTCCTGACCTCATGGCTTTTTGCAGCATGATGAGCCCTGTGCCCGGAAGGGCTTTGAGACGGCAGTGCAGTGACAGTGCCGTTCTGCTCGCTGTTTACTCACATTGCTTTGCACAGGTTTTCTTTTACTGCGATTTTTTTTAAACTCGCGTCCAGTTTGCATCCTGTTAACTTACTGCATCTCACGATACCACAGGTTTTTTTTTTATGCATGAGTAAACAAAAACCCATGCAAAAAAAAAAAAAATCAGCCTATGTTTTACCACGGGTTTTATAACATCTGTCTCATTGAGCACTGATGGCCAAAGCAGATTGCGTGCCTGTTATGAATTTCTGCTTTTGTCACTATGGGCTGATTGTTTTGTTAATCTGATGAGATCTGGTTTTGCTATAGCTTTGGAAACGTTTTCATTCAGATACCAGTGAAATCCCTCCTCCTTTCATGATGAATCTTTGTTCCCTGGAACTCAGTTGAATATTGTTTTACTCTCCTGTTTCTTTCTCATTCTATCTCCCAGGAAGAGAACACTGAATCCTTGCCAATTGCTGATTTTTGTGTACTTAGCTCACAACTTTTCCTTGGTAGCTCCCAGCGTGTATTTATCTTGTTTGCTCTTCCACTTTTAAGTTTGCTCCTATTTTTTGTACAAATACTTCTCTGTGCTTCTCCGCTACCAAGCTCACTTGAGCTCTATTCTTTTACCTGTTGTGCTCGAAACAGGCAGTTCTGGCTGTGTCTTCTCCATCCTCAGAGGATCTGACCCAAGGCTCTTCCTCAGGACATTTTCACTGGCATTGCTAGATCTCTAAAACGAAATGCCAGTAAGAAACACACAAACATACATGACAAAGTAGATTTAAAAAGACACACAGTGCACACTAGAAACTATTTAAGGCCATCCAGCTGGCTCTATTGCAGCACTGTGAACTGCCCTGCAGAGAGACCTGGGTCTAATCCATAACAGGTCGGATCTGCTGGGATGGGGGGAGGCTGTTGAGGCAGCGTACACGGCCCTAGTCATGGTCCTTATGCAATGGCGACACCTAGTGGTCAAATTTAGTGCCAATGATTTCAGGGTTCTGGAAGGAGCTGAGGACTTACACTGCAATGTCTGGACTAGGTAAGTAGGGGCAGAATCCCTAGGTAGTTGCAAATAAAGTTTTATAGCACCTAGCCTTGGTTCTAAATGAGCTGGAAGCCCATATGAATAGAAAGAAACTGCCAGGACCCAAAAGAAAGAGAAACTTACTAGGAATCAGAAAGCGTAATTCATAGCAACATTTTAATAGCAGATGAAAGAGAAGCTGACCCACCCAGCCTGCCTGGCTATTCCTAGCACGCATACACTACTTTAGCTAAGGCTACATCCCAGCTGTCGGTTGTTCAGGCTTGACCATCTGCGTAATATCATTCCTTATCTGAGTCAGCTATGTTGTCTTCCCTCTTTGGGCAGATGAGCTGACAGGTCTCCATAGTAAAACCAGCACTCAGGTCCTTCCCTCAGCCATATCTTTTACCCCCACCTCTCAACCAGGCTTTTACCACTGCCCAAAGCATGCTTAATGTCTGCCAGAATGCAGCTTTGCGCACCTGTGCTGGTAAGTTACTTCGGGCAGCTCAGTAAGAGTATTTCCTCACCTTTCCTCTGAGCCATCTTCCCTCCCATTTCATAGCATGACCTCTTGGTCCTTGAATTTCATTGTCTGTAGAAAACTTCAACTTCCTGTACATTATTGCAGCCTTCTCTGCATTTGAATGTTCCTGTAATATCCCTTCTTTCCTGTCTTTCCTTCAGGGAACATATTCTGAGTATGTTAAGCCTCTCTATGTAGGGTTCATATGTTTTGCAAAGTCATGCACCATTTTAGTTGCAATGCTTCCCTGGTTTTGCTTCATAAAGTACCAACTGGTCTAATAACAGGGCGTCTGGCAGGCAGCGTACCGTCTCTCTGTCTGATTTTGTCACAGCTCTCTCCTCTACGGCCTGCTCTTTGGCAAGAGGATGTCCCTGGAAGCCTTTCTGCTTTAGCTTTGCCATGGAGACCCAAGCTGGTTCTGATGAAGCCACTGCCACAGGCACGTTCACAACCTTTTCTGTAATGCAAGTCAAACAAAAGGAACTAAAAATCAGTCAATTTATGAACTATAAAGCCATCAGGCCCAGATTCTGGCAAAGGCAGCTGCCTCCAGGGCCAAATGTTTGATAGGCGCTGGAGCCTCAGCACCACAAGGCCTGTAAGCCGGCGCACGCCCTCACGGGCCCTACGGGAGCATGGCTGCTGCAGGGTTCTGTGACTTTTGCTGTGGCGTGGCTGAAGAGTGCAGAGATGGCAGACCCAGATGGTGGGGGGAGAGGGATATCATTGATGATTTCTGAGATGGGGACTTACTCCTCCCTTCTCACGCCCTTTGATAATTTTTGGGGGTGGAACATCCCTTCCCCCCAAGGGCCTATGAGTGTCCAAATTTTAAAGCCAGTATGGAAATCTATGCTTATATGTAATGTCTACGTGTATTTATTCATATATGCATATTCTGAAGAGCTTATGAAAAATTAAAATTGATCAAGACTCATTAGCACACTGGAAATGTCATTACAGTGCATCTGGCAGTGTTTTAGACGTTCATTCTGAACACTTACCCTTGTTTTACCTTTAAGTTACCATTCATTGCTATAATTCCAGAAATGTCACAGATGGCGTTATATAAATAAAGAGAAAAGCCTAGAGCAAGAAGCCATTGATCTTTTGCCTGAGTCAGTATTACCTCAGGAATGGAAAATAAAAAAACCACCCTTCAAAATAAGGCAACCTCAGATGAAGCTTTTCACGCCACACTGATCAAACAAGCTGCACGAGGAGACAGTTCAGCAATTACTCTCCACATCCCTTTTCCAATTAGCATTACCTGCAGTTTTGCTAGAGTACGGCTTCTTTGGCAAATCCTCTGGGTTCATTTTCTGGGGAGGTTTTTCTTCCTGCACACCCGACTCCTTACTCAGAGGTTTTACGTCGGCTGGAAGGAAGTTTGATGGTTTGGCAGCACCTGGTGACTTCTGAATCTCTTTGGCTGGAAGAGAAGAAGGTGATGGGTATGTTATCGGGGGACCTGCTTTCTGAGAGTCGCTGAAGGTTTCCCCACTGTATTTTAGCAGAGAAGATGTCCTCCTCAGTCTGATGCCAAATGGGTTTTCAGGATTCTGTGCCTCAATTTCAGTCTGTTTCGGGGAAGGAAACTCACTATTTTCATTACTTTTATCATGAACATCTTCTTGGTTGCCATTTGCAGCTTCTGATCTGGCTCTCTCTTTATCACCACATTCATTCCCTGTTCCTTCAAACAGTTCCGGTTTGATGGCTAAGGCTACAAGATTTCTAGCTTGGATCTCTTCTTTGGAACTTGATCCTCCGGAGAGAGACCTTTGCCAAGCAGTGGTGATGGTGAACCTAACTGGTTTTGCAGTAGATTTCTGAGAACTTGCATTTTCCTCTATTCTCTTGTTGATTTTACTCCTTGTTGCCTGAGGATCAGGAATGTCTAGCTGCTCCTCACCACTGCTACCAGCAACAACATTAGAGCTTTCTACGTTAAGGTTGGGGATACTGGCAATGACTTTCTGTTCGGAGGACGAAGAGTCAGTACCAACATTTACAAATGCAGCCTCGCTGCTACCTTGCGGTAAAGACCTGTGCATTTCTCTTGCCAGAGGCGGCTCGTCGGATATTTTACTCATGACCAGCAATTGATTCAAATTCAAACCTCTCACATCTGAATCTGTTTGCAGGATTCCTTCTGGCTCTTCACATGCCTCTGACATTTGAGGTTGGGCAGCAGCGACTTCTTTGGTTGTTGGGCTGGCTTCAGGCACTTCAAGGTCTAACCCCTTATGCACTGTGCTTTTCATTTCAAGGGACGTCTCCAAGCTTGGCAGTTGGACCCGTAGAGCATCTGAAGAAGAGTGTGGCACAGATGTGGTTAAAGTCTTCTCGTTATCACAGGGCAAACACTCCTCTATCTCTTCGGCAGTCATCTTTGTGTCACATGGTTCTTCAGTTTGCTTCACAGATTTGGACAAGGGTATCAGTGCATCTTCTGCAGTAGAAAAACGTGCGCCTTCTTTTTCCTCAAAGAAGGTATTTAACAGCTTAGGAGCTATTTCTTCACTGTTAGCTTGACATTCAGCTTCATTTTCAGTCTCCAGAGATTCAGGAAGCTTAGCAATGTTTATATGTGTAGGCTGCTGACGTAGCTTATGGCCATTAGGAGACTGTTCAAGCTCCTCCTTCCTCTCCACTTCCTGATTCTCTTCATCACAATCTGCCTTCTGCATCTGCGTTAGGCTGCACTGGACATATGGTGGTGACAGTGGTTCGTTAATTTTATTGTTAGCATCTGCAGGACAAGCTTCCTCATGTAATAATGCATGATCAATCACAGGGGACACTGAATTCTGCAGGTTGCATGTAATATCAATGTTCTTAGTGAAGTCTGCTTTCTCTGTAGTCGCATTAATTTCTTGGTCATTAGTCTCTTCCACCTGGGCCATTGGACCTGAATTCAAACAAAAAAATGTCATATAAATTTGTAATCTGACTTCATACTAACATTAGCAAATACTTTCCAGATGACTTAGGGACCAATTTCCATTTCCACGCGGTTTTCCCATGAGGAAATTCCTGCAGGATTTACCAAACTGCAATACCTGAGTACCTTAGTTTAGTAAATCCCGCAGGAATTTTCCACATGTTGCCATGGTCAGGAAAATCAGTATTTCTGACCGAGGCAATGTGTAATTACATCGCTTCTCCCCATCCTGGCCTGGCTGATTTAAAGGGATCACAAGGCCCTGTAACAAGGGCCCTCAACCTGTAAAAGCTCTCTGGTGGTCTGCAGCTGTAGCCCTTGTCTCCCTCCCACCCAGTATATAAATAATGAAAATCAGTTACCTCGTTGAAACCTTGTCACTAGCCTTGAAGTCCCACCCCCTTTAAAAATCTCCAGATCCCCCTTCCAGTTGCCCCTTCCCAGCTTACCCTGTCAGTGTGGGAGTCTTCAGGGGGCAGGAGCATTCCCACTCACTCCTGTCCTGCCCGTGCCATCATTCAAAATGGCACCAGCAGACCCTCGGCTCCACTTTGCCCCTCATATGCAAGACAAAGGGGAGCCGCGGGTCAACTGGTGCCATTCTGAAAGATGGCGCCAGCAGGGCAAGAGCAAGTGGGAATTGCTCCTGCCTCCTGAAGAGATCCCCATGCTGATGGGGTGAGCTGGGGAAGGGGGTCCTGTGAGGACAAATGGAAGGGGGTCCAGAGATATTTAAAGGGGGTCAAGGCTTTAGCGGGGTTTACTGGTTGGGAGTGGGAGGGAGGCAAGGGACTGCACCTTGCTCCCATGGGCCACCAGGAAGGTTTTTTTTTGGGAGGGGAAGGTATGTTACAGGGCCTTATGGCCCCTTTAAATGCTGCCCAGGAGCACTGCCGGGCATCTTAGCCTGGCGATCCTGGAGGAATGTTAGCTGCACTTCTCGAGGTGTAACTAACTTTCTCACAGTAGCACAACCCGCAAAGTTGGTTTTTGTTTTTTTTTTTTACAAGCTTGCACTATTGGTTGGTACAGTAGTGAGCCGCTTTGCATATATTTGCATGCGATGCAGCTCAATACTTTTTCCTCACATTGCACCTGATTTATTTTTTTCACTGATCTGCAAAATCACCAAATAACTCGGGGGTATCGGGAAACAAAATCCGTTACTGGCTGATTCTGAGAGTTAGTAAAAGTGGGCCCCTTAGTGCCATTGTGAATAACCACAAAGATTTTTTAGAACACCCAAGGACAGCAATTTTCAAAGCCATTTCCGCAGTAAAACATGGGCATTTTGAAAACTTGTCACATTAAATGCGGGTGAAAATCCCACACTTTCACCTGCAGCAGGAGGCAGGCATTCTTGGGGGTGGGGGTTGGAACTGCGCGACTGCATTTTCAAAAGGATGCAGATATTTTTAGTCAGCGAAATTGCCTGCAGCAGATGTAAATGCGTGCAGGTCGGGTTCCATAGGCAATTTTCCAAGTGAAAGCAAGCGCAGACGTCAACTCTGAAAGATGGCGCAAAGTCCACAGGTAGAAAGCACCCATGCATTTTTGCAGATATGCGGCTAGTCTGAAAATTACTCCCTCAATCAACTAAAAGGAAATGTGTGGTCATCATATATAAAATACCTAGGGTACCTAAAAGTACCGTAAGCACTTTGAAGTTTCTGAATGGTGAAATATAAATAAAAAAATAAAAAACAGTATGCAGGCTGGTTATTTTATTCTATTTCTTTTTAAACCAAGATTGAATTGCCTGGTTAAAAAAACAAAACAAAACAAACCTATATTGCTTTCTGTTTGCTCAAATCGGAGCAGCACACAACCACACACACTGTGCCTGGGTAATCCAACCAGTTCCTTCACTCCCACCATTCTCACAGCTAGCAAAAAAATACTTTGGAGAATACATTTTGGGTGATTCAATCAAAATTTGGCTGCTAGGTTTTTTTTTCAATTTGTACTTCCACCTCACCTTCTGGATTACAAAACATGAATTCCTGTTGGCTGAACAGCAAGGCTAAGGAGAGAGGCACTGAGAGAGTGCACATGTGGTGGACCGAAACAGAGAAAGGAGGCCCCAGACCTTAAAACTGACTGACCAGGAAAATAAAACCTCAAAAATTAAAGATGAGAAAAATCAATACATGGAATACAATGCAGAAACATTTGGGGGTGAGCAACGACGTTTGGGATCATTTTAGATATGCACTGCCACTTTACTACATGAATATTATGATTCTGAAGACTGCATGATCCTTCCTTATTCAGGAGTAAACCAGTGGATTTCTCTGCTTCATAATATCTTACTATCTTCACAGCTTTCATCAGGCTGATCCGCGTGGAGGGGCTGTATTGCGCTGTTGTCATCATCTAATGACACTGAAACACTCAACACATTTTCTTCTGGCTCTTGCCCCTAAAAAAAAAAAATAATTTTTTTTTTAAATCAATGAACTACAACTATATTTCAAACTGCACAACACCGTATAGTCTTCTTTCCAATATTCTTGAGCAGGGATACCCAACTCCGATCCTCAAGAATCACAAACCGGCCTGGTTTTCAGGATATCCCCAATGAGACAGAATTGCATACAATGGAGGCAGAGCATGCATCTCTCTCTCTCTCTCATGCATGTTCATTGTGGATATCTTGAAAACCTGGCCAGTTTGTGGCTCCTGAGGACCAGGTTGGCCACCCTTGTTTCACAGCAATATTTTTCAGTTTACTCAGCATTTAAGGTTATCAATGTTACAATTCAACGATACTGTTTATGATTCTCAGAAAACAATCAGCTAATGCCACTGCCAAGTTTTTCTTTCCATGGCTTTCTTACCATTTCAGCAGTAGCCAGCATCTAGCTTTAAATACAACCGATGAGGCTTGCATTTCACTGAAAAGATCATGGCAGTTTACCAAGTGTAGAGATCCTGTTGGATTCTAACCAGGAACCATACAGAATATACCATATTTTGTCCCCACACAAATAGAATCGGTGTAGGTAAGGTAACTCCCTCATGGGAGAGTGCATATGGTGAGCTCCTCTGATATAAATACTCAGACCACCATCTTATGTTGTGGATTTTGTTTCTTTTTCAGAAGCAGCATGCCATGGCTGTCCCAATTTTTTTTCTGTTTAACTTTTAATGCCTCCATGGAGCCTCTTATTATGGATGTGGGAGTTTCTGTCCACCCTCCTTATCCCTGATAAATTGAGTTCTGAGTACCCATTAATTAGGGAGAGGCGGCTTCACTAAGGAACCTGAGGTTCATCTATATCTAGAAAAGGGATGACTTTCAGCCATCCAGAAGAGGAGAAAGGAGTTGTGATGGACTCCGAATAGGGCCCATGAACTTCTACTGAAGATTTTGGGAGAAGAGGAGTAACAACGCTATCAATCTGATACTTTGAGGAGAAAACAACATGGAGAGGTAGGAGTTAAATGACTGTGTAACTGCAGAGACATCTAAATTAGATTTCATCTTTGATATTTCACTTACATTTGGAAGAGAATCACTAAACTTACCTATGCCAATGGAATGGGGAAAGCGTCAAATTAAAGACTGAATCAATTGGATTTACCATCTTAAACTTTGACAAGAGTTTGAGAAGTCACAAATTTACGTGGAAGCATGTGTAACACTGATAAGTGATATAGACAGCTCTAAAGATTATCATCATGTCACAGTAAATCAGTAAAAACAATATTGGAAACCACAAGTCAGCTTCCAGTGTGCTTTTTGCTGCTTAGTGACTTTAATGCTCATCAGTGCTGTTATCACTGCTGTTTGCAGTGTAAGTGGCCTTGAAAGTTATCCCCTCACTCAGACAATCCTGACTGCTCAGATCTTATAATGCTAGGGGGGATGTGGAGTAAAACTGCTTTGAGATATGGCCTCTGGATCCACTATCCAGGATAAACTAGCTCAGGGGCTACACAAGTATGCAAAGCTGTCAGGGCACAAAGTGGCCTTGAACAGGACTAGGTGAGGGCTACTGCCCTGCATGTGAAGCCACATAATAGCTTAAACCAATGCAGCCTCAGACCATTGTTAGCCTGGGACATGGATCGGCAGCTGGGAAAGGCCCAAGGCTGCACCGTGGAGCTGGAAGATGAAGCTCTGCTACGGCGAGGGATATCTGAATTCTGGACCGAAATACCATTAAAGTAACCTGGTAGGCCCAGGCCCAGACTAACATCATGGTGAGTAAAGGAGTGCTGGGCCTGGTTTGGCACTGTTTGTAAAGAAACCTGTGTCTTGTAAATAAGCCCTTGCAGTCAAAGCTTAAAAGGAGAACTGTGTCTGTGTCTAGGAGAAAATAGGTTAATCCAACTTGGTGATTCATGGTCAAAAAACTTTATTTGACATAAAATTAAATAATTTCTCCAGGCCCCATTGGCTGTCAGAGCAAAAATCATTTTTAAAACAGAAGTTTGCAAGCCAACACATGTCCACTTCCAAAAACTGAAAAAGAACAGTTTCCTGTGTGTTTGGGGCACAAAGTGGCCTTGAACAGGACTAGGTGAGGGCTACTGCCCTGCATGTGAAGCCACATAATAGCTTCACATAATAGCAGAACTTTAATAGAATTAAAGTTCTGTTCTAATGCAAAAATCATTCCAGATGTATCGTTGAGAATATCCCAGTATTTTAATGAAACAAACACCAAGATAAGTGTCTCTAGCGCAGTTTAAGAACCAGCAAGCTCCTTCCTTCCAATTAAAAAGTAACAAAAGGACTGCATGGAGGCCTTAACTCAATATTTAAGTCAGAGGACAGTCAAGACATGCTGCCTCTGCAAAAGAGAACAAGGAATCCACACACTAAGATGGTGGTCTGGCTTTTTATATCAGAGGAACTTACCAATTACCAGCTCCCACATGGGGGAACTAAACACCCACAAGATTGCTATTATTTCTCCTCCCAACACTAATGGTACTTTCTGACTGAATTCTAGTAGGGAGCTGCCAGGATCCCTATATGTCCAAACCTTTTTTAAACCCAGCTACACCAACGGCTTTTACCACATCCTCTGCCTACATATTTCAGGTATAGGCAAAAGCTTTGTACATCTCTCCCATCACAAATGTGCTGGACATTAATCAGTTTTAAGAGTGCATACCAGAATTACTGAAGGACTTATTAACTCATTGGTTCGGGTGGAAAGAAAAAGGTTGAGTGCAGTTCACTGGCAGCAGCAGCTTCAAAGACGATTAGTTTGACTCAAATTGTTCCTTGTGGGGCACAATGTAATGGTTCATAGTGACAGCAATGCAGGACCTCGGTATGGCACAAGGAGGCATAGGGCAGAGCTTCGGGAGACCTTGTGCGGACCAACATTAACCATCCCAGGTTCTAGAAGTTGGACACATTCCAATGCATGCAGGCCGAAGGAAAAGCACTAGATAACAATTGCATTTTGCGGTGTGTGAGGCCAGGCTTGACTTGTATGATGAGGAACTGCCAGGGGGGGCTTTGTAGTACAAGACTTTCGACATAAGACCGACGTGTTAAGCGAAAGGAAACCCATTCCTGAATTGGAAAGCACGATTCACACTCGTCTGTCTTTTTCACTTTGCTGCACTGGGATGTCACACAAAACTCTTGGGTCCCAAAAGCTGGCAGATCCTCAGAAGGAGGAGAGGATATTACGCAGCGAGTACTGAAACGAGTTAAGTCTAAACACCAAGCAGCGAGAGCCTCACATACTCGGAGGGGAGAAAAAGAAAGATTTCCCAAATGAAATAACTTCTCGATGGAGCTGGCGGAGGCAGACCGGAAGGCACAGGGCAAAGAAAGGAAAATGGGAGGGGTAACCAAGACATCAGGTAGGGTCTGCAATATTGCAGCAGGGAGGGAAAACGGGTGGACTGCATGGGTCTGCACGTTTCAATGCACAATAATTTTACTGCTTTAAAGGCATTCTTCACACGTAGTGCCCAATTTTCTCTGCCTCTTGTTGTTTCCTTGTTTAATTGCCTACAGTATTACAAAATAAATGTTTTGGGTTTTTTTAGGCTGAAAGATGCGGTACCACATAAGCTGGGATATACCAGCTCTCAGAGTTGTCAATTACCACCAAGGCCCACCCAGCTGATGTTGGTTTTGGCACTAAAACATAAGCCCAAGTGCACCATGAACAGACAACTCCAAGAGCTCAACTGACGTTTTTCAGCTGACGCTCATTCGCATTTTAATATTACACTGAAAAGGGTATCCAAACACTATAAGGAGAGAATAGTGCAGAATTCTTTCAGAGGACGTGAATGAAGAAGACGTGAATGAAGAGTGGGTGGCTCGCGGGAATGATGGCTACTACCTGGAGATAATACCCTTATTCAATAAACATACACACGGTTAATGCGACTCCAACATTGCTCTAAGACTCCAACATTGCTCTAAGCTTCAATGGCAAGAGGAAATGTGGAAATAAAGATTTGCATTCACAAAAAAGCGGGGAGTAGTTTGCTTGTTATGGCAGTTACTACCCCAAACCAAATAAGCCTGATGCTTCACTTTCAATGCATATCCAGCATAGCTCTCTGCTTCAACGGCAGGGGAGAAAGACTGATACTTCACGCATATCCAGTATAGCTCTCTGCTTCAACGGCAGGGGGAATGAAGAAAAGTGGATCTTTATACAGACAACAACCAACAAGGACTGAATTACATAGTCTGGGTAAACAAATAAGCATGGGTGTAGCTTGCTTATTGTGGCGGTTACGACCCCTAACTAATTAATCTAGATATTTCACTTAAATGCAGTTCCAACACTGCTCTCTACATTAATGGTGGGGGTGGAAGGGAAATAGAACCAAAAGGTTACTAAGAGCCAAGAGTAACAGATAAGTATAAGAAAAAAAAAAGTGCGAAGCTTGCTGGGCAGACTGGATGGGCCCATTTGGTCTTCTTCTGCCGTCATTTTATTGTTTCTAAGTTCTAGCAGCTGTATTAGTCTCGGAGAAAGCTGTAATCTTAGTAGGGCTCTTTGATTGATCCAGCATAAAAAGAGGCTGTAGTATATGGGCTTTTCAGATCATCCAGGTCTTTTCTTCAAATCTGACTGTCACATCTGTAAACAAGACGTAATATTCTTAGAAAGCTCAAGCTCTGCAACATCTTTTTATGTTGGTCCAGTAATTTGATTGTAATCTGCTTTGAGACCATCCAAGGCAAAAAGCAGAATATCAAAACGTTTGTGAATATGTAACCCTTTCTTTGGGCGACTCCTGGAATACCAGGGCACACACACACACAAAAAAGTCCCCAGGGCCAGCCAAGTATCCCGGACCTCACAATTTCCTCTCCACTTGCTCCACACCATTCTCCACTGGCCACAGGTGGCCAGGGTCCGTTCCAGTGAGGCTCCACCTCTGGGGAACCTGCACAGTCTCTGTTAACTATCCAATCGCTCCTTCAACAGTGCTCACTTGGGGGTAGTTCTCAGCAGGCTGGATCTCAGTCAGAAGAAAAAAAAAAAAAAAAAAGAAGGTAGAGACCTGGAGTGATTTCAGCTAAAACTTTACCGTAACTTAAAAAATAGCAAAAATCATGAGGATGCAGAGCAAAATGAAAACTCCAAGCGTCACAAACCCCTTCTCCATCTTTAACCTCTGAGTCAATGTCCAAGGTCCCTTCCTGGGGATTGAAAAGGAAAAAAAACCATCTCCAAATAGTGGAAAAATATCTCCCTCCTTCTCACAAGCAACACACTCCTGGCACACTACTGACCCCCCCACTTTCAGTGGGTGCAGGACAAAGCATTACTCGGACAACTGCAGATTTCAGCTGGGAGCAAAACCAGACGCTAATCCCACTCCCCTTAGACAAGAGGGTGAAAGCCCTCCCGGAAGGGGAGCAGGTCCAAACAGAACCACTGCTCCTACAAGACAAAAAAATCCTCTCTTCTCACCAAGGCAGTACCCTTCAAGTCTGGGAAGGGTTACTGTCCTTGCTTATCCCAATGGTGCAGGCTGAGGGGGCCTACTGAACAGCTCTCCTTCTCCCAAAAAGAAACTACATCCAACCACAACTGCTCAAGCTCAGACAAGGGTTTTATAACCTGAACTGCACCAATCCCAGCACCCAGGGCGGGAAAAAGAAAAACTTAGGGATGGTTTCCAAAGATGGTGCGGATGCCCTACGGTTAACCAGGGAAATCTAGTAAAGAGAACAAAGGATCCCAAATACATAAATAAATAAACAAAAAAACAAACAAATAAATAAAATGTAGCATAACCTATTAAGATTGCTGGGAGAAAACAATCCTGTTTCTTCCTTATGTCATTAATTGAAAGAAAATCCACAAAATTATTTTGTAAAGATGCTACCTACACAAAGCTATCAAACATCAGCCCTTCCTTGGGCAGAGAGGCTACGCTCAGGCTGTGAATCCTAGACGCAAGTCCACTGCCTGAAGAAGGTGTCTTAGGAGACCCAAAAGCTTGCAGCCTGTGCAAAGGTATCATCACCGTCCAATTACTAGTTGGTTTTCTTTTAATTGATTTTCGTTTGGTTGATTGCTCCCTTTTTAGCTTCTTTATATTTTGAGTAATGGAGTTAAGAATAATAATAAGTAGAGAGAAAAGGGCATACTGTGTCGACACCAACTCAATATGTCAGTCTACAGAGACTGCCCTCCCCGCGCACTCAGCGATATATTCTGAGACGGGCGGTCATGAAGGCCGCCTAAATCTGCTTCATTTGATGGCCAGGAGAAGCACCGACAAGCGTAAGATGACAATGCACTGCGTAATCTGCACACGTAAACGTGTCCTTCCCGTGTGTTACACTTACAGGACTCTGTTTGCTTTGGCCTGCAAGGCTTCTCAGTTTTCGTGGATTTAATGCAATCCTGTGTCTTGCTGCTGAACTATCCAAGCAAGCCAAAGGACTGGCAGGGCTACTGAAATCAACAGGAAGCTCACTGCTGGCCGGTGAGGCAGAAGACACAACAGCCATGGAAGACAGAGGGCTAACGGGTCTAGAGGATGCTTCTGATGACACCTGCAGGGGGACAGAATAGAAATACAACAAGGTGCATTATTACATTTTTTTTTTTTAAGGGAAGCTCTGTTTTCAACTTTATTTAAAACAATTTTTATTCTGCTGTTCACAAACAGTATGGACCAGGGGAATGCATTCATGTTTCAACTCATTCCTCATGTATTAAATCTTGTTTATCAGACATGGGGTATAATAGAAAGCAAACTAAACACAATCCAGTCCCAACAACTCTATTATTAGATAAACATCTGAGGCCCTGTGAAGTGTTTATTATTTGTTCATTACAACATGGCCTCCTTTCATAAAATTGCTTGTATGTCTCATTACAAATCACTTACATTGGTGAGAAAAACAACCTTAGGAAGACACAGTAGGTCTCACTTTGCAGTGCAAGTTTTGTAAAAGACACTTCTCCCTCCATCCCGTATCCGTCAGCTTTTCTGTTTTTCCACATAGTAAAAACTATTTTGAGCAGATCAAAAGTAAATAGATTTGAAATATATAAAGATTTAAGAATTATATTTGAAAATCAAGGGACTTTTAGCTAGACAGTTGGGCTTACATAACATACATTGTTTCTACACTGGGTAAACAGGTTTTGCATCTTCTAATTCTGACCACAAGGGAACGAATTATATTATACTTTAACAGGGGACCTCGTGACATTCTAAAATTTGTGGCCTTCAATATTAAAGCCACATCTTGTATAGCTAATGAGTTAGCATAGCTAGCCAAAACATTCATTTTTTTTGCCTCCAAAGAGCCTATTGTGGTAGATGTGCACCCATAGTTGCATGTCTTGTCATAGATTATTTTTTTGAACTACTTGGTGATCTAAATCCTCCAGTTGAGAATACTGTGCTACTGTCAAATTGTACTTGTTATATTATTTCTGTGGGTTGCTAAGAATGGAATTTTTTAAGCTCAAACACACGGAGGTCAATATTCAGTCTGAATATCTGTTATAAAGAACAAGGACCATAAGATGGATGGGAGGTGGGAGGTAGTTGGAATGAGAAGGGGATATAGGGAACTATTATACTGTTTCTCTGTTATTGAAAGCATCAACTTATTTTAAGATGTACGTTAGAAGCAAATATACATGATGAGTTTTGTATTTTTTGTTGAAAATTAATAAAAATAAATGTAAAGTTAACTGGGCAAAGCTGACTGGTTAACTGCATGCTTGCCATCTAGCCAACCAGAATTATTCTGATAATTATGGCTGGCCAGCGCTGAATGTCCTGAGAACACTCCCAGTCCCGCCTCGTTTTCTCTGGCTAAATTCTGCCTGGGCTACGACTTTCCCAGTCAGTCAGTGGAGAGGAGGGCAAGGCTTGTCCTGAGTATTGACCCCAATTAGACTTAAGAGGACTTTAAATCATCCGTGGCTCCTACTCAATGAAAAAAAAAATACAATTGTATTAAGGAGGAGGTTGAATGCAGCATAGAAAAAGAATGATCTGCTGATCTATAAACACCACCAGGAAAGCAAACAAATAAACCCCAGACCGATCCATTTTTTTCAGAAGCACCCAAAAGGTTTGGCACAGGCCGTTTAATGAAAGAGGAGTTCAGAGTATTCAGCACACTGGATTTGCTCAGATCATAAAAACATTATAAGAAAGGAATGGGTGTGTGGCAGGGGGGACGGGACTTTTTAAAGTGGTCCTCTCAATCGTTTCTTTATATGTAATGCTTAACTCCCTGTTATCTGCGTATTTACATTTCATAGCAAGCAGGACGCACTGTCGCTCGGAAGAGATGTCAAATTTGCAAAATCAAAGACTGAAACTGTCAAAATAGTCCTTCAAGATGTGCACAGTGCTATAATCATAGCCCTATTTTCCCTCAGGTTGTGAAAATTAAATTGCATTTCTTTAGGAGTCTGGATTTGCTTCCAGGGACTACACACATCTGCCTTCGAACCCCCCTAAGAAACCCAATAGCCAGCCCATTCCCTGAGAGGATCCAATAGTGATTTGCAGCCCCGCTAAGGAAAGCATAAAACTTCTCTTTCTACGCACTAAGCCATGAAGCAGAGAGAAATTAACTTAGAGCTAAGTCTTTCTATCAGAGGGTATTTTGCATTATATTTTAGCACTAACTCCTGTCTGGCTTTTTGTGCCAATGACATTGACGTGCCGCAGTAAACAGCTAGGATGATAATTAACACTCCCTAGACCCGAAGTAAGGATCAAGGAAAACCTGGGTCACACATGCTTTCATTTTCTGCTGGCTTTTAACAATTAAAACCAACTCTCCTAAATTCCTGGGGGGATTTGATAATAATAAAAATTGGATGTTGGGGATGGAAGAAAGATTTACCTGTTCGTCTTCACTGTCTGTCCCACCTAAACTCAAGGAGCCATGGCGCTGAACAGGGTTTGAAGACTGTGGGATAAAATCAAGAAAAGGACAAGTCATGAGATGGGTTACTTGTATTGTAAAAGGATAACGTGAGAAAACACAAGAGAAAAAAAGATTATCCAAAGATCTAAATTTGCTGCTTACTCTGCATCCCAACACCCTGACAGTAAAGTGAAGAGAAGACACACACACAGGTCGCATAAGCACCTAACCTGATTTGTGCCACGTGTCAAAGCACGAATGGAGCCAGGAATGTGTTAAGAAATGAGAAGAAAAGCAAAACAGGAAAGCAAATTGTCTTTATTCAATCTAAAAGCTATGCATGTGTCCTTTTGTCCAAATTGCCTGCTGTCCCCCACTCTGTTTTGTGGTTTTTTTGTAACTTCTTCACGCATAGGGAATTTGGTCCTTGCTGATATGGCCTTTTACCATAGACCATGATTTTACCATAGAGACCACCCAGCTACACTAACTGCACTAACCACATCCTCTGGCAACAAATTCCAGAGCTTTATTGTTCATTGAGTGAAAAAGAATTTTCTCTGATTAGTCTTAAATGTGCTACTTGCTAACTTCATGGATGCCCCCTAGTCATTCTATTATTCGAAAGTGGAAATAACCGATTCACATCTACTCGTTCAAGACCTCTCATGATCTTAAAGACCTCTATCATATCCCCCCTCAGCCACCTCTTCTCCAAGCTGAACAGCCCTAATCTCTTCAGCCTTTCCTCATGGGGGAGCTGTTCCATCCCCTTTATCATTTTGGTTGCCTCTCTCTGTACCTTCTCCATCGCAACTATATCTTTTTTGAGATGCAGCGACCAGAATTGTACACAGTATTCAAGATGAGAAGAGAAAAGCCTGGTGGGCTATAGAGCTAAGAATTATAAACAATTTGGTAGAGGAGAATCCAAAATGGCTGACACGTAGTTAGCAGCTTGGAGGCTATGTTGAGCAGAATTCTTAAATATATTTCCTGCTATTTACTTTTTTCACCTGAATGGGAAGGAAAAGGAAACCGCGATCTGGGAACTTTCCTGCAGCTCTTTCGTCTGTTCCTTTGACGGGCCCGATGGATGCCCACGTTCTGTGTAGCAGCCCACTTTCGGGGCCTCAGCCGCTGGAGGGAGGGGGAGGGGAATTGGAGCTCCCCTCTCTCCCTGGCTCAATTTCGCCTTTGAGCCTCGTGGAGAGAATCCCACCTGAGAACCCTGCACTTGCCAGAAGCGCCTGAGAGTCGGAGGAAGCGCCGACAGCCCAAGTGGCAGTTGGGGCGTTTCCAGCAGGGCTTGACACGGCAGCAATGGCAGCGGAGAGCCCAAGTATTTGCTTGGGCCAGTCTGAGGTTATCGAGCAAGGAACCCAACCGAGAGAATCACTGAGGGACAGCCTAAAAACAAAGATTCCAAAAATAACTAAACAAAACCTCAAAATGCAAAAAAGAGACGTTAAACAATAGGCGACATTCAATGAAATATCCGAAATAGACATTGAATCGATGCTAAAAAAAACTAAACCCTGCCTCATATGCTTATGACAATACCAACCATAGATATAAAAAACTAGCCACTACAACCTCTCCGACTTTAACAAAAATCATTAATCTATCCTTAAATGAAGGAAACATGCCAGATTCACTAAAAGGAGCAATAGTAAAACCAAGTTTGAAGAAAAAGAACAGCGATCCATTCATCCTGAGCAATTATAGACCAGTATCAAACCTACCGCTATTTGCAAAATTAATAGAAAAAAACATATAAAATCAATTAGCAGAACACTTAAGAGGACAATAATATTCTGTACCCATCACAATATGGTTTTCGCAAAAACTATAGCACTGAAACACTACTACTTGCACTAACAGACAACATCATGAGCGGTTTCGACAGCGGTAAACATTACATTTTAGTGATGCTAGACCTATCAGCGGCATTCGATACAGTAAATCGTGACATCCTATTAAATAAATTAGAAGAAATAGGATTATGCAACATAATCAAATGGTTCAAATCATACCTAAATAACATATTTCCAAGTGCAAATCAAAAACGTAATGTCAGAAAGAATAAACCTTCAACAAGGAGTTCCGCAGGGATCAGCCCTATCTGCCACACTATTCAACATATACATGCTGCCATTATGCCAGCTGGTTTGGGCATCTCACACTACATATACGCTGATGATATTCAATTAATACTTCCAATTAATGACTCAATTGAGAAAACATTAACCTTAGCCAACATGTATCTAGATATAATAAAACAGCTCCTAAACCAAATGGAATTAGCTATTAATATAGAGAAAACAGAATTTCTACATCTAGAACAAAAAAAATCACAATCATTCAAAACCTAATCACAATCAATAACAACCAAAAAATACAACTAGCTGAGAAATTACGAAACCTTGGAGTGATTATCGATACGGAACTAAGTATGAAACAACATATATCTCTAGAAGTAAGGGAAGGTTATGCCAAACATATGACTCTCAGAAGACTTAAACCACTACTAACGACAAAAGACTTCCGACCAGTACTACAAGCATTCATTTTTTCAAGCACTGACTACTGTAATGCCCTTCTACTAGGATTACCCTACACCACAATAAGACCACTACAGGTATTACAAAACACAGCTGCAAGAATTCTAACTGGTAAAAATAAAAGAGACCATATCACCGAAACCCTAATTGAACTACACTGGCTACCCATTGAACAAAGAATTCAATACAAGACTCTATGCACCATACATAAATTAACACACGACGAAAAGGCAGAATGGTTGAACACAGCCCTTCGCGTACACGTCCCTAATAGAAATTTGAGATCAGCAAACAAAGCCCTACTAACTATTCCCTCAGCAAAAACAGCCAGACTAACTCAAGTAAGGGATAGGGCCCTATCTCTAGCATGGAACACCATGCCTTTAGAAATCAGAATGCAAAGAAACATCAAAACATTCAGAAAAAGTTTAAAAACATGGCTATTTAAGCAAGCATACCACAGAGAATGGAGAGTAGAATCCAGGGAAATGCACGATGCGGTCGGAAGAACTCCCACATACACACACACACACACCCTCAACTTACTCGAATTGTGTGTGTGTATTTTATTTTAACTTTATTAGATTGCAACATCAGAGGACAAGATTTAAGTAATAATTTATCTTATAGCTGATATAGTTAAAAGTAGACATGACCTATCATAACCACCAAGTAATATTTAATATGAAACTATGTTACAATATTTGATGGCACCTGTTTAGTTAATATAATTTAACCCATTTAAGCAACATGAAATTATGTGCCTTATTGTGAACCGTTGTGACGGCAGCTAGCTTAACGACGGTATAGAAAAGATTTTAAATAAATAAAGGTACTGTGTTATTGCAACCTGTTACATCTTTGACTTCAACTTTGGTCCAAAAACCATCTGTCTCCACTCTGGAGACTATCTGGGACGTTATTTTAGAGTTAAGGGGTTTAATTACCCAGCAAGTTTCATCCTTAACTTTGAAATGAAATGAATTGGAGAATAAAATGACTGTGATATCAAATACAACAGCTGAGTTTGAACAGCAGTTAACTTCTTTAAGGGTACAGGCTAACTCTGTGCAACAGATGCAAGTGGTGTTAATTAAGGAAAATGTGAATCTGACTACAAGAATAGAAGCTTTAGAGAATGCTGTGAGAAACAGGAACCTTAGATTTATTAATTTTCTGAAACTGCCGTTAATCCCACCAAGGGAGATGTTCAAGAGGTATCTGGTTGAGGTTCTAAAGATACCAGAAAGTTCAATTCCTCCGGTATCAAAAATATTTTACCTGCCACAGTATAAAAAGGCTCTTGAAGCCCAGCACGAAGATGATTTTACACCACTAGTACCAGTGAGAGAGTCAACCATTGATGTGTCAACACTGCTTGAAGCTTCTGATACGGAGCTGGCTGTCCCTGCCACGCTGATTGTAACTTTAACATTGGAACTGGATGAAGACTGATTATTAAAATTGTATTTCCGCCATAGAGCTCAAGGTTAAAGTTTTTCCAGATGTCTCCGGCAGACCCAGAGAAAGCGGAGACAGTTTTTGTTGTTGCGTACACAAGTTCAACAAGTTGGGGGTGTATTCTTCCTTAAATCCCCATGCAAAGGCATGATCAAGTTTCAAAATAAGTCATTTATCTTCTACGATCCCCCCCCCCCCCAAACAAACCCAGTTTTTGGTAGGGAAAACAAAACCAGTTGTTTCTGATGTGAATCCCTAGTCATAACTCTAAATGTTATTTCTCGTTGTATAATGGCTGCTATTGTTACTATCACTTTTTCCTTAGTAAGAAATATTTTCTTTAGGTTGTGAGATGGGTCTTCCCAGATTTGAGGGCTAGTTTAAAGATAGAGAGAAATAAGAGAAATGTTTAAATATTGTAATTTTTCCTTTGTTTATTATAACGATACTCTCATATCTTCTTTTTTCTGGTAGCCACCAAGTTTCTCTAGTTGCCAGCTAAAATTGGGTATCAAATGTGTTTCATTTAAATTGTAGAGCAGGGCACCTGTCAGTTATTATACATAGAATTTTAAAAAACCCTTTTTAATATAGTAAAAAAATTAACCTCCGACAGCAACCCAGACCATGCTATCACAAATGCTATCACAAATAAAAACATGAGTCAAGACCTTGCAAAATTTTTTAAAAACAAAATCGCCAAACTTATGGAAACTTTAGATAAAACCCCCCAGCAAGATATCACATTGACCAGTAAAGATGTGATAAAATGGTCCAGCTTCAAAATGGTCTCTATTGTAGAAATTGAAGGTCTAATTAAAACCTTAAATCCTGCAAATCATTCACTTGATGAAATTCCAATAAATTGCACTAAAAGAAGTAACAGACCATTGCTCCAGTTAACACCATCAACAAATCATTGGAAGAAGGCACCTTACTGGATATATTGAAACTAGCAATAATTAAACCCATTATTAAAAAAAGAACTTAGATCTGTCTGACCTTAGTAATTACAGTCCCATTTCAAATTTATCTTTCCTTGCAAAATTAATTGAGAAGGTAGTATTAAAGCAACTTGTAGAACATTTAGAAACTAATGACATTATTTACCCAACACAACATGGCTTCAGAAAACACTTAAGTACAGAGACTCTGTTCCTCTCTCTAACAGACACCATTATGAGAGGTTTTGACAATGGTCAGAGATATCTCCTCATTTTACTTGATCTCTCCACAGCGTTCGATATGGTCAATCATAAACGTCTGATTTGTAGACTATCTGAAATTAGTCTTACTGGTACAACATTACAATGGTTTAACTCATCTTAGCAACAGAACCTTCCAGGTAAATCTAAATACCTCCAAATCTGAAACAATAACACTTGAAACAGGAGTCCCACAGGGCTCTTCTCTTTCGGCCACCCTTTTTAACATTTATCTGCTTCCGTTAAGTCAACTCCTTTCTGGCCTTGGCATTACGTACTATATATATGCCGATGACATCCAGATCCTTATTCCGGTTACAGATACACTAGATCAAGCTTTTAAACTATCGGTAATGTATCTCAACGTCAAACAACTTTTAACATATATGAGACTTAGTCTTAACATTGAAAAGACAGAATGCATCCTACTTGAAAGGAAAATCACAACAACAAGTGTTAACAGTACTATGCAACTTGATAAGCTTTCTATTAAATTAGGGGATAAAGTGAGAGATCTAGGCATTTGGATTGATCCTGAACTAAATTTAAAAAAACACATATCAATAAAGATAAAAGAAGGATTCAGTAAATTATTAATATTAAAACGCCTAAAACCACTCTTACACCCGAATGATTTCAGAACCATATTACAATCTTTAATTTTCACTGGTTTTGACTATTGTAATTCTCTGCTGTTAGGCTTACCAAAAGCTACAATTCGGCCTTTACAGATTCTTCAAAACGCTACTGCTAGAATATTAACCGGATGCAAAAACACAGAACATATCACCCCCATCTTAAAATCACTACATTGGCTACCGATTGAAAAACGGATTGATTACAAAGTACTTTGCATTTTGCACAAGGCAATCTATGAAAATCAAGTCGAATGGTTAAATGCCATAGTCCGGCTCATACACCACAGCGTAACCTCAGATCAGCCAACAAAGGCCTTTTATCAATAACCTCAATTGCATCAGCACGACTTACTACAGTAAAAGAACGCGCAATCTCATTAGCAGTCCAGGTCTATGGAATACACTACTGACAAACCTAAGGTTACAGAGCGATTTAAAACTATTTAGAAAACAACTTAAAACATGGCTTTTCAAGCAAGCTTATAAAGAAGGAATTGGCTAAACCTCATCTCCACATACACTGCACTATTTTATGAACTTATTTATTAGGATTATTTTTAACTTAACCATCTATTTAGATTTTATTTCTATCTTAGTAGTTATAAGGTTCTTATGATTTTTGAAGGCTTGTACTTAATATTTAATATATTTCTTATTCTATTTTAAGTATTTATGTAATGCTTAACTTTTTTTTAATCATTTTTATAGCTTGATGTTTAATTTCTTTGTTAGCGATTTTTAGTTTCATTTTGGTTTTACAGTTTATGATTTCTCATGTTTATTTTTACCACTGTAAACCGTTGTGATGGCATGTTCCAAACAACAGTATATAAAAGTTTATAAATAAACAAAAATTGTGCTAGAAATATGTTTTTAATGCTGCAATGCTGCATATTCCAAATTTCTAATAGCTACCAAAAATAAAAATGTATTTCTACCTTTGTTTGAGGATTTTGTCCATCAATCAATAAGATTGCTCATTCTTATCATCTGTTTTCTGAATCCCTTTCCTGGTTTTCTTTCCGTTACCTTTCCTTAGTTGTGTTGTCCTTTCTCCTTCTCTCCCTCACATTCCCATCAATGTTTCTCTCTCTCTCATCTCCCTTTCTTCTGCTCAACACCTCATTTCTCCCCATCCCACTTGTCTTTCATCTTTGACTCACACCCTTCCACCTCTCTTCTCATTCTCCAACCTCCTCTCCTACCTTCTGATTCCTTGCATTGCCTTCTTACACTCTTCACCCTCCTTGCTTGCCTTTTCCAACCTTCCCATTCTCTCCTCCTCCTCTACCTTCCTGCCTCCGATTCTCAGTTTTCCATCTCCCTCCATCAGTGCCTCTCCCCCTCACCACATCTTTGCTCTGTAGCATTCAGGTGAGTAATGCCGAACTTTTATTCATTTTTAGTACTTTGGTAATGTAGTGTAAAGGATGGAGTAACTGAACTGGAAAAAAATAAACATTAGGGTAGGTTTGGTACTGAATAACATGGTTGAATTGTAAAAGGACTATGATGTTTACATGTAGGATTTAATTATTTGTGGCCAATAAAATATTGAAAATTCCCTTTGCTCTAACTGCCTGTTAAGCCATTCAGTTTTCCTCAGAATGATTTTACTGTCAGTTCACCATCTTGCATTATAGCATTTCATTGGGTTTTCTCAATTAATATCTTCCACAAACAAGCTAGTGCCTGAGGTTAAACATCTGCCTTTTCTTGGCAGCTCTAAATTAGCTAGAAATAGAAATGCAGATTACGTTTTATCTGTGAGCACCCTCCATTATTTTGCCTGCACGCTGCTGGGCAGCTGTTCACCTTTCAGCCAGCTGGCCGGGTTTGAAGGTTAGCAGCCGCACATGTCCTGCTCATTCCCTGATCATCTGATAGAAGCCACAGACATGCAGCATCTGAGCTTCTTCTGCTTACCAGGAGAGATTGGTGCAATCGTATGGCTTATTATTCCTATGACACACATCAGGGCATGAAGACTTCTGTAAAGTGGCTTTCTTTCCACCAGGTTGTTTGCCAGTAATTCCCGTCTGTGTTTCAAGCCTGGATATAGGCAGTTGCCTAGGGTGCCACATTTTCAAGAGCCAGGCTGAAAGGAGGCTGCTCCTGTTTGCTATAAGAGGGGGATCTCTATCCCCCCAATGTCTAAGGGACCCCCCCCCCCCCACTGTGCACACTCCAGTTCTGCCTATGGACACCAAAATCTTAAATCCAGCCTTGCTGTGTTTCAGCTCAGAAGACCTGGATTAATTCCTTGCCTTATCAATCATCTGAAATGCCAAAAAGTTATCATCTGTGTCTTTAAATTTATCAAAAATCATCCTGAAATTAAAAAGTGTTTTATGTTGAAATATCTTGATTTGTGTGTATGCTTGCATACAGTATATATAATATATATATATATACATACACACACACATAAATATATATATACACACACACACACGCGAACAAACTATTCAACAGAAGTGGTTATCAGTTGTGGAAGAAGGAGAGCTGTCAGAGAAGGTCCAGCATGGTAAATACAGCCTTTTTCTTTGAGTGGTGCTCGCTCAGCTCAGACAAGCATCAGACTCTCTATCATTTTATGTGCCCCAATAAGGGGGGGGGGGGGTATTATATGGGCATACACTAGAACCACAATGAATGCAAATTCCTCTCATGCATATTCATTATGGAGATCCTGAAAACCTGACTGGGGGTGGAGTCACCAAGATCTCACAGTTAACTTAACAGTATTACGCAGAACATGAGAATTATAACTGTAAAGAAGTAACTTACATGTATATATGGTCAAGTCTAACCCTTCAAACAAGTTTTTAATTAGACATGATGTAACCGAACCCTTTGACACTTGTTAGAATGTACCATTGTACACATTCACCTTCTGAATTTATGTGCCTATATGTAAACCGTTGTGATGGTATATAACTTAACGACAGTATAGAAAAGATTTTAAATAAATAAATAAGATAGATTTGAGAAGCCCTGCATTAACCTAATTATGGCAACTTGTATGCCATTCCTTGTCATATTGCTGTATTTTTTATTATTGGCTATTTTAATTCAAATCTTATTTATAAAGCTGATTTCCCCTGTAACTTGTTCATACAATAAAAGCAGTTTACAATAAATCACATACAGAAATACAACCAACAAAAAATCCACCATAAAGCAATCCATTGATTCATATCGCAAAACAATTATCAAACCAGTACATTTACATTTGAAATTTCTTTTCATTTGTCACTCCCCTCCTTATAGCATTATTCCAATCAGTTCATCATACTAATAACAAACATAAGAACAGTTTCTGTAGAAGGAGGGCTGTGGATCAGTAAGTCACTTGTCTCACACAGCTCAGAAAATGAATTGGGTGAAGATGGGAGGGAGAGATAAGTGCACAGAGGTAAAGGATAGTACACTTGTCTATAGGTTGGTTTTGCAGGTATGAGTAAGCTATAACAGTCATACTTTGGTGGCCAGAATAACTTTTTCAAAATGTGCTCTCTCTAACACAGTGTTTTTCAAACCAGTCCTAGGGAACCTCCAAGCCAATCTGGCTTTTAGGATATGCGCAATGAATATGCATGAGATAACTTTGCAGACAATGGAGGCAGTGCATGCAAATACACCGCATGCCTATTCATTGTGCGCTACCCTACAAACCACACAGACTAGGGAGGCTACTCCAGGTCTGGCTGGAGAAATGCAGCTCTGGCGAAAGCAACCTCCAGGAAACCTATCACAGAACCTTCCCTTTTATCTCCCAGAGCCGTCGCACACAGTCCACACACCTTGCTCGATGCAGACGTAAGGATTTCATGAAGGGTGGAGATTTCGGGGGGGCTTCTGGGCAGTCCGTCATCCTCAGACACCGTGCCAAAGTCTTCCGATTTTCCACTAGCTATTACCAGAGGAGGGGACCCAACTCTGATGCTCTGCTTTAACTGCAGCTGAAAGAAAAATAAATTATTACAGGCAGTGTTGTAGGATAACCTATATCTACCCTCCAAGGTCCTTTCCTGGGGTCCTCTCGTCCTTGTGACATTATTCTTACCAACAGCTCACTGAGGGCAAAGAGAACTATTTAATGTTCTAGTGCTCCAGCAGCAACTTGTAAATTTCCAACTCCTAGAAAAAAAATGCACCCATCGCTGTACTATGCAAACAATAATAGTCACCTGCTCTCAAAATATTGTCCTGTCACAGATGACATCACACACCGTGGCATCTCACTGCTTCGTGTGATGTGCGTGAGATCATGTGTAACGCCCTAACCAATATGGGCCCATCGGAGCCTTTAAGTATGATCACGGTGGAGGGCTGCAGTGCCGAAGCCACAAGCATTCCCTTGCCTCTAGGGATCCTCTGTGTTTATCCCATGCTTTTTTTTTTTTTTTTTTACTCTGTAACTATTTTTTCTCTGTCACCTCCACCCAGAGCTATGCATACAACACGGGCAGATTTTTATACATTTCAATTGTACACATGCACATTAAGGACATTTTTTTTGTGCACCCAATAGCAGGAATAAAATTGTGTGGGGTAGATTTGGTGGGGTAATTAGCAAAGTGGACTTGAAAACTGGAGCAACTTGGGCACATGCTTAAGGCATTAAGTTATTCAGGATATTTGACAATTACCCTCTAGACTAGCAGAGCTGGCCAGGAAGTTTCAGAATTCTGCATTGTTCACACACAGGAGGGCGCTTTGTGCTGGGCAGGAGGGCGGGCATGTGAGGGTGGTGCAGCTTTGCATCGGGAGGGGGACCCTGGAGTCAGGAAGAGGGCTGCCAGGCTGGGGCCCACTACTGCAGACTTCCTGGGCACTTCTGTGCTTTTCAGAAGGTGGCAACAGATCTTCTACTGAGGAAGGGATTCTGCACAATATTAATCAGTCCCAGCGAGGAGAATCTCTAAAGAGCACTCTGCTGAAGGCATGGGAAGAGAGACTGTGTATTGGAATTTCTACTTCTGTATGGAACCATCTGCCAAGTTATTCATCTGCATCAAGTACCCCAGTAAATATTTTTTCATGGGGAACAACCGTATCCTGGTGTGACTATGTGTATGTGTATGTGGGAGGGTTATTTGTATCCCGGGAGGTACCTAAAGCCAATCACAAAGGACTCCCAACAGGAAAGGACCCCGAAGCCCATAGGATCAGTGCTGGCCCCCACAGATCACAGCAGTGCCCCTGTATTCTGTTAGCCGGCTGGACAGTACTATAGTATCCTTAGTGAGCTTTGTATTAAGTATTGAGGATTCTCCAGTACTGATCAGGATACGAGATGCTGCATACACATATAGAAACAGAAACATAGAAATGACGGCAGAAGACGACCAATCGGCCCATCCAGTCTACCCAGCAAGCCTCACACTTCTTTTTTTCTCATACTTATCTGTTTCTCTTGGCTCCTAGTAACCTTTGGTTCTATTTCCCTTTCATCCCCACCATTAATGCAGAGAGCAGTGATGGAGCTGCATCCCAGTGAAATATCAAGCTTGATTAGTTAGGGGTAGTAACCCCCGCAATAAGCAAGCTGGTTATTTGTTTTACCCAGATTATGTTATTCATCCCTTATTGGTTGTTTTTCTTCTTCCCTGCCATTGTAGCAGAGAGCTATGCTGGATATGAGTGTACTATTAGTTTTACTTCTCCCCTGCCACTGAAGCAGAGAGCAATGCTGGATATGCGTGAAGTATTAGTTTTTCTTCTCCCCTGCTGTTGAAGCAGAGAGCTATGTTGGATATGTATTGAAAGTGAAGTATGCATTGAAAGCCACATTAACTATCAACAAATATTGAAGCTGCCTAATAATTGGTAGTACCTATAGCTTATGAACTCTTCGTTAATTATACATACTCTTGCCCACCCCTGTTTTTTGTTTTTTTTTAAATATGGAGATGGCAGGCCTCCATCCTTCCGCTCCGTGAAGGTGGAACACCAACCACTGGCCACTGGCATCCCGCTCCGTGAATGCCTCTGTGGCTACTGCCACTCCGTGCAGTGTTTTGCTGCCTCCTCTTTATACACTTCCTCTAGACCTGATGGATCCACAGTGTTGATCCCACGCCCCTTTGAAGTCCTTTACAGTTTTGGACTTCACCACTTCCTCCGGAAGGGTATTCCAGGCATCCACCATTCTCTCCGTGAAGAAATATTTCCTGACATTGGTTCTTAGTCTTCCTCCCTGGAGCCTCAGCTCGTGACCCCTGGTTCTGCTGATTTTTTTCTGACGGAAAAGGTTTGTCGTTGTCTTTGGATCGTTAAAGTTTTTCAAGTATCTGAAGGTCTGAATCATATCACCCCTGTTCCTCCTTTCCTCCAGGGTGTACATATTTAGATTTGACACTTAAATCTACAAAGTATGTAGAGTGAGCATAATCGGACGGAACGTGGGAGCAGAGATGTGGTTTGATAAATTGCAGGACGACCTTGCGAGACTGGAAGACTGAGCGTCCAAATGGCAGATGAAATTTAATGTGGACAAGTGCAAGGTGATGCATATAGGGAAAAATAACTCTTGCTGTAGTTATACAATGTTAGAGTCCATTTCAGAAGTTACCACCCAGGAAAAAGATCTGGGCATCATAGCTGATATTACATTGACACTGTTGGCTCAGTGTGCTGTGGCGGTTAAAAAAGCAATGTTAGGAATTATTAGGAAGGGAATGGCAAAATGGAGGATGTGATAATGCTTCTGTATCACTTAATGGCTAGACCGCACCTTGAATACTGTGTGCAATTCTGGTCACTGAGTATCAAAAAAAAAAAAAAGATATAGTTGCATTGGAGAAAGTACAGAGAAGAGACACCAAAATGATAAAGGGCATAGAATGGCTCCCCTATGAGGAAAGGCTAAAGACATTAGTGTTGTTCAGCTTGGAAAAGAGATGGCTGAGGGGGGATATGATAGAGGTCTTTAAAATCATGAGAGGTCTAGAATGAGTAAATGTGAAATATTTATTTACTCATTTGGATAATACAAGGACTAGGGGACACTCCAAGTTAAATCTGAGAAAATTCTTTTTCACTCAATGCACAATTAAGCTCTGGAATTCGTTACCGGAGGATGTGGTTAAGGCAGTTAGTGAAGCTGGGTTTAAAAAAGGTTTGGATAAGTTCCTGGAGAAGTCCATAAACTGCTATTAAACAGGGAATGGCCACTGCTTGTTGCTGGCATTAGCAGCATGGGATTTATTTAATGTTTGGTACTTGTGACTTGGACTGGCCACTGTTGGATACAGGATGCTGGACTTGATGGACCCTCTGACTGACCCCATATGGCATATCTTATGTTCTTATGAGCATGTTATAGATACTAAGGTAGGCCAAGTGGGAAAAGCAGCACAGGGCCTTTAAAAGCAGCCTTTCTAGGGAAAATCTTAGCCCATAATTTGGTATTCTTATTTTTCCCCAATTATACAAAAGATTTAAGTGTCAAAATTACTTCAACAGACATGAATGGGAGCCATCAGCTCTAGTTGTGCTCAGACCTGGACTTCAGCTAGTCTGGAGCAGGAGTAAATATATTTGCATCTCAGGTCTCTTTGACTAAAGGGCGCATGCGTACCTGAGTGAATAGGTGTTTGTGGGTGGAATTGACAGCCTTAATGAAATGTCTTTGGTGGTTTCTCCCATGCATTACAATGTGTTTTCAGGCCACAGTGAAGTTCTTTGTGCACGATACAGGATGATATCCTTTTGCAAAAGTCAGAAATATTTGGGTGAATTAAACACAGAGAGCAGTTTTCTTTTAAACCTCCCTATTTATACTTCCAGGGAAAATGCCCTTGGCATCTAAGATGGTAAAATTCATTAAAGAAAGACTATTTCTTTATTAGGGAAAAAACAAACAAACCAGGAAGCCCTATCTGGTCTCCAAAATCCATCATCCCTGGAATTATAAAACTGATCCTGCAAAGGCTTAAGAAAATCCCTGAAGGTGCTGCTTCTCACCTGCAAGGCTTTCACATTTCCTGGGATGTTCTCCTGGGATAACCTGTCACCACCAGTGTTTTCCAAGTCAGGTTCTGAAAGGAACACACTGTCGTGGGACAAGGCTTTGTTTCCCATATTCCCTTTGGTTCTAGAAAGATAAAGAGAAAAAAAAAATACAAAAAATTCAGCGGCTGGAATAAAAATCTCTTTCCTTCATCACAAAATAATTCACGCATATCAAAATTACAAACTAACTTGTTAAGAAGCGTTGCAAAACTGGCCAACTTCAGTACACCATATAAAAAGCTCAATATTTTTACTCTTAATAGGTGATTTTGTGATCCGTGTGATTCCATATGGCAGCTTTTTTTTATTTCCCCACCCCCACTATATCTGACAGCAAAACTTAAGAAAACACAGTGGTCTCCATATCTATGCTTTGCTTCTTTGATCTCAAGCAGTTCATATCAATATAAACAATACCTCAGTTAATCCATGAAAAACACAACTAGGCCATTAAGTGCTTGGAATATTTGACAACAGTGCATATAGGAGCCTAGACAATAAACTTTACCATGCACAAAAAGGTCCTCTTGTGCCCGCTTATGCAATAAGGCTTTAATGTGCAAATTAAAGGAGTCTGTAAAGATGTTAGCATGAGCATGCTAAAATTAGTCTGTCTGCACATGTAAATGAAGGAACCTCATAGGCAAATGAGGCACGAGTACATAAACATATTTTTGCAGCTTTTTAAAATCCATGTTGCTTGAGCACAGTCCACATACAGGTCAATCTTAAAAACGTTGCTTGCACAAAAATACCCACATACAGCGCAAGCAAAGCAAATTTTAAAAGCCAGAAAATACATGTGAAGGCACCCGTGTTCACATAAGGAATAAGGGGCAGAAGAGAGGCAAGGGATGGGGCCTTCCGGGGAGGGGCCAAGGCTTAAGCACATAACTTCACTGTGTACCTGGAAGATGTGAAAGGGCAAATGGACAAACTAAAGAGCAGCAAATCACCTGGACCAGATGGTACACATATACCAGAGGGCTGAAAGAACTGAGGAATGAAACTGCAGACCTGTTATTGAAAATTTGTAAACTATCAATATCATCATCTATGGTACCTGAAGTCTGGAGAGTTGCCGCTGTAATGCCAATTTTTAAAAAGGACTCAAGGGGTGAAAAGGGAAATTGCAGACCAGCGAGTCTGACATCTGTGCCAAGCAAAATGGTAGAAACTATCATAAAGAACAAAATTGCTGAACATATAGATAAGCATAGTTTAATGGGACAAAGCCAGCATGGATTTAGCCAAGGGAAGTCTTACCTCCCAATTTGCTACTTTTTTTGTGGGCATAATTAAAACATGTGGATAAAGGTGAGCCAGTTAATACAGTATATCTGGATTTCCAGAAAACATTTGACAAAGTCCATCATGCGAGACTTCTTCGGAAATTAAAAAAAGTTATGGGGATAGGGGGCAGTGTCCTATTGTGGATTGCCAACTGGTTAAAAGATACAAAATAGAAAGAAGGGCTAAATGGTAAATTTTCCCAATGGAGAAAGGTGAATGGTGGAGTTCACCAGGGATCTGCTCTGGGACCACTGCTTTTTAATATATTTTTTAATGACCTGGAAATGGGAACAAGTGAGGTGATCAGATTTGCAGATGACACAAAATTATTCAAAGTTGTTAAATCACAAGAGGATTGTGAGAAACTGCAAGAGGACACTGCAAAACTGGGAGACTGGCATGCAAATGGCAAATTAAATTTAATGTAGACAAGTGCAAAGTGATGCACTTAGGGAAGAGTAACTCAAATTATAGCTGGATAATGCAAGGTTGCACAGTAGGAATCACCACTCAGGAAAAGGATCTAGGTGTCATCGTTGAAAATACGTTGAAATCTGCTCAGTGTGCAGCAGCAGGCAAGTAAACAGAATGCTAGGGATTATTAGGAAAGGTGCGACCTCATCGGGAGTACTGCGTGCAGTTCTGGTCACCACATCTCAAGAAAGATATAGCAGAATTAGAAAAGGTACAGAGAAGGGTGACCAAAATGATAAAGGGGATGGAACAATTTCCCTATGAAGAAAGGAAGAGAGACAGCTGAGGGGAGATATGATAAAGGTCTATAAAATAATGAGTGGAATGGACGAGTAAACGTTAATCAGTTGTTTACTCTTTCAAAAAAAATACAAAGGCAAGTTACTAGGTAATACATTTAAAACTAAGAGGAAATATTTTTTTTACTCAATGCCAAAATTAAGCGCCGGAATTTGTTGCCAGAGGATGTGGTGAAAGCTATTAGTGTAGCTGCATTTGAAAAAGGTTAGGACAAGTTCCTGAAGGAAAAGTCCATTAATCATTATTAAGGTAGAGTTGCAGAAATCCACTGCTTATTCTTGGGATAAGCAGCTTGGAATCTGTATACCCCTTGGGATCCTGCCAGGTATTTGTGATCTTGCTTGACCACTGTTGGGTACAGGATACTGGGCTCAATGGATCTTTGGTCTGAACCAGTATGGCAAGAATTTTAACCGAAAACCACAGTGTACATATACTAGATATCCGCATAACTTTACTGCTACTCCTGATGAGGAAGTCTGTAGATCTCAAGTTTTAGCACTTACAGGACAGGATGAGGAGTCTGAGTCAACTGGGGGGCATGTATAATGAAGAACCATAGAGGTCTGAAAGACCTCACTATCAAATTGAGAAACTGGTAGACTAATTGCAGAACTGGGAATGTGCTTCGTGCCAGCATGTTTTAAAATTTGCTGATATACAGGTGTAAAAGCCGACAAGGTCCTAAGGAAGACAGAGGCGCACCAACTGTGCTTGAGTAACCTCTTTAAATTAGGAGCATACTTACGTACAGTTGGTGCATTTTAAAACATACTCACGCAAGTGTAAATGCAATAAAAAATTCCAGCGTATCCTTGCTTGCACACAGATACATGCGTGTATGGGCGTATGCATGCGACTTTTTAAATTGATCTCGTCTGTGGGCAGTTTTGCGTGAGCAATGCTTTTAAAATTGACTTGAAAGGTTTTATAGTAGTGGGTAAATGGGCAGCCTCCAAAGTACCGGCATGACTGATAGGATCCTTGCTGCCATTGCTGTAGTTGGGTCTGGCCCAGAGTGCCACAAACATCTAGTTTTCAGGATATCCAAAGTTAATATGCCTAAGATATACTTGCATACAATGGAGACAGTGTATGCAAATATACCTCATGTATATTCATTGCGGTTATCCTAAAAAACAGATGTTTGTGGGACTAGAGTTGCCTATCCCTGGCCAATGAGCACTAAAGATTTTATTTTGTAATTTAAAGTTTGACCATAACAGCAAGAAAACAAAATTACAATAACAGCCCTTATGCTAATACTGTACAATAGTTTATGGTACAATTTCCATTTATTCATCCCCTTCCGGCAACACTATAAAGTACGATACACCAAGTAAATGTCATAATCAAATGAATAGCATATAGAGAAGTATAACATATATAAACAATATAACATGCAAAGTCAGGGTTGATCTTGTTACATTTCTCCAGACTATCATGTGTCAAATCTATAAGATGACCAAAAAAATATATATTATGCAGTCTCTTATACACTACTTCTATAGATGGACAAAACGTTTGCTTCCAATGACTCGCTAGGGATAGTCTAGCCACTACCACAATTTGTAATATTAACTCCTGAATCGAACCCGGTACATAGTAAAAGTTATCTGGGATCCTTGGGCACCACTTCCTTAGTTATCAACTTAATAAATCTAATTTTATCATCCCCAAAATGTGTCACTTTAGAACATTGCCACCAGATGTGGAACAGACCCCAAAGCACCACATTGCCTCCAACAATCTGGAGTAATATTATCATCAATTTTATGAAACCTCTCTGGAGTCAAATACCAGTGTTACAAAACTTTACATCCATTTTCTACCGAAAGCGATGAAATAGAACTTTTACCGACTGAAGTAAATCATAGACCCCAGATATCCTCCTCCAAAGTTGCTCCAAAATCAGCTTCCCAAGACAGTATATTTATTTATTATCTTTATTGGTTTTTATATACCGGCATTTAGACTTGCCTTCAAAATGGTTTACAAGCTTGATATAAAACGGTAACATTCAAATCATATAAAATTAAATAAAACATATTAAATCTAAAAATACAAGTGTTATACATACTATAGAATATCAAACTGAATTACTTAATTAAAATACAAACTCAATATTTATCACTCTAAAAATGTATCAAATAAACAAGTAAAATAATTATAAATAGATGTAGTGCTTACTAAAAGTTGTCTGTTTGAGTTGTTCTCATTCATTATCCTTATAGGCATTACAGAAAAGCCAGGTCTTGAGACCTTTTTTAAAAGCTTTAATATCTAATTGTATCCTTAGTTCTGTTGGGAGAGTATTCCACAGCTTGGAGATGGTTCTTTCCCTTACTTTCCCTTACTTGACTCAAATGGGCAGAATTTACGGAAGGGATGGTTAGCAATCTTTTGTTTGATGATCTTAAGCTTCTTTGAGGCTTGTTTAACCTGATTGCTGCATTTAACCAGTCCGTTTGGGCACTATAGATTAGTTTGGGTATAATGCAAAGTATTTTGAATTGGATTCAATATTTTATGGGGAGCCAATGCAAATTTATCAGGGTTGGTGTTATGTGGTCGCTTTTTTTTTGCTTCCGGTTAAGACTCTAGCTGCTGCATTTTGCAATACTTGAAGTGGGCGGAGTGTGGAAGACGGTAGACCTAGTAGGAGTGAATTGCAATAATCACTGCTGGAAAAGATCAGTGACTGGAGAACTGTTCTGAAGTCATTCTGAGTTAATAGTGATTTTAAACGTCTGAGAGTCAAATGTTTGCTACAGCTCTCCCTTATTTTGTTGGCTATGTGCTTTTTAAAAGAAAGTTCATTATCAATAATTATTCCTAGGTCCCTTGCGCTATCAGTTGGTTTAATTATACTGTTGTCCTGGAGCAATTTGCTCGACTAAGATTTGTGGGTTTTCTTTCTAGCAATATAATTTCAGTTTTATTGATATTCAGGACCAATTTCATATGCGATAGAAGAAGTTGTTTAATTGCTGTTAGATACAGTGTAGTTAGTTTGTAGATCTTCTCAATAGTGTCGTGTATTGGAACCAAAATTTGAATATCGTCAGCATATAAAAAGTACGTAAGCCCTAGTCCAGATAAAAGGTGACAAAGGCAACATATATACGTCAAATAATGTCAGCGACAGTGCTGAGCCTTGAGGAACACCAGGATCAACTGTTATCTTCTCTGATGTTATCTTATTTACTTGGACTTGAGATGAGCGGTTATTAAGAAAGGAGGAGAACCATTGAAGAGTGTTCTCTATTAGTCCTATTTTGGCCAGTCTATCAAGCAGTATATGCTTCGGCTTAACTGGTGGCTCTCCAATTAGATTCGTATATATTTTAGACATTATCCCCTTAATCCTCCCATTACCATCACACAACCCTTCCATAAAAGATTTGCCTTTAGAAAGTGCCGAACCAACTTGCATAGATTTCATATAATGACATAGCTGAATATAGGGATAAAAGGTCTTTGTCAACAAGATTATATTTGTCCCTAAATACTGCAAAAGCAACAGGGGAATTGTTAACCTAGAGATGCTTAAAAGACTGTAAGCCTAAAGTATCCCATCTAATAAAAATCCACTGAGTGA
The DNA here is from genome assembly GCF_901001135.1 of Rhinatrema bivittatum. Lineage (NCBI taxonomy): Eukaryota > Metazoa > Chordata > Amphibia > Gymnophiona > Rhinatrematidae > Rhinatrema > Rhinatrema bivittatum. The sequence goes on from NC_042620.1 coordinate 323,602,729, forward strand.
AGTCCAAGAAGGAAGTCTCTATTAAAACTGCTCTACGCCCAACCAGTGAGTCTTTCCAGCTCTCCCAGATCATCATCATAAATTAGCATATGGAGAAATATGAACCGGTTAAGACTCTAAATTTCCTAGGTAACCAAAACTGTGAGTTAATTGGAACATCCCCCACAACAGCCTGCTCCATATCTGACCAAGGTTTAGAATTCTTTTGCAAATGCCAAATCTACAATGGCCCTCATACGAGCCGCCACATAATGAGGTCAACATTCAAAGCTGGCCGTTAAGTAACGTAGCCATATATAACTTATCCTACTAAGTTACGATATATATTCAGTGGCACGGCGAAGCTGCTACTTAGCCACGTAAGACCTACTTATCTGGCTAAATAGTGCTGAGCGCACTTTGAATACTGACCTCAGTATTTTTTTTAAGAATCAGGTGCTCCATGCCATCTGCAACTTTAGGTAAGTATAGAATTTTTTGTGCTAGTCTCGGAGGTGGCGTCAGATGAGTGCCGCGGCTCTCAGGGCCTACCCACAAGCTGCGAAACGTAACATCATGCTGTTTAGCCAATTCATTTTCGGATTTCTATTCACATTAATAGCATGAGCATGCTACTGGAGACATGTGGTGTTTTTACATGCAAGTTTAAATTTTTTAGCACATATAAGCTACTTTTTTTTTTTAGTAAGTTGTATTGCTTAGACACCATACATCAAAATCACAGTGAGCTATAGCATGGAATCTTGTTACTAATAGATTTAGGAACAGTATTTTGAGCAGAAGAAATAAGAGATCACCGTTTCAGAAAGAAATAGGGCAGAATCAGCAAGCCACAGCAGGACACGCAAACCCATTCCAGGCAGCTCACCGTTCCCTCTCTGATGCCAGCACCACAGCGCTTTTCCAAAATTCATGGGCCAGCTGTGCTAATCTGACAATGCATGAGGTTAGCACCATTTCTTCAGGGTTGCCCCTCGGAGACAATAATATTTCTTTAGTAGATCCCCCCCCATCACCGGGCACAGCAGCGTAACTGATCGTGAGGATGCACAGCTTGCATTATAAACACATGCACAGCACGACGACAAGTGTATAAAAATACAAAGCCACAAGTATGATAATTCATGGCCTTGGAAAGACTGGAAGCCACAGAGCCTCAAGTATACATTCATGGGGTCTTCTAAACATACAATAAATACTACAAAAGCAAAACAGTTCATCACACGAGATGCAGGAAATATTTTTTGCCTGTTTAACAATAAACAAGAAGCGTAATTCTTTCCAGATTTGCCTTGGGCGTCATCGGTTTTTTTTTCTTAACACATCCCAACAACAAGTCTTAGGGTGGCTCATGGCAATGATTCTCTTCTGGCACTGGGGGAAAAAAATCAATTCTCTGTCGTTCCAGTTTAAACCGATTACAATGGTTTCCTTAAAAGGTGCACAAATTGGATAATAAATATTTGTACTCCGGGACTGCTAGATCAATGTTGTTACTCTAAACCTAAACCACATGCTTTTCTTCCTCACCTTTCCATTGGAAGCCAACAGGACAATGTCTTCTTGCCTAAAGGCAAGGTAGAAAGAAGCAAACTCTGAGCCCTGCACGGGACAGGCATTATTCCTTCTCTGCCCAGTATCCAGAGGTCTAGCCTCAGCTGGATACCCTCTCAGTCCTTTAGCCTCCAGATCAGAAAGTCTGATTTATTGTCAAAGGCAGTCTCTTACTTATCCAGACGAAATATGACAGACGATATCGTGATCTGGCTCAGCTTCCTGCACTCGGGTGGGGAGGGTCTCAACAGAGCCACATGCTCATAATATCACACTGCAGAGCCGAATAGAGGAGAGGAAGATCACCAATGACAATAATTGTTTTGCCACAGTAATGTGTATAGCAAGGATGAAATTATGGACCAGCCCGTAGCTCGGCAGTATTACTGGAGTGCACACTGGAACTGAAGTTGCCCGTTCAGGTGCACCACAAGGGGCGATGGAGAGAAGGCAGCCTCTGTTACCGCAGCGACTCCTACTGGCGGAAGGCCAGCACTGAGGATTAGTCTCTGAGACCAACTCTCGGTCAATAAGGGAACCTGTGCCCCCGAGCGTACCATCTGATGAGGCAAGGAGATTATAATATGCGGAAAACTGGGCATGAAAAAGGGAGGAAAAAAAACTCAATCACGGAAATGATTGGCTGGAGCTGCCTCTGTAAAGAGGAAGTAAATGTACAGCTAAGAATTACTGTGACACTGTACAAGACTCCTCTAACAAACAGTCAAAGCTCAGACTGTCAGGGGATGTTAATCCACGCTAGGTTTTCAGACTCTCAGCCCTAGGTCATCTAGTGCTGTTTGCCCTACAGAATGCACTGGGATAGAGATTTATAAAACCACTCGACGACACAGATTTTGGCAAGCCTGCGAACCCCTCTTGCCCTACGACTTCATCCAAGTGACCCCCATTATCAGCAATGCCTCGGGTGACAGCAGGTGGTCACTCTAGAGTGAAGTCAAGATGGATTTTAAAAAATTAAAACAGATAAAAAAAACAAAACATAGCAACATGGGGAAAGTGCCAGAAAAAAAAAAAACCAAAAACCAACAACCCAAGATAAACTAAAGATGCCTGCCTGCCATTTCATTGAGCCACTCTGATGACATCTTCTCTTTCTTTTTCATTCTGTTTTTGTGCCATGGACTTGCTCTGGCGAGGTCGGGAAGGTACCACGCCTGGACGTTAGGCATGCCGCGGAGCGGCCGGGTGTCACTGAAGGCAGGGCAGGCAATCCTCAGCCCGTAGCAGCTGCCGTGCCACATGGGAGACAGGAACCAGCCAGACTAACAGCAGTTTCCCAGAGCAAGCTCTAGGAAGGCTGCTGGACCAGCAAAGGTGCGTTAGCTGGGGCTCCTTGCATACAGCTCTCAACCTGGGACATATCCAGTACTGGTCCAGTGGGAACGTGTTCTAATGCAAAGGATAAATATACCACAGTTCCCTCGGAGCCAACAGCCTTTGTAGCTCTGCTGCAATGTCTCCCAGTCCTGAACACCTAGGACTACACCACAGTCTCGTTTTCTTCTTATAGTCTGGTTTTCCTTTTTTTCTTTTAATGATTTGTCTTCTGGCCCTGAAACATTTGTCATAGCAGTGCCCTAGGAAATTAGTCTTAGTAGTGGGGAGATAACAGGGAACCAGTCTGGCTCAGGACTGTAAGCAATAACTAGGCCTGGTCCTTTTAACTTCCATTTCAAACCATTCTGGGATTTTCTCTGTGTAAGATAGGAAAAAGAAAAGCCCAGGGCATATCTTCCTTATGACCTGCCGCAAGTAATCAAGGAGAACTGCCTTAAAGATATTCCAGGCTTTCTGAATCTCCACCCTACAAACTGCTTACTTCTGCCTGACAGCGTGATATGAGAGGATTCATTCACGCTGCCACACCACTCCTGGGGGAATTCTGCGCACAAAAACTTAAAATTCGGCAAACTTTATATTGGTCAAAATACAATTTACATGACAGTCTTTAAGTAATTACATTTTAAATTAATACAGAAAATTACATTTCAGATGCAGAATTTTAAATAATTTTGAACAGAATTTCCCTAGAAATTCACTGTAAGAGTGTCCCTTCCACTCGCTCTCCCTATGGCCACTCTGCCCTCTCAGGCCCCAACTCCTCCACCTGCCAGTATCTCTCCCTTCCACCTCCAGGCTCAACCCCTTCCACTCCCAGAGTTTGACCACATTCTCAGTACTGCTCCTCACACAGGCTTCCTCTGTCCCTCACTCTCTCACACACACATGCTTCCTCTCTCTAGTGCACATACACCCTCATACAGGCTCCCTCACTCTCTTGCGCATACACACACACACACATCCCCTCATACAGGGTCCCTCTCTCTTGTTTACACACCCATACAAGCTCCCTTTCTCTCTCGCAGGCTACCTATGTCTCTCTCTCACGCACCCCTTCACACAGGCTCTCTCTCACATATACACAGTCCCTTCACACAGGCTAGCACCCTCACATACACACAAGCTCCCAATCTCTCACACACATACACACTCCTTCACAATCTCCTCATATAGGCTCCCTTCCTCTCTCTGGCAGCCAAACTCAAGCATCCCCCCCACCGTGTTCTCTCACACTCCTTTGCTCATCCTCCTCACTCTCTTACTCACCGCCTCCTCCCTGCTCTCTCTCTCTCACACATTCTCTCCCCCTCCCCTCTCCCTTCCCACACACACTCTCCTCTCTACACACACTCACTCTCACTGGGGCCTTCATGTTCACCGCAAATGGCACGTGCTCCGTTTGTGACACACCAGGGTCTCCTCTGCCATTTTCTGCACAGAATTTGGCAATTTTGTGCAGGGGGGATTCTGCGCCAGGACTAGGTTACAGTAACCTAAGTGGGAGCCCAAGAGGTGCAGCCGAATGCAAAACAGTGACCTGGAAGCATGGACAGAGATTTGTATGTGTGGGAAGGAACCTGCAAGCAAAGCAAGGCTTGTCACAAGACCCATCTTCGAAAATAGAGAGCATGAAGGTCAGGAACCCTGTTTTCACTGTCACCATCCTGAAAAAGAAAGACAATCCCACTATGGGTATCGTTTTAGTTTTGTTTTTACCAGACCTGCACAGATTATAATTGTGTTTCTAATTAACCATTTAGAAGTAAGATAAAAGGAGGACCCCTCCCAAAATTTCAACATCAGATTGCGCTCTCCCAGAGTAAAAATCGTGCTTGGAATTACAGGATTTTTTGGCAGGGCAAGGTCTGCTGTGACCGTGGCGCTTCCTGGACTTACCCCGGCTCGGAGTCTGCACGGAGAGCAGGAGCACTCTGTTCTGGCACGCTAACATCCCCGCTGGACTGGCTGGGCTTCAGGTTGCCCTCCCCACTCTCAGCTGCAGCTTCTTTCTTTTCTTCTTAGCAAAAAAGTTCTTGAAGGTTTGGAATTTTGATTTTTTCTTTCCTAAGAGCCAGGAAATAAAAAAAAAAAAAAGCAAGGAGAATGCGTTAGGCATGCCGGCCCCCTGTGATCGATAAGGCTTCTCTTTCATCTGATGCCCGTCACGACGCTCTCCAAAGCAAGAGCCCCTCATTATTCCAGGAGTGCGAGCCGGCCGCCAGAACTCATGTACATGAGAGCTGCCCCCCTAGAGCGAATTCCTACGGCGGGTTATTACAGCAGCCGTCCCTACCAGACTCCGCAAAATACCAAGCTGCCCGTTTCTCGGTTCTATGGGGTTTGTGTTTAAATCTGGTTTATTAAACTTTTCATTAAAATACATCAACTTAAAAAAGTTAGTTTACAGGATCCATAAGCGAGATAACAACATACAAAAACCTGAAAAGATAACAGCAGTAACCTACTGTAAAACCAGTTGATAATCTCTCAGCCCACCTCCCCCCATATTCTGTGGCCTTTTTTCATCTTATTCCTGCATCTCCTTTCTTTTTTGTACTAATCTCCTCTGGTTTGGCAGGAAAAGTGTGTACATGTTCCCTGTTTTTAAAGATTTCGGTTGTTAAATTCATTGCTCACTCGTTTCTGTTGTGTATATACACTTCACATGGTTTTATCTTTTTGCTGCTAGGACCTATAGTCGTGGCAGATTTTATTTGCTATTAATCTCAGGTTGTTGATGTAAGCATGTATACTTTATTTTTATGTTAATTTTGTCTATACATCGCCTTGGGCGTTCACGATAGGCGTTTAATAAAATTTAGAGAAATAAAGGCGATGCCTGCAGGGGTGAAGGCAGTCCAGCAGATCCCCAGCTCAGTAGCAGCGTTAAGAGCTGCCATGCAGAAGACTGGGGTTACATTGCCCGACCTGACTTCTGCTCCCTATGCCGACCAGGCTCGGGATGTTGCACAGGCAGTGTTCACAGTACCCTGGAGGAAATCTCAGCCGTTCCACAATGGTGACACCTACTGGCCAGACATGAGTGCGCTTGTTCGGGGCTCCAGAGAAACAACAGTCCATGTTCCCTGCCTAAACACCACCACTGCAATGGCTGATCTAGGTGAAGGGGGAAAACTCCAAGTTGTTAAAAAGGAAGATTCACAGCACCCAATAGAAGCTGGCTCCAAATTGGTTGGAAAACTGCCAGGCCAAAATAAATAAATAAATGAATGCTAGTAAGCTAAAATGAAATTGCTCTCTATATATATATTATCATGGTTAAAAAAGAAATGTCTCAGGGACCTCGGTCTTCAGTCTGAATCTGTGCATTAAGACAGCTGGGAATCCTGCTGCAAGCCATCGCGCTGTACTGCAGCCTCCGCTCCAAAGAGAGTACGACCAGAGTAAGGGACGACCTGGATCCCTTGCACAGCCAGCCTGCAAATTCCAGAGGGTCAAACACAGCCCTCCCCCGGCTTTAAAGGTGGCATTTAAATTCCAGGAGCAGTCAGTGATTATTGAAGCAAGACTGAGGTTTAGAAAAGAGAACCTCTCTCTTTCTCTGGTCTACCAGACGCTTTGCAGGTTCTGATTAAATTACTCCTTTAGTCTCATTTATATATGTTACCTGCCACAAAAACCAGCACACAGGCAATGAGGGCTCAAATGTCTAGAAGTTATCAGCAAGCAGGTTTGGTAGTTAAAACAAACATCCCCATTAGATTTTTGCCCTGATATTCATCTTATTCCAGAGTGTGATGTGTTCAGGAATGAGGAGAGTTAGTGACGGTGAAATAGGAGAAGAAATAAAGAAACTGTGGAAAAAATATATGATTAAGCCCCTGTGGTCCTGAGTCGCTAAGGCTTTTCTCCCATTCTGTGTGTAATGGAGAGAGGCTTGGGCCTGATTCATACCCCCAGCTTCTGCTTCATGGGGCTGGAAGAGGCCAGGGATGCTGTGGAGGAGTGGGAGAGGGAATCCTGGTCACTGCACAACAGCGACCCCAGTGGGTGGAATTCTGAATGTAGGGAGACCGAGTTCCTATGGCAGCTGCAGCCGGTGGTCCCCTTCTGTCACTGCTGCGATGGCTGGGGCACAGAGGGACGAGGGCGAGAGAGGGAACAAAATATAGACAAATTCCAGGCAGCTTCAAATGAAGGCTTACGGTGCCTTAGGACAGGCGTCCGTGGAGCAGGCAGCACCAAAGGAGCATCCCAAGCTCATTTGGTAGCTGGGCTGTCACCTTTGGCTCTGTCTGGATGAAGGAGTGCCACACACCATGTGGGGGCAAGGAACGGCAAACCGAAGAAGATGGAGGAGGAGGAGCGCATCGTGTTTGGTGTGTGTGTAGTTTATTGTGCAGAACCAGGCAGCTGTCAAGCCCTGCACAAGGCGGCATTCTTTCCAGTCCAATCATGTGTTCTCTGACAACGATTCCCTCCGCAGCGCTTTGTCTCAGTTTGTGCTTTGCACGTTACGGGCGTTTGTGCTAAAGGCATTGTTCTTCCTTAGCCCAAAGGCTGTTTGTTTTTTTTTCCCCCAGCTACATCTTGCTACCAAGTAAACAAGGAAGACCAAGCACTGCTCACCGGGTCTCTAGACCTGACAGCAAGCACAGCCAGGAGGCCGTGTGGTAGGAGAGCACGCTGAGCTGAGTAATTTAGGCGTTTTCTAGCACATCGACATTTTTGTTCTCACAACTTGTCTAATTTCTTTTCTCCTCTGCAGACGTTTTCACTTTTTGCCTTCCTGCCCAACTCTCAGTGGAAGAACCAAAAGGCACAGCCTCCAGGGTTTCCCCGTTTCTATCCCACGCAGCCCTATGCGCCTCCTTTCCCTCTGAAAATCCTCCTCGGGTACAAGGCGTCCACTGGCTTTGCATCCGCCTTTCTGCATGGAAGAAATTCCAATGGAAAACCAGGCCCACAGATCTCAAAATCCGACCCAACACGTTACTTCCCGCCTCTCTGACCTAACAATGCCTCTTCGCAGTCTGGCCAGAAGCACACAGGCTATAGAAGATTTTTATCCAAAACAAAGGAGGGAAGCTTTTGAACAGCAAAATTTACCAGGTTCCTGTACATGGTTTTGAATATCGCTCTCAAAGAAATATTAATTCTTTATGTTAACTCTAATAGTTTACGCATGACCCTCTGCTTCTAGGGTTATCTTGCTAAAGTTTCGGAGCTGAATGTAAAACTAAATCTGACCTACTGTATTTACATAAGCAGTAATGCCTTTGCTCTGTTACATTTTAGACTAACGAGTTACAGTAAGGAGTGAGGTAGATTTTACTTACAGCTTATTATTTATAGAGTGTTGTTTCATTATTGTATTTCTAGGACTTGTTTTGTTACTTTTGAACTTGTGATAATGCATTTTACCTTGGATTTTAATGTGACTTGCTGTAACTTTGCCCTGACTGTACGGACACGCAGATAAATCAAATCAATGAAAATGTCAAACATACTGTTATAGAAGGTGCCAGGCAGTGCAGACTCTAGGATCTTCAAGCTAGAACGTTATTTCATCACTACCGCCTCTACAACACTGCATTACATTATGTCCCTTATGCTAAAAAGAAGTCATTGCAATATCTTTATTTATTTATTTAAAAACTTTTCTATACCGTCGTTTAGTAGTGCACCATCACAACGGTTTACATTTAGGCACGAAATAGGTTTGATAGTTTTCTAAGTTATCCAAGCGGTGCCAATATTTTACGGTTACATTGTTCAATAATATACTCTAATTGAAAAGTGGGTTGGAGATGCTATTTACGATTGCCGTGCTAATCGTATATGTGCATACTGTATTTAAATTAATATTTAATTATGAGTAAAATAACAAAAAATAATAAAATAATAAAGATAAACAACTCTGCTTTTATAGGTGATTTTCAGCTGAATGTATTTGTTGTTTCTTCAGCGACCTTACTGTGGAATGCTTTTTTGAAGAGCCAAGTTTTTAAGCTTTTTTTGAAGATTTATTGCTACGGTAGTAGATCTACCACAATAAAATATAATCACATTCCCACCAGTACTCCTATTGAAACAATACATGGATTTTTCTCCTACTATTGACTTAATGGGCTCGGCAAGTGCAGCAACAGAGACCATAGGACCTGTGGACCCTTCTCTCTGAGGAAATGGGGAACAGTGTCACCCATGAACAGAGCAAGATTCAGGTGGGCCTGCAAACATCACTACATTCCAGCGTCTTTGTTCTTGGTAGAGCTGGGTGCAAAAAAATACTCACGCATGATAAAATCTCTATCTGTCGCAATGCATTACACACAGACATCAGGAAACCCAATTACCTGAACATTCTTCTCCCGCTTCTTCTGCCTGCGGAATTTGTGCATCCCTGGCATCTGCAGCCATAATGTAGTCACTGAAAGAGAGAACGTTTGATCACTTATTTTGGTCTCTTAACTGGTTTCCAAACTAATGCTTAAAATGGTTTATAATAATATAATCAGAGAATATTTAAACAGAACAAATGCAAGAAATTGCATAGTATAAACAAAATAATACCATCACAAAGCATACATCAAATAAAATATCAATATAAACAAGAAACTAGTTATTGGTGATCATAGGTGATGAATGAACAAAAAATAAAATTCTTCCAGCAGTTTTTCTACTAAAAGTCAAGGCTTTGGAACTGGTCTTACATGAAATCTAAAAGGCCATTACTTAATCTAAAACCAAATTTTTTCAAATTATCTTTCCTTTCACTCAATGAATTCCCCTCTGTTACAATTCAAGAGAGCAGTTTCGGTGCACTGTTAAGAACATAAGTACATAAGACGTTGCCATACTGGGTCAGATGAGGGTCCATCAAGTCCAACATCCTGTTTCCAACAGCAGCCAATCCAGGTCACAAGTACCTGGCAAGTACCCAAAAATTAAGTAGATCCCATGCTACTAATCCCAGTAATAGCAATGGCTATTCCTAAGTCAACTTGATTAATAGAAATTAATGGACTTCTCCTCGAGGAACTTATCCAAACTTTTTTAAACCCAACTACACTAACTGCCCTAACTCTGGCAACAAATTCCAAAGCTTAATTATGAATTGAGTGAAAAAACAATTTTCTCCGTTTTATTTTAAATGTGCTACTTCCTAATTCATGGAGTATCCCCCAGTCCTTTTGTTATCGAAATTTTAAATAACCAATTCACATTTACCTCTTCTAGACCTCTCATGATTTTAAAGACCTCTATCATATCCCCCCCTCAGGCGTCTCTTCTCCAAGCTGAAAAGTCCTAACCTCTTTAGCCTTTCCTCGAAAGGGAGCAGTTCCATCCCCTTTATCATTTTGGTCGTCCTTCTCTGTACCTTCTCCATCACAACTATATCTTTTTTGAGATGTAGCAACCAGAATTGTACACCGTATTCAAGGTGCGCTCTCACCATGGAGCAATTCAGAGGTATTATGACATTTCCATTTTATTCACTATTCCCTTCCTTATAATTCCTAACATTCTGTTTGTTTTTTTGACTGCTGCAGCACACTGAGCCAATGATTTGAATGTATTACCCACTATGATAATAGAAGGACTAGGGGGCATTCCATGAAGTTAGCAAGTAGCACATTTAAGACTAATTGGAGAAAATTCTTTTTCACTCACCACACAATAAAGCTCTGGAATTTGTTGCCAGAGAATGTGGTTAATGCAGTTAGTGTAGCTGGGTTCAAAAAAGGTTTGGATAATGGACATCTCCTCCAAGAACTTAACAGCTATTAATCAAGTTTACTTAGAGAATAGCCACTGCTATTAATTGCAACAGTAACATGGGATCTTCTTAGTGTTAGGATAATTGCCAGGTTCTTGTGGCCTGGTTTGCCCTCTGTTGGAAGCAGGATGCTGGGCTTGATGGACCTTTGGTCTGACCCAGCATGGCAATTTCTTATGTTCTTATGATCTCTTTCCTGGGTGGTAGCTCCTAATATGGAACCTAACATCGTGTAACTACAGCAAAGCTTATTTTTTCCTATATGCAACACCTTGCACTTGTCCACATTAAAATTTCATATGCCATTTGGATGCCCAATCTTCCAGTCTCACAAGGTTCTCCTGCAATTTATCACAATCTGCATGTGATTTAATTTTGTATCATCTGCAAATTTGATAACCTCACTCTTCATATCCCTTTCCAGATCATTTATAAATATATTGAAAAACACTGGTCCAAATTCCTGAGGCACTCCACTGTTTACCTTTTTACCACTGAGAAAATTGACCATTTAATCCTACTCTCTGTTTCCTGTCTTTTAACCAGTTTGTAATCCACGAAAGGACATCACCTCCTATCCCATGACTTTTTAGTTTTCTTAGAAGTCTCTCATGAGGGACTTTGTCAAATGCCTTCTGAAAATCCAAACACACTACATCTACCGATTCACCTTTATCCAAGTTTATTAACCTCTTCAAAAAAATGAAGCCGATTTGTGAGGCAAGACTTCCCTTGGCTAAATCCATTCTGGCTTTGTTGCATAAACCAGGTCATTCTATATGCTCTGTGATTTTGATCTTTAGAATAGCTTCCACTATTTTTCCTGGTACTGAAGTCAGACTCACCAGTCTGTAGTTTCCTAGACTATCCCTGGAGCCCTTTTTAAATATTGGGGTTACATTGGCCACCCTCCAGTTTTCAGGTACAATGGATGATTTTAATGATAGGTTACAAATTTTAACTAATAGATCAGAAATTTCATTTTTGAGTTCCTTCAAAACTCTAGGATGCATACCATCTGGTCCAGGTGATTTGCTATTCTCTAGTTTGTCAATCTAGCCTTCTACATCTTCCAGGTTCACAGTGATTTGGTTCAGTTCATCTGACTCCTCACCCTTGAAAACCATCTCCGGAACTGGTATCTCCCCCAACATCCTCATTAGTAAACACAGAAGCAAAGAATTAATTTAGTTTTTCTGAAATGGCCTTATCTTCACTAAAAACCCCTTTAACCCTCAGTCATCTAATGATCCAACAGACTCCCTCGCAGTTTTCCTGCTTTGGATATATTTTTATAAGTTTTTATTATGAGTTTTTTCTTCTATAGCCAACTTTACTTCAAATTCTCTCTTAGCTTGTTTTATCAATGTTTTACACTTAACTTGCTTTTTCCCCCATTTTCTTCAGATGGATCCTTCTTCCAATTTTTGAAGGATGTCTTTTTTGGCTAAAATAGCCTCTTTCATCTCACCTTTTAACCATGACTGTAATCGTTTTGCCTTCCTTCCACCTTTCTTAAGGCGTGGAATACATATGGACCACACTTCTTAGATTGTTTAAAAATATTATGTCCATATCTATTGTACACTTTTAACCTTTGCAGCTGCACCTTTTAGTTTTTTTCTAACAATTTTCCTCATTTTATCAAAGTTTCCCTTTTCAAAATTTAGTGTTAGAGCTGTAGATTTACTTACTGTCCCCCTTCTAATCAGTTCAAATTTGATCATGTTATGATCACTATTGCCAAGTGACACCACCACCGTTACCTCTCACCAGATCCTGCATTCCACTAAGAATTAGATCTAAAATAGCTCCCTCTCTCATCAGTTCCTGAACCAATTGCTCCATTTATTTATTTTATTTATTTAAGGTTTTTATATACCGGCAATCATGAGAACATATCTTGCTGGTTTACATGAAACGGGAGTGCATTAAATACATCAAACTAGAACTCAGGTGACCGAAAGTACAGTTACAATTAACAAGGGTGGCAGAACTTGGTGAAGAGGAAGAAAAAGGAAAGAATAAATGGTTAAACGATATACAAGTCACATTACAAGTTATGTACAAATGGCATGATTAATGGCTGAATGTTTTGAGGAGTCCTTGGGTTGTGTCCTTGGATTGTGTCATTAAATTGTGTCTTGGAAAGCTTGCTTGAATAACCAAGTCTTAAGTCTTTTCCTAAAAGTTGGGAGGCAAGGTTCCAGTCTGAGATCTGTGGGCAATGAATTCCACAGAAGGGGGCCAGCTGTGGAGGTGGCGCGATCTCTTAGGGTAATGTGTCTAGTCGTTTTTGCAGGGGGAACTTGGAGTGTGCCTCTATAAACATCTCTGGTAGGTCTTGTCGAGTTGTATACTTGGAGAGGAAATTGAAGATCGAGGGAAGTGCATTGATGTATAGTTTTGAAAATGATACATATGGTTTTGTACATGATACGGAAGTATACGGGTAGCCAATGTAGCTCTTTCAGGATGGGAGATATGTGGTCTCTTTTTCTTGTGCCTGTTAGTAGTCGGGCTGCTGAATTTTGCACCATCTGTAATGGTTTGGAATACGAAGAAGGCAGACCTAGCAATAGGGAGTTGCAATAGTCTAATTTTGAAAAAATGACTGCCTGGATGATCGTTCTGAAGTCTTGAGCATGGAAGAGAGGTCTTATCCTTTTCAAGACCTGGAGTTTATAGAAGCAGTCTTTGGTTGTTTTGTTGATGTGTGCCTTGAAGCAGTCATTTAGTCCATCCAGGAACTTTACATCTCTAGCAAGTCCTGATGTTACATTTACCCAGTCAATACTGGGGTAATTGAAATTTCCCATTATTACTGCACTGCCAAATTAGTTAGCTTCCGTGATTTCTCTTAATCATGTCATGTGCCTCATTTTGCCCAGGTGGAAGGTAGTATACTCCTTTTCGCTATACTCTTACCCAACACCATGGGATTTCTACCTATATAGATTCTACTGTGCATTTACTCTCTTGTATGATCTTTATCCTGTTGGACTCTATACCCTCCTGTACATAAAGTGCTACACCCCCACCAAGTTGATCCTCCCTATCATTGTGATATAATTTGTACCCTGAAATAGCACTATCCAGTTGGTTATCCTCCTTCCACCAGGTCTCTGTGATGCCAATTTTGTCTCTCTCATCATTCACTGCTATATACTTACTCTCCCATTTTACTTCTTAGACTTCTGGCATTGGCATACAAAGTGTGTTTATTTGTATTAACAGCCTGCTTTTCAATTGACAGGGATAATTTGGAATCTTTTAGCTCAATGATTCCTTACTTATAGGCACACGCATTACTTTTGCTGTTCTTAGAACCTCTCTGTTTGGATGCCCTAACTCTCCTGCTTCATTAGTATCCTTTGAAGATACCTCCCTCTGAACCATGCGCTGCTGAGTGACTGTCCGCTTTCTCCTTGTTCTAGTTTAAAAGCTGCTCTCCTTTTTTAAAGGTTAGCACCAGAAGCCTGGTTCCACTCTAGATAAGGTAGAGCCCATCCCTTTGGAAAAGACTCCCCCTACCCCAAAAGGTTGCTCAGTTCATTACAAAACTGAATCCCTCTTCCCTTGTACCATCATCTCACCCATGTCATTGGTGCCCACATGTACCAAGTGTTTAATGTGCAGGTAAAGTAAAAAAAGCAAAGAAGCCAGCAAAAGTGTATATTATGCACTATGGTTTTTTTGAATACTTCAAACCAATGAATAACTCCTCGATTGTTCCAGAAATTGCATGTGGTTTTATTTTTATAATCAAATTGTTTTAGCAGATAGAAAACTAAAAGTTACAGTCTTTGGAGAACTGGGAGAATTGAATCTAATGTCCTGTTCTTGTTCCACATTCAGCATAGTGTTATAGAATAAGGTGATCACTTTTCAGTTATGGGGCATCAATTGCTAACACACAAGTTTTGAAATGAAACAATGAATATAGTTACAACATCTGTATTTGGGGGAAGAGGGGACTAGAAATGATTTTCCCATTGTCTGCAGCTGCTTGGAAATAGCACTCATACTGCAATCAAATTTGACTCAATCACTGGAGGGAGAATAATAAAATTATTTAATATAGAATTTAACTTTAAAGAGAGAGCTATTGTAAAATGAAGACACTAGCTAGGATGACGCTAAAAGACCAATTACAAGGGTTAAAATCTCCATGAGGTCTGGAGACAGTTCAAAAATACCATCTTGGAAGCCCAGATAAAATATATTAAAAAGTTTAAAAAAAAAGTTGAAAGAAAAACAAATGTCTGTCAATATGGTTAAATGGTGCTATGAAAGAGAATATTAAAGCCAAAAAACATCATTAAAAAATGGAAAGCAGGACCTAATAAGGAAAGTAGAAATTAACATATGAACTAGCAAATTTAATGACAACCATTAATAAAGCAGTCCACGAGAGAATTTGAGGAAAAATTTGCCAGAGAGGCAAACTAATAATGATAACTTTTTCCAAGTGCATTAAAAACAAGAAATCTGTGAGGAAGTCAGCTAGGCCATTAAATGACCAGAGGGTAAAAAAGGCACTCAGGGAAGATAAGGCCATTACAGAAAAACTAAGTTAATTCTTTGCTTTAAGGCTGCACGACAGAGGATGTTGGGTAAATAGCCACACTAGAACCTTTTCAGGCAGGGAAATCCCTACAGTGCACAAGAACATAGCATAACTATGGTAATATAGGCAAGCTGTACATATTTTCATATATATGAAAGAACATAAGAAATGCCATGCTAATTTCCTGAGGAAATTAGGAGTTATAGGATAGGAGGCAGGCAGTCTCATGGGGGACTTCTGAAAATCCAAACACACTATCAATTAGCTCACCTTTACCTATCAAAACATTCTAAAAGACTGGAAAAGCAAGACTTCCCTTGCTTGCGATCATGTTGACTCTTCTCCATTAAGCCATGTCTGTCTATTTTTACGGACAACGATTTTGTTTTTAAGAATGGCTTCTACTATTTTGCCTGGTACATTAGGCTCACCAGCCTACAGTTCTCAGGATCACTCTGGAGCCTTTTTTTTTTTTTTAAATCGGCACCACATTTGGCCACCTTCCAGTCTTCAGGAATTGTGGCTGTTTTAAATGACAGATTACTAGTAACAGATTAGCAATTTCACCTGAATGTGGATCCTCTTTGAAGGGTCTGACCAGGCAAGAAAGGTGAAATAAATATTAAAAAAAAACTTAAATAAATTAAATTCAGACGACCTGAAACAAATCAGTTATTCAGAAAGGAATAGAGAATTAAATTGAAAATATCAATGTCTCTGTATAGATCTAGGGTGCAGCTGCAACTTGGAGTACTGTGTGCATTTCTGCTCGCCCCATCTCAAAAAAAAGATTATAGAAGAGCTAGAAAAGATACAAAGAAGGACAACAAGAATGAGAAAAGGGGAGATGGAGTGGTTCCTGTATGAAGAAAGGCTAAACAGCTTAGGGCTCTTCAGCTTGGAGACCAGAGAAATCACTGAGGGTTATAAAACTGTGTGTGGTGTGGAACATATCTGGGAATGAGTAACAGGGAATGGATCGTGCCATGAAGATCTGCTTGGTACTTTCAAGTGACCTGGATTGGCCCCTGTCACAGACAGTTGGGCCACCAAGCCTGACACTTCTTATGGCTTATGTGGACGGCTCCCAAACCTTTGAAGCAGGCTGCATGTCCAGTCCTCATGTGCCATGTATTGTTGGTTAACAACTCATTAAAACAGGGGAAAGTGAGGAGCAGAGCAGCACCCTGCTACAAGGGCCATCTGCTAACACAGCACTAGAACAACCCTAGACAAGATTTAAACATGCACTTCCCAAAAAACTGAATCTGTAGGATGGGCAAGGGGAAATGATTTCTCTTCTCCAAATTAAAGTTCTCATTTCAAACCTTAAATTGCATTTATATCTACCTGACTGTATGAAGAAGCTAGGTTAAAATATCTAAGTTAAAAGTTTCATGAGGCTGAAATTAGAACTTCCTTATTGGTTCTTAGCACAGATAAAACAAAGCATAATACAGAATAATCACTAATAACAGGAAGGAAGCAACTACTGTGACACTCGACTTGTGAATCAAAGGAAGGCAGGTCGGTTACAACACGCTATGCGCCAAATGGAGTCCCTTGACTGTAGCCGTGAAACAAAAAACAAAAAAAACAAAAAAAGATAACGAGGTAGCTACTCCACTCCACTCCCTTTCCTATACCAGGCATGGCCTTGGACTCGTTGGCGATACGGCATTTATTGTCCTCAGCAGAAGGTGGAGCACTGCTCTATAGAGTAAAGGTTTGTGTGTGGCATCAGACAGGTGTCACGGATGACTTACAAGCTTTCCAGAACGTCCTGTTCTTACTTGAAATTTCTCTTTACAGCCGCTCTGGCTCATCTCAAGTACAGCGAGGCTTTTCCCCTCTTTATTGCTAACTGTATTGTTTTTAACTCTCTGCAATAAGCTTTTACAGGGAAGAATGTATAATTAACCATCGCCATTCTGGGTCTTAATTCTTCTTTTTTTTTTTTTTTTTAGAGAGTTTAGCGTTGTGCTCTGAATGCTGTAGGGTGAGAGGTTCCACGTTAACTTTCTAATGTCATTTCCGTCACTGAATTACACTGGTACCCCCACCCCCCTCTTTACCAGGGGCCACCTCCAGATGCTGCAGAGCACTCTCCAACTCAGCTCATGTCTGGAACTGGATTCGGCTGCAGGGAGTGTGTGTGTGGGGGGGGGGGGGGGGCAAGCTAATCTGTAAGGCCCAAGGGAACATGCCGAGTCTCTTGGGGGGGGGGGGGACCAAAACAGTCCTCGCACCAAGAGCTGTGGTCTAAAATAAAAAGTAAAGTTTACTAAAAGAAACCTCAATCATTTCAGCAATACAAAAGGTAGAAAAACACAAGCGGTAGTTCTGCCGTATCTGGCAAATACAAAAACAGGAAAAACACAGTCCTGAAACAGTCCGCAGGCGCGCATGCCGAGAGAAGCAGGACAGCACAATCCGTGCTCCCCTGGGCTCTTGAAAGGTCTCCTCTCACTCAGATGCCCCTTCAGGAATCCTGCTCTCCCAGTTGGATAGGAATTCTCAAATACCTAACTGCCGAAATGCTGTCTCCTGGACAACCTTCTTATTCTTCGGCCTGAGGAAGAACAACTATCCTGGAACAGCTCTCGAGGTCCCTGTGAGGGTGACCGAGCAAATCACCTAGGCTGGAGCAAACGCACCACACTGACTCCGGCCTCTCTCTAATGCAATTTCAGCTCCCTTAGCATTCACAGAACTTTTTACACCACGGTAGACTGCCTTAACGCTGGACAGCGCACACAACACAATAGTGGATTGCCTACCTTTGCAGTAACCCTTCCCAGTCCTTATGGTTTGGGTCAGAAACAAAATAAACATTAATCAAAAGATGGCCCAGAGGCATTGCCATGAGGAAGATTCCCGGCTCGATCCCCAAGTCTTCCGCTCCAGAGGTCGGCCGGAGCAAGAGATGCTGTGGATGCAGCTTTCACAGCCCCCTGGGAGAGGGAAGTCATGGTCATAGTTCAAGGGTGACATGAAAGGACTTGAACGGGTAAATGTGAAATGGTTATTTACTCTTTTGGATAATACAAGGACTACAGGGGGCATTCCATAAAGTTAGCAAGTAGCACATTTAAAACAAATCAGAGAAAATTTCTCACATGTAACACAATGAAGCTCTGGAATTCGTTGCCGGAAGATGTGGTTAAGGTAGCTAGTGTAGTTGGGTTTAAAAGAGGGTTGGATACATTCCTGGAGGAGACGTCCATAAATTGCTATTAATCATAGCCACTACTTGTTGTTGGCATTAATAGCATGAGATTTAAATTTTGGGTACTTGCCAGGTACTTTTGACTTGAATTAGCCACTGTTGGAGACAGGGATTTTATCATGACCCCTAGTTCCACAGCTTACTTTCCATCAGAACAGGTTTGATTCCTGTGCATCATTAATACTTCTCAGGCAGGGGTGGATTGGCCTATCAGGGCTTCAGGCATGTCCCGCTGTGCCAGTTAAGCCAATCACATGACTGGTGTGGCTCGCAGCGGCCCCATACCTGTGGAGCTGCTGCAATCAATATCAGGTCCTGCAGCAGCTCTCCGCTCAGTTCTTTAAATTTGGTTTTTTTTGTGTGACTGGAACCGCGATTCCATGGACCTGCACCTCGGACTATTTTTCTGTGCGGCTACAGGACCTGTCATTTTTTTTTTTTAATCCCATGGCATCGCCAATGTAGTATGCGATTGATCCTCTCATCACCACAGCAGCAGAAAACGCTTCCACCGCCTCCCTTCACATCAGCCCTACCCGTGTCTCAGTGCGGGAGGCCTCTCCTTGATCTCTGCCGCTGGCTGGGCCAGCCTCCCTTACATTGGGGCTGTGGCAGAACATAACTTCCCCCCAATTCCCTCCCTACACTGAGGCCTTCCTGTCCATCTCTTCCCATACCAGGACCATCAGCAGGTATCCCTGCCCGAGTCTTTCCTCATCACCAATGTAAGTAAAAATGTTTTGTTATATATTTAGAGGCAGCAGAGGGGGAAGAGTGAATGAGAGTGTGTCAGTGAGTGTGCGCGCGCGCACGTGTGAGTGAGAGAGCCATTTGAACGTGGAAGCATGTATGTGCATGCATGCAAGTGTGTATGAGGGAGCATGTGTTTGTGTATGCACCAGTGTGAGTGAGGGAGAATGTGTATCAGTATGTGCAATAGGAGAGTGTGTGTGTTTCAGCTGTCTGCATATGCGATGGAAGCGTGTGCATTTCAGCCGGGCATGTGTGACAGCACGTGCGATAGGAATGTGTCAGAATGTGTGATGGGAACGTGTATGTTTCAGCTGGGTGTGAATGTCAGTATGTGTGAGGGAGCGTGCATGTGTCAGCAGGTGCGATGTGTGTGTTTCAGCTGGGTATGTGTCATTGTGAGTAAGGGAGCGTGTGTGTGCCAGAGCATTCATGTCAGAGACTAACAGGCCGATACAGTAGAGTGCGCTCCAGTGGAGCGCACTGTTAACCCACAATTGGACGCGCGTTTTGGACGCGCTAGCTTTACCCCATATTCAGTAAGGGGTAATAGCGCGTCCAAAATGCACGCCCAACACCCCCCCCCCCCCCCCCGAACCTAATAGCGCCCGCAACATGCAAATGCATGTTGATGGCCCTATTAGTTATTCCCGCACGATCCAGAAGGCAAAATGTGCAGCGAAGCCGCACATTTTGCTTTCAGAAATTAGCGCCTACCCAAAGGTAGACGCTAATTTCTGCCGGCACCGGGAAAGTGCACAGAAAAGCAGTAAAAACTGCTTTTCTGTGCACCCTCCAACTTAATATCATGGCGATATTAAGTTGGAGGTCCCGAAAGTTAAAAAAAGTGTAAAAAAAAAAAAAAAAATGAAATAGGCCCACGGCTTGCAAACCGGACGCTCAATTTTGCCGGCATCCGGTTTCTGAACCCATGGCTGTCAGCGGGCTCGAGAGCCAACACCGGCAAAATTGAGTGTCGGCTGTCAAACCCGCTGACAGCCGCCACTCCTGTCCGAAAAGAGACGCTAGGGACGCACTAGTGTCCCTAGCGCCTCTTTTTACCACAAGCCCTAATTTAAATAAATTAACTTACTGTATCGCGCGCACAGGAGTGGCCTGTGCGCTCGCCCGCAATTTTTACTGTATCAGCCCGTATGTGAGGGAGAAGAAAGTCTGCGACTCCCTACCTCCACTACTCCATAACAATCTCAGAATAACTGGAAATTAAAAGCTCCCAAGTATATAAAGCGGGGGATTTTTAATTGTTATTAGTTTTAATTATTGGGAGTTACTTCATGTGTCTGCTATTTTAATATATTTGGTTGGTCTTTGTGAAATTAAAAAAAAAAAAGTGTGTTTTTAATTATTGGATGTTCTATTTATCAGCTGTTTTGAAATATTTATTCTTTTTCTTATTATGGTTTCACTATTTCTGATCAATTATATTTTTTGATTTCATTGTTTGAAGAGGGAATGGTGATTTTTTTTTTGTTTTTTCATTGTTGCACTGCATATAGGGTCTGACTTGTTGAGGTTTCCAGTTTAGTTTTTATCTGCACATTTCTGTTTATATTTTCTGGTCTCTTTATTCTGTATTCAATGAGGGTCTATCTATGATTTGCATGCGTGACCAAGGTGAGGTATTCTGCTTCGCATGGCATTTATATATAGGAATTTATATCAGCCTGGCTAATTCTGTTTTCCAAATAGGAAGTGTAGTGGTGTTTTAGGGCCTGGTATAATATTTGTAGCATTGCCTTTACATAGGTTATCACTTTTTGAATTCTGGCATTTAGTGCTGTTTTGATATGGGAAGTTTACTATATTGTAATTGTTATTCAGATTACCCAAGCCAAGCTCACACCCAACACAGAAACATAGAAATGGCGGCAGAAAAGGACCAAAACTGTCCATCCGGTCTGCCCAGCAAGCTTTCGATAGTATCTGCTGCGCCATGCAGGTTACCTAGTCCTGGGGAATTCTGCGCTACTGCGGAGCAAGGAATTTGCGCAGAATTCCGCCCCCTCCCCCCCCCCCGGCCTAAGAGGGCAGAGTGGTCAGGGGAGTAGAGAGAGCAAGTGGGAAGGACACTAACGGTGAATTTCTAGGGAAATTCTGCTCAAAATATTTAAAATTCTGCATCTAAGAAAATAACTTTTTTCTGTATTAATTTAAAATGTAATTACTAAAAGACAGTCATGTAAATTGTTATTTGGATCAATATAAAGTTTGCAGAATTTTAAGTTTTTGTGCACAGAATTCCCCCAAGAGTAGTTACCCCATTCTTATCAGTTTCCCAGACCGTAAAAGTCAGGGCCCCGCGTTGGTTGCTGTTTAAGTTATTCCTTGCCATTGAAGCAGAGAGCAGTGCTGGAGCTGCATCAAAGTATCAGGCTTATTGGTTAAGGGTAGCAACAACATGATACAATAGGCCTAATGCAAGTTTTATTTTTTATTTTGCAGGGTTTTCTAGGTTGGCACTACAGCAGTGCTTATAAATATAATATATGTTATAAATTATATTTTTACCTCATAAGACTGTACTTTAATGTCTTTATTGATGTAAAATCTGTTGTCCTAAATGCATAATTTTAAATTGTTGGGGGAGAGGTACACGGCTGTAAGGTTCACCTGTGGCACCCGATACCCTTGCAGCAGCCCTGGCTGCGTGGGCTCCACATGGGAAAGCAGGGTGCTGGAGCTGGGCTGCTTTGGGACCTGTGGCTATTCCCACTGTCTGCCCAGCACATTTTTTTCTCTCTCTCTTTTTTTTTTTTAAAGCCCTAAAGCAACAGCATAAAATACTTCTGGCACTCCCCCCCCCCCCCCCCCCCAAGAGGACAGTGCAGAGCCCTGAGAACCGTAAAAGCAACGGCAGACTCTGTTATCACACAGGCAAGGGGAATACGATGAAGTGGAGGCAAGCAACAGTCACAGACAGGGAAGGGGTGAGCCAAGAGAAAGTGTCCGTGCAGTTTGGGGGAGGCTTCGGGCGGCTGGCTGTGGAACCAGCTAGCCGCCGAGAGAGGGGGGCTACCAAGAAGGGATGGGAACTGGACAGGAAGATGGCTGTTACAGACTCGGGGAAGAGCTAGCACCAAGCAAAAACACTTTATATAATGATGGGGCAGGTAGTATGTGAGCACGAGCAGCAGCACAATGATGGCGAGTGTCTTTCTGACACAAAGATACCTACATATTCACTCACAGTGTGGAGAGAGAGAGAGAGAGTGTGTGTGTGTGTGTGTGTGGGAATCTATGGCACAGGCCGATGCAATACCACGCGCTGGCTGCAGCACACAGCTCTACCTGTGATTGGATGCGTGTCCATAAACCCTGATGCAAAATGGGGTTAGCGCCTCCGAAACACGTGTCCAAACGCATGCATAGATAACAGTGCTCATCACATGCAAATGCATGTTCATGAGGCTATTATCTATTCTCCCTGATGCAAAAAAAAAAAAAAAAAAATTGTGCGCCAGACGTGCACATTTTACTCGCTAAAAAGCAGGCGTTAATTGGAGGAGCCCAAAAAGTGTACTGAAAAGCAGAAACTAGTGCTTTACTTTACTTCCTCCGACTTAATAAAGTGGCAATATTAAGTCAAACAAAAAAATTAGAATGATAGATAGATAGATAGATAAATGGAGGGTGCCAGTAGTCAGGTTAGGAAAAGGGATGCTCAATTAACAAGCATCCATTTTCCTACCCTGTGGCTGTGCACAGGTTAGGAAAACGGAGCATCTGTTTTCCTAACTGGCTGACATCCACCTCTCCTGGGCGCCCGCTACCGAGGAGACACTAGGGGCACGCAATTTCCCCTAGCGCCTCCTTTTTACCATGGCGGTCCATCTGCATTGTGCATTGGGCGCCCCAGAGAGGTGGCTCGGCGCGTGTTAAGAAGCAGACTCTCAAATCATGAGCGCCCGTTTAACACTTGCCAATACTGCATCAGCCTGTCAGAGAAAGAGATACCCACGCACACACTTTCAGACAAAAAGTCGTCTCATTACTTGGCAATTGGTTCAAGAGCTGACTGGTTGGCAAAAGACTAATACTAGACCAGGAATCCAGGATATATGCTGTATATATAATATGAGAGATGTATCCAAACCAGGTAGGAGGAAAGCAGAGTTGTAACAGGATGTACAGGTGCTCTCCAAGGACAGCAGGATGTTAGCCCTCACACATGGGTGACATCAGATGGAGCCCGGCATGGAACTTTGATCTCAAAGAAATCAGAACTTTTCAAACATGTCCTACTGAGCATGTGCAGCTGTAGTCATCATCCTTCCCCCTAGGCAAAGTTTCTCAATCCATGATATAGTCATATAAGGAGAAACCAACTCCCAGGGGAGATGGGTGGGTTTCGTGAGGACTGTTGTCCTCGGAGATCACCTGTTACAGGTAAGCAACTCTGTTTTCTCCTAGGACAAGCAGGATGGTAGTCCTCACATAAGTGAATCCCAAGCTATAGGTTGTCAGAGCAAGACAAAGCAGGAAACCGCACCGTACTGAAAGCACCACCTCTCTTCTTTTTGCCTGTGAGGCAGCTAACCCACAAAGGAGTCTAGGTGGGTTCTACAAAGAGAAAATCATAAAAAACACTGAGACAAAACCCTGATGCATAACAGAGGCGCCTAAGGCAGGGGAGCGATGCGAGTGCCAGCAAGAAACATAATCCACATCACGGAAAACATTACAAGCAGGGTTTTGGATCAGTAAACCCAGACAACAATAATAGGTTTAGAACCTCCTGGATACAAGAAAAAGTCTAGAGACGTAAACAAGAGAAGGACTCTTGGATGACAACCGCACAGTTTTCTTCAGTGTTAGAAGACAACTAAAAAAAACAATTGGGGCTTGAGAACTTCCCAGAAGTTCTCGACACTGACATCCGAAAGACAGAATGTCTCTGCAGAAATGCTTGGAATAATGATCAGCAACAATGGCAAGATCTGTGACAGAGCCTACGTACCAAAGCACCAGACATAGCTGACCAGTAGGACAGCAAGAGTTTCAGGGGATGAAAGGTAATCCCAAACTCTCAAGCAGGGAGATAATGTTAGGCCTGAAGCTCACCCACCCTGCACCCTGTCAAGGGCAGGGCTATCCATCCTGTCTACAGGATATTTCAGCTTTTCAGGATACTTCAGCTTTTCTCACTTCACTTTGGCCAACCTATGAAGTGAGAAAAGCTAAAGGAAGTACTGGCCAGAACTTGGAGAAAATATAGGGAAAAAGTGGTGTATCATTCCCTGCAGGAATACTCTAAGGTATATCACAAATGCCTTAGCCCCCCCCCCCCCTCACGAAATTCCAACTGGAAGTTGGAAGAAGTGAAGAATACAAGGAGGCAGACCGCTGGGCTGCCTGGGTAAGCACAAGTCGCAAGGTTGTATAACTCATCCCCAAGCGAATAACTCACTGCTGATTCCAGTAGGGAGTTATCCACAGAGACAGAGCTCTCAGCCTGCATGGAACAGCTGAAATCGAGAGCAAATTCCACAGGGAAGAAATCCAGAAACACTCCACTAAGAGACAGGAAGCCGGGGTGCCACAAGTGCAAACCCCTGTTGAACAGGATTTCTTCACCGGCCTGGAAACTCTAAGGTTACCAGGGCAGGGCAATCTCGGAACAGATTTTCCGGAACCTGGTTTAGGAATTAATACCTCAGCCATGATAGCATATACTTCCCCCAAGGAAGCACGCAGTCCAGTAAATGGAACAATCGTTATATGAACCAGGACTCCCCTGTCCACAGACAGAGTTATCCCTAAAATGGGGAAGTATAGCTTGCAAGCCACTACAACCTCTATTGCAGGGTCCCTCGTCCCCCAACTCCCTCAGCCATGGATATGGCGACAGGTTGAAAGGCATAGTCGCCAATTAGATGGTAGGGTCCCGCAGGCAAGAATGACTGGCAATAGTGGTCCTTATAAAAAAAAAACAAAACACCTATTGAGCTCAGCAGGTACCAAAAGGTGACTCCTGGGTGGGAGAAACCCCTAATCTTCACTGGGGAGCTAGTCTGGAAAGGCTCCCTCATAAAACAGACCTGCTGAGCCTTAGGACGACCTAAAGAGAGTGCTACTGATTGACCGGCTCTAGGATCCATGAGGAACAGAGAGTGACCGCCAGTCAGAAGCAGTGACATGCCTTTCCCCAGGAAATGAAGAACAAGGGACAACCCTTGCAGGGGTGGGCAACCAGGCATCTGAAGGGAACTCATAAGAGATGCCCTGGAACCCAGTCAAATCCCCCCCTTCCTGAAGGAACAGGAAAGCAACAGGAATTGGGGACTCCCGATTCCAAAAAACTTGTCAACTCTCCAGTTGAAAGTTGAGATACAATCACTGCTGAGGTTCAGAAGCAACCAATCTGCCACTGGCAGCCACCCTCGGATGGGGAAGGCCACCACAGTAAACAGCGAAGGGGCTCCAGCAAAAATGGTCAGATGACCCTCACTGCCGTACCCCGGCCCTGGCCTACAAGGAGATGCATCGATTCAAAGAACTGAGGCTCCAGTTCAGCAATAAACCTGCCAGGGATGGAATCCCAAGAGCTTCCCCACAAAAGGGGATTTGTGACATAGAATGGGACGAAAGACATATTCTTCTTCTGAGGAAGGAGAAGAGTCCTGACACTACACACCTAGTGTCTACTCTCCTTAGAGATTGACCAGGAACGCAGTTCTAGGTCAGTTTTGTAGCAACTGTGCATAATCTGTTGTGCTCACCATGAGGGAAACACACACACACACACCCACCCATACAGTAGAAGGCAACTGGAGAATAGAGCCCTCTGCTGTAAAAGCACGTAGACCAGTACTCAGAGTCGTATCCCATCCTATAGATGGCAGCACGCCTATGATCGTACTCGCCGTGCTTATGGGTAGAATCCCATGGCACGGCAAGGAGAATGCCGCCTGTCAGTGTCCAAGGTGCTTGGAGTAGATGCCTTGCCATACCTAACCATTCATGCTATGCCCTACTGTTACAGTAGCTCCCAGTGGAGTGCATAGGAACAGGGTGATGACAGCGTCCCCAGAACCCCTGGGGCTCTAGGTATGGCATGGTGGTAGGTAGTGTTCTATTGCATCACCCCCTCCAGTACCTGATAACCCTCCAAGAGGCTGGACACAGCCCTTGAAACTGCGTTGGGAAAGGCTCACCGCCGTTTCTTTCATGAAACAGCAGCAGCGAAGTCCATGGTGACCAACAGTGCCCATTGTGCTCTGCGGTCGTGTCCTGCGGCATCTAACCGCATCCACTGGTGCTCACAATGGTGACAGCACCCATAGGGCCCATAGCACTTTCACTCTCATCAATGATAGATCACATCAAGGGCACCAAACAACACTGCACCCAGGGCTTCATGGCGCTTGATTGAATCTTGATCAGTTCGACGGTATATAGCGTCATCCCTGGCACCACAGACCCCGCAGATCTCAACAGCTCAGTGGCACCAATAGAGACCCCGGTGCCTGAAGGCATTGACTGATTGGTGGTACCAAGGATGCCAGGGGCATCTGCAGGTAGAGGCTATGCAGCCCCAACACGTCTCATCAGTGCCCAGAGGAACCGATGACTACCAGCGCTGTTGACTGTTCCCCTCAGCTCACCTATTCATCCGAGGACATTGATACTGCTAGCTCGATGGCATCCCTCACCAGCAGCTATAGCTGACAATAGCCTCATTAGTGCTCATTAAAACCGATGGTGCATGAAACCAGGCGAGGCCTCCAATTCCCTCCCCCTCCCGATCCCTGTGGCTCAGGGCCCTCCAGATCATTGGCATCCATGGTGCCCGATAGCCATAAGCCAGTGACGGGACAGCACAATGCCCCTCAGTGCCCTATCGAGACACCAAGGAGCCTCGAGGGCACCAGACCACTGGCCTGGATGCCTTGGTGTTTCAGGGTACCTTGAGTAAATGGCGACCCCGGAGCTAGATCTGTTCAAGGCCAAAATCCCTGTTGCTTGAGGGCTCTTGAGAGCCCCAGGGTCAACGGCCTCGGGGATGACCAGGCCTGCTCAATGGCTATCCCAGTTCTCATTTGTGGTTCTCGACACTGTCGAGAGCAGCAACGAAAGGCATCAATGGCTTACACGCCCAATAGCCTCCATGGCATCGAGGGCATTGATGGTAACGGGGCAACTCCACACCACAATGGCATCGAGGACAGCCACGGCATCAAGGGTGGGCACTCATGCACCTCGATGGGATCAAGGGCATCAATGGCACCAAGTTCATTGAAGGTACTGAGGCATCTAGTGCGGCTCCGATGGTATTGAGGGGGACCATGGTACTTGATGGCAGACCTGATCCCCAATACTAGAAGTTGGTGCTGCCACTCTGCCACATCAAGGCCCAAGGCACTCGCTGACTCCGGTGCATTGAGACTCCATGTCCACAGATGCCTATGGCACAGAAGACCCTTAAAGCATTGAGAGCGATCACGCACCTGATGACCTAGAGGGCACCCTGGCACCTCAATGGCATCAAGGGTGACCATGGCGCTCAATGGCAGTCCTGGTACCCAACACGGCCCTGACATTGATGTGTCAGATCAACAGTGCGCTGGTCACAGATGTGCATTGGCAACCGTTACTGGGCTTGGCAGCAAGCTGCTTGCCCAGGCTTCTGCTCATCCTCTCTCCCAGGGAGATTGCACTGCCATCACCAGCAAGTAGGAGGGGAGGTTGCATCAACCAGGCTCCTGCCCATAGAGACTAGTTCCTTCGGGTGGGAGGAGGATGAGCTGTCCCCCCCACAGGAACAGTGTGATCCTTGATCTCTGCACTGTCTGAACCTCCATCGATGTCGATCGATTGGAATTCCTGCCCGGGTAAAACTCAGGTGAGTCCCCAGGCTTAATGGCCTACATGGATCGCCCACGGACCTCATTCAATCAGTCCTGACAGCACCTGACAAAGGCACAAAAACAGACAGAGCAAGGAGATGACACAGATACTAAGCTACTGGTGCAGTAATTTTTTTTTTTTTTTTTAAATAAAGGATAAAAAGAGACTCTGCCAAGCTGCACAGTGACTAAGGCCCGCCATGCGGCTAGCAGACAAGGAAAGAAGAAGAAAAAGAAATAAAACTTCCGTAAGGTAAAAGAAAGAAAACAGCTGCAGCTGTAGAAACAAATCACTTACAAAAACTGAGAGCGCAAAGCTGAATACCATGAGACACGCTACTCTCGTGACCACATGGCTAAGTGGGAAAAAAAAAAAAAGAGAGAGACTGAGAGACTCTGCCTAGGGGTCAGGGTGATGACTACGCTGCACATGCTCAATAGGGCATGCTGCAAGTTCTAGATTCTGTGAGATCAAAAGTTCCGTGCTGGGCTCCATCAGATGTCATCATCCTGCTTGTCCTCAGAAGGGCAGCAACCAACTGCTTGGAAGAAAGGGGGCCTGCAGCTGTGTTTGCTCACTCCTGGTCTGGGTGTGCTCTATTCAGTTATTTAGAAAAATGTGAAATTTATGTTGGAGATTTTTTGGCTGCCAGGCACCAGGTCATATGATATATCTCTGAAGGGTCATGATTTTGGGAACGGTTGAAACACACCCTACAGGAAACACAGGGGAGTCAGATAGCCCATGGGTTGGTTTTGAAAAAAAAATTCCCCCAGACTATATTTTCCTGCCATCTGCCCCTGCTCTCAGATATTTAAGTGTCTGTATCATATCTTCCCTGTCTCTCCTCCAGTGTATACATATTTAGGTCTTCCAGTCTCATCTCATAAATCAGTGCAGGGCCCACACCAATGTGGTTGCCTTTCTCTTGACTGCCTCCATCCTAATCTCTATCCTTTTTGAGATACAATCTTCAAAACTGAACACAGTGGTCCAGGTGAGGCCTTATCAAGGACCTGTAGTACAAGGGCCCTATCCCCTCCCTTTTCCTGCTGGCTATTCCTCTCTCTATGCAGGCCAGCATCCCTCTGGCCTTAGCCACCGCCTTGTCACATTGCTTCACTATCTTCAGATTGTCAGACACTATCACCCTGAAATCTCTCTCCCAGTCTGTGCACATTAGTCTCTTGCCTCCATCATGGATTACTGCACCCCAACTGCATGACTCTGCACCTCTTGGCACAGACATCATATAGTTAAACTTGTGCTCCTTACACAAAGACTCACTTAAGTAAACAGCACATGCATAACACCCCATAACTGATAGTGAGAGAGTTGCATAATCAAAAGGAGTCTTTCTAAAAGGCATTTATTGTGTGGACAATCCCAATATTAAATGAAAGGAAACTACATAGTTCAGGTGTATTTATTGCAAAAGAACAGCCTTCAGTATTCAATACTGCATGAATGTTATGACAGAAACTGAGCAGTGACTCACAAAACAAATAGTACTGAGCCACTGCTTTACTGAAGGCTGTTCTTATCTAGGTAAAAAACTAAACAACTGACCTTTGCAGTTCCTTTCCATAGTGAGCAGTAAGAGGAAACATCAGAGTGAAGCCCGGCCAGCCATTTCAGAGATTACCTTCAGCCAATGTAGTATCGATTTCTTTTTTGTTATTATTTATTTATTTTTTGCAGTCCAGCCCCCAAAATTACAGATAACGCATTCATAATTTTTAAAAAATGATATCCAATTATATATTTATATATTTTTACAGGGCTGTCCTGGGAGGGGTGGTGGTGGGGGTCCTCATTATTACGGGGTATAATTATCCAAATCTCAGGGGGAGAGGGTGATGCAAAGCTGAAGGTTCTCCTAGGGTACCTAATATAGTTACAATTCAGTCTTCAATGCTTATTTTTCAAAAGCATATAACAAAAAAAAAAAAAAAGTTTAGCGTAGCCAAAAACTATATTAAGAGGCTTTGTCTGTGACTAACAGGGAGCATCCAACTCTCACCAACACATTCATCTTAGCAAGAAATACACAAGTCAGACTGAAGCTGGTGGCTGCTGCTAGCTGTGCATTCTTCATGCTTTCATACACAGCCTGTGCTTTCACGTCCCTTCCATCCTGGGTATAAAGCATAGGGCAGCACTAAAGTCCTGTTATGTGTAGCCCCCGTGTAACTGTGTAGCCCAGGAGACGCCTGTTCCAGAACTCAGAGGTTTTTCTGGGTTGCACCTTGCCAGGGTGCGAGGAGAGATTTCAGGCAGAATACACAGGATGGAATATTGAGCAGGTACAGTCAAGTGCCACGTGCCAGGCAGAAGCCCGCTAGCTCCCTGGCTTGGCCACCAATTGCTGCTTGGAAGGAGTAGTACACCAGTAGAGGAATTTTTATGCTGAAGTTCAGTGAACATTTTTCACTCACTTCTTTGATTACCAGAACTAGATCCGGTAATCAAACTCTTTCAGTACTGAAGATAAGCTGAAAAAGCCTCAAGTGAAGTTGAGGACTGTAGAGCTCATTGTTTGTGTTACATGCAATAATAAATCAGATGATTTTGGAATTATCTTGAATAGTCGGCTCATTTGCGTATTCATAAAATGCACCACTACTAAAGAGAATATTTCCCCAGTACTGAGTAACCACCTAAGGTCCAGTTCAAGATCTACTGACCCAACAGTGATGAACCCCAAGTCATTCAGGCCCCCCCTGGACAACAGACTATAAATATATCTGTACTCATGAAGTCACACAATAGGTGTAAAGGAAACATGATGTTTTACAGCTTTGTCTGTATAGTGCCACTAGTCTGGGGGTAGGTGCCATATTTTATAGCTCTATCTGTATACTGCTGCTACAGTCCCAGGGTAAGTGCTGAAGGGGTTATAGCTCTGTCTGAGCAGTGCTGCTACACAGTCTGAGAGATAGGTGTCATACGTTTAATAGCGCTATGTAATGCTGCAACAGTCTGTAGGGTAAATGTCCGATTTGATAGCTGTGTGTAGTGCAGCTACAGTCTGCGGGAAGGTGTCATGGATTTTATAGCTGTGTGTAGTGCTGCTACAGTCTGCAGGAAGGTGTCATGGATTTTATAGCTGTGTGTAGTGCAGCTACAGTCTGCGGGAAGGTGTCACGGATTTTATAGCTGTGTGTAGTGCAGCTAGTGTCTGTGGGAAGGTGTCAGATTTTATAGCTGTGTGTAGTGCAGCTACAGTCTGCAGGAAGGTGTCATGGATTTTATAGCTGTGTGTAGTGCTGCTACAGTCTGCGGGAAGGTGTCAGATTTTATAGCTGTGAGTAGTGCAGAGTTGCTACAATCTGTAGGGTGTGCATCATAGTGGAATCACAAAAAATGGGGTTAATAATAATGCAAGGTTCTCATCCATCAAATAATCAGATACATTTCTGCCCCAGCCTGGCCTGCTCTGTGCTCTCATCTGCTTTGTTATATGTGCTGGTGGTTGTAGCCCTCAGTCTTTTGGAGGTTGTAACTTATTCAAAACTGGACCCTAGCTTGTACGGTTGCCTTTCATTGTCTTACCGTTTTTGGTTTGTTTTTTTTAAGACATACCTTCTTGTATTTTCTTATGTTGCATCAGTCCTTTGGAGCCAGATATACTAAAAGGATTTTTCTCAATTTATGCCGATGGGAAAAAAATCTGTCCCTTTTAGTGCATAATTGACATCTACTAATGAGTACCTTGGATGAACATGGTTTCTCTTAATGTGAAAGGCAATGGCACTGCATTACATGCCCAAGTAAGAGATGGAAAATTTTAAGGCTCTTTAAGAAAACAAATTCTGTTTCAATAAGGAAGAGACATTTATTGCAGCTGAAGAGGTAGTGGGTATGTTCTTATGGGTAAGCCACATGTTTTTGCTTCTTCTACTTCCAAGAATGGGGAGAGAGTGGGAATCTGTATTTTATTTCAGAAATCATTACCTGTTACACTTTTATGATCCTTGCTTGTCTATTGCACCTGCCTAAGGTTTTCTTAGCAAACTCCTGTGCTCCTGACGCGGGTGAAATTCCCTTCTTTAGCAACTGGAGCAATCTCTCTGGATTTTCTGCCTCCCCCTCGATTCTTGGAGGAAACGGAAACAGTTGCTTAAACCCTAAAACGAGTAACTCCTCCAATTCCTACATCACATTTGTGTCTCTTCAGCTGGGCTGCAGGCTTTAGTTAAGGCCTCCGGGTCGCTCTATCGCCCACATTTCTTTCTGGCAGCAGAATTTGTGATTTGCCCCTTGGTAGGTTTCTGTGACGTACATTCTCAGATATATATCTAATCATCACAGCTCTGTTGTTCTAGACCTAGTGGACTCCAAGCGGTCCAGAGGCTCAGGAAGGTTTATTATTTTAACAGGAATAAAAGAACCTATGAAACTGGTGTCAAGACTACTAAACATTTTAATCTGCACAATCCCCCATCCCCTCTCCCAATTATAATCCTAACTCTGGTGGGAAATCTGAAGGCTCTGACCCAAAGCTCTTCACAGGTTAATTAATACAGACTCCGCTTTGAATCAAACTAATCAGCCACGTGTCCCTGAAGAACACTACAGTCCTCTCTTGGCTCCTATGTGCTGGCCCCAGCACATTTCATTTAGATCATGATAAAAAGAGTAAATAACCGATTCACATCTACCCGTTCTAGACCTCTCATGATTTTAAACACCTCTATCATATCCCCCCTCAGCCGTCTCTTCTCCAAGCTGAAAAGTCCTAACCTCTTTAGCCTTTCCTCATAGGGGAGCTGTTCCATTCCCTTTATCATTTTGGTAGCCCTTTTTCTGCCCGTACTTGAGGGTACTTGGTACCAGCACTGGGGAAATGAGAGGAGGGGAGGGGCTGAATTAGGGAGCATCCTTCCCCTCCTGCTGCCTGGGAAGGGAGCAGGAGGGCTGTTCTCCGCAGGGCCCCAGCCCGGTCTGGGACACTGCAGAGCTGCACCACAACCTGCTGAGGTCTGTACTCGTAACCATTAGGTGGCTCTGCCCATGCTGTGATGGTGGCAGAGGAGGCAGTGGCAGGTGAAAGTGCTGCTTGAGACTGGGGGGAGGGGAGGGTCCTGCCGTGACAGGGAGTGGGGTGGCCGCCCCAGTTTCCCCAGCCCCCCCCCAGCTGAGTACTGGATTCTGTCTAGGAACAGAAAATGCTGCCGATACAAAAGTTCTGCCCGAACTTGAGGGTCAGGCTGGAAGTTCCTTTGATACCACTGATGAATTCAGCTCAGACTGATCTTCTTAAAGTGAGACTGTTCATAAAACTAGAAGACTTGCAATGTTATACCCTATTTAGCCAATAAGGAGAACAGCTCTCGCTAGGTCCTGTTACTAGATACGAATAAGGTTTCCCACCCCTTCTATGATTCCTGGATGGCTTTGTCAAGTGGATTTGAGCATTATATGCTATTCTCCCCAACCCCCTCCAGCTGCAAACCTAACGGCTATTTATCTCCTTTATTCTGGAGGCTCGGAGGTACAAGACAGCATGTCCCTTCCACCCCTGGCACATCTGCTTAGATTTATAGGGGAAATTACTGGATTTATTTTTGGCAGGATAACATATAAAATATTATTGTATTCAGATGATGTACTGTAGTTTATTGCCAACCCATATATTTCGGCTGTGGTCTTACTCCGGATTTTGGGAAACTAGCCATGTCTTCGGGGACAAGGTACATTTCCCTGTCTGAACTCTTCCCGCTTGGCCTGAGCATGACTGCCCAGACGTCTTTTCGGTGATTGGTGGGGATGGGTTATTAAAAAAAAAAAAAAAAAATGATATGAGAATATGTATGAAGAAAATAGTATTTGCAGCCATGGACTTGGTGGCATGTATTCCATAGAGTCTTGCTTGCTTTAAAACTTACCCAAATCTGTGTAACATTGTTGTGCATTTATGTTATCTTCCAATATAATTATACTCCCATTATTTACAAGATCAAGAAAGATCCAGTAGACTAGTTGGGCTTATATGTAGCCCCTCTTCTAGAATATGCTATGAAAGTGTGTGAGAGAGAGGGGGGATCCCAGTGAGTCCTGGAGCTAAGTCCTGATAAAGTCCCAATAACTCCAGTGTGGATTCTCCAATGGGGGGGAGGGGGGGGTAAACCTCCAGGACCCAAGCTGTAGGGGGGGGGGTAAGTCTTTTCTGAGGGTGTTATCCTTGATCTTACTTCTAGAGGTTAATGGTGCAGGAATAAAATAGCCAAATCAATGGATATTTCAAACAAAAAAAAGTTTACTGTGCTGCTCGCTCCCTGGTAATCGACTGACCCCAAACACACACTCACTATAACATCCATGTTCAATAGAAAAGGTCCAAATGCAGCTTATTCTGTGTAAGTGCCCCTTGCTATCTGACCCCAGGGTGTTCTGCTTTCCACGGGATGGAAAGTAAACCCCAGGTTGGAGAACACCCGAGGTTCACCGCTGGTCTTCAAAACTCAAATCCTCCCAAGGACAGAGACGCCGGAGGGAGGCTCTCCAGCTGAAATCATTGCACTTCTAAATACTTCTTTCAGATGCTAACTGGATCATTCTGGCTTTCGTTTATAGGAAAAGTAAAACCTTCTCCTTCCTCACTCCTGGACTGGAAAGGTGGGCAAAACCCACAAAAAAAAATAAAAAATCTGCAACGTTTCCTCAAAGATGGAGACACCACACTCCAGCCAGTGGCACTGACATGAGGGAAAGTGGGTTTCTCTCTCCTAGCCTTTCCCCTGAGCAGGGCTAGGGGAACCAGGAAATGTCAGAATAAAGTCCCCCCTGTCCCCCAACATTAAAACAATCCAAAACTGAGACGCTTCAGCAGCACCAGGCTGTGGACCAGTGACGTCTTGTCTTGCTTCCTGTTCTATTAAACTAGGACTGTGAGATTCAGCCAACGCAAGAATAAGGATGCCAAGAAAAGAGATTCTTCTACTTCCACTGTTAACAAAAAACCACCAAGCCCCTACCTCCTGGTGCCCTCCAACGCCTGCTTGCCTACGGGGCCTAACCCTTCTAGGCCAGGTTCCAGTGCAGATCCCCATGGGGGTCCTGACAATTATTTCATTGTGTTCCCTGTAATGAAGCTCTGTCGTCAGTCAAGCTGGACTACAAGGGCTTGTACAGTTTGGCTCTGAAGAAAGGAGTTTCTAGATTTCAAATTTGTACTCTTGATTCCCTAGAGACCGTGGCGGTACGGCTCCGAGAGACTTGCTACACTACCGGGAAGCCTGGCTGTCTGTCATGCCTGCGAGCACATCAGGCCGGTTCCCTGGAGAACTTCAGAGAGAGGTGGCTGAGCTTTCAGTCATTTTATTTCAAAATTCATGGTCCATTATAACTCACACCTTTCACCGCATAATTTCCTAAACCTATCTGAAAGGGGTTCTCTCTCCCATTTTCCCAAACTGTGAACAATGTCCCATATTTCCATAAGAACTTTCAATCGATGGCAGCTAACTCGGCATTACAATGAACTGAGTGTGACATCTGCTGAAATGCCAATGTTAAATCTTTTAGAGGACTATTTTAAAAGCCAGGTTAGCATCTTTTGCAATGAGAATATAGTTAATGCATCAAAATGGGGATAATTCTTTATGAATTTTTTCTGATTGGTTTTTCAGTTTGGTCAGAAAACTTTTCTGATTGGGTGTTCATCAGTAATGTGCTGTATGTAGGAACATGCCACTGGGAGTAGATATTCAGAAGCTTTCCGGGTATCTAAGTTAACCGGATAGAGCTAAAATATTCCAATTTATCCCTATCAACTGAACAGCAGAATGCTAATACAAACACAAATACACTTTGAAATGTTTGTATGCTAATGCCAGAAGTCTAAGAAGTAAGATGGGAGAATTAGAGTGTATCGCAGTGAATGACGACAGACTTAATTTTCATCTTAGAGACATGGTGGAAAGAGGATAACCAATGGGACAGTGCTATACCAGGGAACAAATTATAATCGTATTGATAGAGAGGAGCAACTTGGCAGCAGGGTGGTGCTTTATGTCTGGGTTGGCATAGAGTCCAACAGGATAAAGATCCTGCATGAGACTAAATGTACAATTGAATCTTTATGGGTAGAAATCCCTTGTGTGGGGGGAGTGGAGAAGGCGGCCAAAGTGCTGGGCGGCACCCGTTGCAGCCGCTGAGAGGCAGTAAAGAGATTTACCATTCTTCTCCTGGACGAGGTGAGAGAGCCTGGTCCGAGTGGGCGGACCCGAGTGTGACATCATCAACGGGTGTCACTGGGACATTATAAAATAGAGGACCCTGTGGTGCGCAGCCACCGGCGCACAGCCAAAACTGCGCGCCAAAGGGGCATGCCCCTAGGTAAAAATTTCTTTCGATATATGAATATGGGTAGGAAATGGAAATCTAAGACCTTTGCTTCCTCTCCAATAACATCTGTGCCAAGAAAGATTGGACCCATGGACTCACACATAGTTCGTATGAGTGAGTCCATAGGTGGGAATGTTTTAGAAGGAGACTCAATTGGGAGTATCCTTAAGTCCCAGGTCCTCACAACCTCCTATACAGCCAACAAGGGAAGGTACATCTGAGACTAGTATAGTTATAGACCCCATGGGAAGTGTATCCCCTGCCTTGTTAAGGGGGGAGGACACACCAGGAGGAAATATACAAATCGATAGGATTATTATGGGTGGGGAGGCCCCAGCTGTTAACTAGTTCAATGCCCAGGTATAATTTTTGATCCAAGTAATGAAGTTACAGATACTGGAGGTAGAACCAGAAAATGTATCGTTATTAGATCTTTGGAGGCTAATAACTAAAATCAATAAGAAAGTATCCAGTTCTATTTCTAAGATCCACACTTTCTCTGTGGAAACCAGAGAAAAGTTTGTGGATTTAGAGGATAGGACTAGTAAAGTAGAAATAGCAGTTGGGAACCTAAACCCTAGGTTAGCAATCTTAAAGCCATCAGTTTATCATCCATTAAGGATAATCTAATACTACATAATAGAATTACTAGAAAATAAGTTGCGGTTATGTAATCTTTGATTGTTAAACTTTCCTATCTCTAAATTGATTTCTGCATCTGAATTGTTTAAAAAATATGTAGTTGAGATTTTATCCTTTGATCATGAGCAAATACCTACGGTATCTAAGATGTATTATTTACCAAAAAGAAGAACGTTAATGGCACAAGAAGGGGGAATAGATATTATGGAAAGTCCAGGGGTCTCTACCTTTTTAGAGGACTCCATGGGCAATATTCTTTCTAGAGCAACTTTGTTAATATCCTTTCCATTAAGACAAGAAAAAGACCTGTTTTTCTCAAAGTATTTTCAAAATAAAGATCAGAATTTTTGTGGACAGAAAATACAGGTCTTTCCTGATGTTTCTAGTGCTACACAAACACGACGAAAACAATTCTTGCCTTATAATCTGTTTTAGATACTGAAATTCCCCTGCAAGTGCCAGATAATATTCCAGAATAATAAGTTTGTGTTTATAGATCCGTTACAATTAGAGTGTTTCCTAAAAGATAAGCCATCGGTAAAAATGTGACGCTGTTAGAGAAATGGTTGTATTAGCAAAGTATCAGCATATCAGACCGTTTTTTTTTTACACTTCCCCTAGATGTGGGCTTGATATCCAAAAATTGTGGATTAATGATAAATGTTGGAAAGTATTTTTCTTTGGAATTCTTGATTATACCATTTTGTAATAAATGTTATAATTTAATAAAAAAAAAAAAAAAGAAATCCCTTGTGTGTTGGGGAAGAGTATAGTGATAGGAGTATACTACCATCCACCTGGCCAAAATGATGAGATGGACAGTGAAATGCTAAGAGAAATCAGGGAAGCTAACCAAACTCGTAGTACAGTAATAGGAGATTTCAATTACCCAATATTGACTGAGTAAAAGTAACATCAGGACATGCTAGAGAGATAAAGTTACTGGATGGAATAAATGATAGTTTTATGGAGCAAATGGTTCAGGAACTGACTAGCGAGGGAGCAATCTTAGATCTCTCAGTGGAGCGCAGGATTTGGTAAGACAGGTAATGTGGTGGGGCTGCTTGGCAATAATGATCATAATATGATCAAATTCGAATTAATGACTAGAAAGGGGGCAGTAAGTATATCCATGGCTCTAGCATTAAACTTTCCAAAGGGAAACTTTGCTAAAATGAGAAAATTGTTAAAGAAACTGACAGGTACATTGTTAAATGCCATCTTAGACGCGCAATCCAGATGTATTCCACGCATTAAGAAAGGTGAAAGGAAGGCCAAACGATTGCCAGCATGGTTAAAAAGTGAGGTGAAAGAAGCTATTTAAGCCAAAAGATCTTCATTCAAAAATTATAAGAAAGATCCATCAGAAGAAAATAGGATAAAAGCATAAACATTGGCAAGTTAAATGTAAGATTTTGATAAGAAAGGTAAGAGATAATTAGAAAAGACGTTGGCCATAGATACAAAAACTCATAATAAAAACCTTTAAAAATATATCCGAAGAAGAAAGCCTGCGAGAGAGTTGGTTGGACCATTAGATAACCACCGGTAAAAACCACATTAAGAAAACGCGCTATTTCTACAGCAGGGCCCTCCCTTTGGAACTCACTACCCCTGGAGCTCCGTCAGGAACCATGTCTGCAAACATTTAAGAAACATCTTAAAACTTGGATCTTCAGACAAGCCTTCCCAGAGTCTCAAGAACACTCGGACACTGGTCAAAAGTCATAACTGGTCATCAGAGAGTCACATTATCGTCCTTAACCACTTCAACATGTCCCTATTAACATGAGTTATTGCTTCCCAATCCCCTCCTTCCTCCTCCTTCCTCCTTCCCTACTTCACCCCATCCTTAGCTGCCTTATTTTTATGCAACGCCTATTATCTTGCGCTGCTACCCTATGTACACTGCCAATTGTTCTCAGTTATTTATTTGCTATTTATTTTGCTAGTTGTTTGGTTTTTTGAATTCTTGTTCTACTTATAATGCCATTTGTTTTCTGTCGACTTGTTATAATGTAACGCCTTTGCCGCGAATGTTCAGTTACTATGGAAACCGATGTGATTTGACACTTTGTTCAAGAATGTCAGTATACAAAAATTCTAAATAAATAAATAAGGGGTTAAAGGGGCACTTAGAGAAGATAAGGCCATCGCAGAAAGACTAAACACATTCTTTGCTTTGATGTTTACTGTTGCCAGAGGATGTGGTTAGTGCAGTTAGTATAGCTGTTTTTAAAAAAGGATTGGATAAGTTCTTGGAGAAGTCCATTACCTGCTATTAAGTTCACTTAGAGAATAGCCACTGCCATTAGCAACGGTTACATGGAATAGACTTAGTTTTTGGGTACTTGCCAGGTTCTTATGGCCTGGATTGGCCTCTGTTGGAAACAGGATGCTGGGCTTGATGGACCCTTGGTCTGACCCAGTATGGCATTTTCTTATGTTCTTATGTTTTCATTCATTTCTACCAAATTATCAGTAAAACTGAACGGGAAACCAGACAAGCTTCCGGTGTGATTATTGCTGCTGTTTATCTACTTGTGATCATCAGTGCTGTTTACAATGGTGACAGTGTAAAGCAACACATTAGGGCCTAGGATCCTTCTCCCCTCTAGGAATTCAAGAGTGATTTGGCACTTTTTTTTTTTTTTTTTTTTTTGAGTATTTAAATCTCTGAACTGAGCTGTATCCTGGGCCCCTAATCCAGGACTCCCTACTCCTAGTTAATGCAGGGATCCAGAGATTGTCACAGTCTGTGGGTACTGTCCAAGGAGTGGCACTAAGCCTGAGAGGACGGAGGAGTTAAGAGGAGGAAATGCTGTTTAGGTTTCATGGTACCAAAGCCCAGCAGACGCTGGTTCTGACTGAACCAGAAGCTGAAGGGAGCAAAAGGAAGCGGACGGACAAAAGGAAAGAAAAGTGAATTTTGCATAGATAACATCAGTCAGCATTTAAAACTAGAGAAAGGTATCCAAGAAATATTGTGAGTTGTTATATGATAGGAGTAAAAGAAGAGAGGTTGTTAAATTTTCAGAAGGGCAGGCATGTAATTTTTCTTTGGAAAACGACCCACACAAATCAGCGAATGTAAGGGCATGCAGGTAGTTTTCCTGGGATAAAAATTTTCAAAGGGAAAATATTGTGCCTAGTTTCTCTTTGAAAACTGGTGCAAAATCTGTCAACTTTGCAAGGGCAGAGGGCAGTTAGGAAATGACCCTCCTTCATGATCAAGGTCTAGAAATCCCCCTGCCCTGCATCTGAAGACCTCAGGAGTCCTCCAGTGACACAGGGATGCAGGCTGGCCTTCCAGGTGACCTAACCAGATCACCTTACATCATATTTTTTTTTCAGGGTCAAAAAAAACGGTCTCCTCTTCACATGCTGGGATACTGAACATGAAATAGGACAATAGAGACTCCAGCTATGACCACGCCTTATTTCAAACTTGAAGCCCTCAAAAAACCCGATGACTGGCAAAATATTTGCAATTCGGCACTTTCTAAGGGGGCAATGTTCTAAGGGGGCAGGAGAAGCAAAGCCCACTGGTACTTTTATCCGAGGATCCTGCACCATTTCTCCAAAAAGCCAAGTTGCGCGCCTGCTTTTCCCTTTGAAAAGCCCAAAGAAAAAAAACTGCCCACAGAGATTCGCACCAGCTGTTTCCGCGCATGCTTTTTCAGCCTAAACTATGCACGTCATTGCCTCCCCCCTCCCCAGCCTAACCCCGCCCTGGGAAGGGCTCCACAAAAGCACTCACGTCCGTTCACCTGCATACAGGGCGGGGTAAAGGGTACCTGAATAAATGGCATTTGAAAATTGCCTTCCATATTTCTATACGTACAGAAAGCAAGCAGCTTATGATCCGATTACGTCCTCCTACACAGAGATATAAAATGTTATTTTCTAAATGAGCTCAGCCCTTTCTGTTGAAGGCTTTGCAATCTACCTGGATCACACTTCTATATGTTTATTTATTATATTTTTATTTTTTATTGAAGAGGGTGGAATGTACGATTTATAAACAAACACGTGCTGGTCTTGTCCCTGGGTACAGTGCTGCTGGTACATGGCTGGATCGCAGAGAGGCGGCAGCTTAGCGGTTAGAGCAATGCGCTGAGAACCAGTGGTCCAATCCTACTTCACCTTGGGCAAGTCACTTTATCGCCTCCATTGCCTCAGGCACCCACCTAGACTGCAAGCTCTGTTGGGCAGGGATTTACGTACAAGAATTCTATTAATATTGCAATCCATCTTGACTACTGTTTGAAAAACAGGCCAAAATATTATTACTAACAAACTATTAATATCTGTTACTGGTTTGGGTTTCTGGCTCACCTCAGTTCACATTTCTAGGATGATGGGACAATTCTGTCCTCTCAGTGACCGCCAAGAAAAACAACAAAACTGCAGGGCTTACAAGATAAGGAGACGGCACTGTGGATTCATCTGGAAACACTGAATGGAACATTTATACCGGTGCAATATATTTATTTTTAATTTTTATATACCGATGTTCCTGTAAAGAATACATATCGCACCGGTTTACATAGAACTGAACTGTCGCCTCAAGGGCAGAATACATTAAAACAGGTTGACAAAGAACTTACAGGGGGACATTCAACAAACATGATAAACTGCAACAAAAGTACGAACTCAAACATATGTACAGTGGTATAGATACAGTCTATTGCTTCTTGTGATCTTAGCAGATATACAGACTTCCATCACAGACAGAAGAAATGGATAGAGATTTAATGCAGGATATTTACAAAAAATTGTTATGAAAGGGCAGGTGCTATTGTTAGGGAATTTCAATCTGCCAGATGTGGATTGGGACATCCCCGCTGCAGAGACTTCTAGAAGAAGGGAGAAATCCTGGACCCTCTGCAGGAAAAACTGCTCGGACAACTGCTAACGGAACCAGACCTGGTGGTTATCAATGAGGACAGTGTTTCTGATGTGATAATGGGACCCAGCCATCACTGGATGGTGATGTTCAGTATTACAGCACAGGCACTGAAGGTTCATTCAAAGGCTAAACTTATCTATTGAAAAATGGATGGGGGGAGAGGGATGAAGCTGGAATATTCACAATCTTCCAGTTCAGAAAGAAAGATTTTGCTCCTGTTGACATTCTGCTAAAATCAGTAACTGTTAAACATACCTATCAGCCATGAAGGCTATGATTTAGGTGTTTATTTAGATTCTGCTTGAACACTCCAACAGCAAGTTAGAATGGTAGTTAAGATACCATTTGGAGAGAGCTCTGAAGAATTTTATCAGGAGTCCTTTGCACACTATTGCTCATGCCCTGGTATTGAGTCAAATTGATTACTGCAACTCCCACCAATCATGGTAAGCCTAAAATCTGGCCACCTGCCCGAGAATTAACAGTAATGCAGCTGCCAGGGCTATAACGGGCCAAATATGGGGCACATAACACCCCTCACCTGAAACAACTTCATCGGCTCACTATCTAAAGTTGTGAATCTCGCTCATGCGGAGATGCGGCAAGGCTTGCAGTCTTTACTGCAGCCATACGTTGCACTTAGGGTTTTGCATTCTACAGGGCTAAGCCTGCTTGGCCAAATCCTAGACATTTTAGGTTACGGAAAACCAGAGACAGATTGGATCAGCAAATGAAAACACTTTTGTGGAATTCTTTGTCTGATGGGATTAACTCAGCAAAAAGGATTATCTAAAACCTAGAAAAACAGCTAAAGTCCTTATTGTTTGAGAGGCTGTTTAATTGATTTTTATGATGAGATGTAAGTTTTATTGTCTGGCTGTTTGCCTTTGTATGTCATTTTTAATTATGTATGTTATATTGTAATCCGCATTGGAAATGGCAGACCAGAAAGATTTTTAAATAAAATAAAAATAAAAGGCGAGGGCCCTAGACTTTAGGAATACTAAACTTTGTTAAAAATGGGGGAATACCTCATGGAGTCATTGGCTGGACTGAAAAGTCTAAGGAGGAGTAGAAGAGCGATGGGCACAACTAAAATATATTGTAAATACACTAAGATATTGTAACCTTTTTGTTAGGAAAGTAAATACAGCTAAGACGAAAATGAGGCCGCTTTGGTTTTCAAATGAAGGAGCTGAAAATGTCAGAAAAAGAAAGGGAAAAAGAATTCTCCAGTCACAGCCAGAGTCGGGTGTGCTATTATTGGTTTTGTGATGCGAGTGTGCGGTATTTTCTCCATGTTATACAAGTGATATCCGATATATATAAAGAAATACATGCTAACAGAAGTCAGATACATTAAAAAAAATATGCTGAATGTAGAAACAAACTATTGTTTTAACTGCATTCCAATCAAAAAAAAATAATTGTGTTGGTAGGAAGGGGATGCGGTGATGAAATCCAGTACAGTCTAATGGGCAGACAGTTGTTGACTATGAGCACATCCCCGCCACTACCTAAAATTTCTCAAGATGGTTCTTTATACAATTTTTGGTGAAGTTTGTTGATTGTGTGTTTTTGTAAATTACTAAATGATCTTAGTTCCATTGAGATTTTTCACTTAGGTGGTGGCTTTTTTTTTTTTTTTTTAATCAAGAACAAAGAGTTTGACATTCATAAGAGCTTGCAGAAAGAGAAAAACAGGCAGCAATATCTGGAAAATCTAAGAGAAGCTGGGAAAGTAGTCAGGAATGTATAGATGCGAATGGAAGACGAAATAGCAAATTCAATAAAATGGAGGGGGGAGGGGGACAACTTTTTTTTTTTTGTTAGATATGTTAGAAATGGGAGGAACTTCAAAAGTGGCATTGTGAGAGTCAGGTGAATGGGAGGAATATGTAGAGGACAATGAGGAAAAAGCAGAGTTGCCTAACAAGTATTTCTGTTCAATGTTTACTGAGTAAGGGCTATGAGCAGGACAAACATAAAAGGAGAACGAATAGGATCCAAAAGAGATAAGCCTGAAATGGTTTTCAGAAGAGTGTGCTCATGAGGAGCTAGCTAATCTTCAAGTGGAAAGCAATGGGGCCGGATGGCACTAAGGGAACTGAGAGAAGGCCCTGGCAGCTCCGCTGGCCGAATGCTTCTTTAGAGTCAGGAGTGGTTCCGGAAGACTAGAGACGGTTGGATGTGGTTCCTAGTCACAAAAGCAGAAGTAAGGAGGAGGCTGGGAACTATAAGCTGGTTTACTTTTTTTAAATTTGTGTTCATATGCTTTTATGAATGGTAGAAAGAGTAGGTAAAAAAAAAAGATTTTAAATAAAATAAATCTTTAGGGGTGAGCAAACTAATGGAATCACTGCTAAAATAGAGGATAGCACAGTTTCAGGAATTCAATGGATTGAAGAACAGAGGTAGCATGGTTTTACCAGAAGTGGATATCATATAAATCTGAAAAATGTTTTTGATTGGGTGACCAGAGAGTTGGATCAGGGGAGAGCGTTAAGATGTCGTGTACTTGGATTTCAGAAAGGCCCTTGACCCAGTTCCAAACAGGTGACTTATAAATAAACTGAGCGCCCTTGGTATGAGCCCTAGAGCGACTGACTGGGTTC
This sequence comes from Rhinatrema bivittatum, assembly GCF_901001135.1. Classification (NCBI taxonomy): domain Eukaryota; kingdom Metazoa; phylum Chordata; class Amphibia; order Gymnophiona; family Rhinatrematidae; genus Rhinatrema; species Rhinatrema bivittatum. The sequence continues at coordinate 323,647,330 of NC_042620.1, forward strand.
GAAACTAGTTGAGTGGTAAGTGGCGTTCACTCCCAAGAGGGGCCATTACTAGTGGTGTGCTGTGGGGGGGAATCAGTCTTTGGAGCGGTTCTTAACATTTTCAAAAGCAACACTGCTGAAGGATTGGCAAGAAAGGTTTGTCTTTTTGCCAATGATCCCAAAATCTACAACATGTAGACAGCCAAGAAGATGTGGAAATCATGAGGAGGGATCTAGCGAAGCTTGAGGAATGATCTACAGTGACAGCTAAGATTTAATGCTAAAAAAATGCAGTCATGCATTTGGGCTGCAAAAACCCAAGGGAGCAGTACAGTATAGGGGGTGAAATTCTAAGAGTGATTGTATCTGATGATCTTAAAAGGTGGCCAAACTGTAGATAGGGCAACGGTAAAAGCCAGAAAGATGTTTAGCTGCATAGGGAGAGGAATGGTCAGAAGAAGAAGAAAAAAAAAAGGAGGTGAGATAATATGTCGTTTCACCAGGGACATGACTACTTGTACAATTCTGGAGATCGCTCCTTCAAAAAGATATAAACAGTATGGAGTCTGTCCAGAGGGTGGCTACTAAAATGATCAGTGATCTTTGTTCTAAAGCATAAGGAGACAGACAAAGATCTAAACATGTATACCCCAGGGGAAAGGCAGGCTAGGGCGTAGATGATAGATAAAAAGGAGGCTCTAGAACAAGGGGTCATGGGATGAATGTGAAAGGGAGCAGGCTCAGAAGTAATCTAGGGAAATATTTCTTATAAGAGAGGGTGGTAGTTGCGTAGAACAGAGCTTTTCCATGGAGGTGTTGAAGACATGGACAGTGTCTGAATTCAAGAGGCCATGGGATGAGCATGGAGGATTTCTTGAGGGAGTGGTAGGGATTGAAAAGCAGAGTAGTTAAGTGTGGATGGACAGAATGATTACGCCATATGGTCTTTTTCTGCTGTCACATTTTTATGTTTCTAACTCATCACTCAGATGATTCCTGTAGTTAAGGTTTACTATTGCATACTTTGGGAAGTTGGAATACTGGTAACACCAGATCGTGGATACTGCGGTTCTTGAGAAATTAGCTTACTCCCTCAAGGGTAAGCTTGATTAGTGCAGTGTAACCTGAGACCTTGACTGGTCTCACATGAGGCTGCCCGGGCTAGGTCCAAGCCCTGTAATGATTTTCCAGGTGCATTTCCCTAGTTCTCCTTTATTTGCTTTCGACTTGCCCAATCATTTTGGCATGTTTTCATTAGTCTTTGCTTAGCTAGGTCACTGTTTCTTCTGTATAATTGATTATGCTAAATACATTAAATATGGTATTTATTTTAAAAAAAGTTAATAGTAATAATCCCAGACTTGGGTTTTAAATTGTAGCTTGTCCATCTTTTACTGAGAAGGTAAGGAACTGCTTTTGGCTCAAATATGTAACACCCAAGGGGCACTACCCTAATAATAGTACTAGCCACATGGACTACTATAATGGAAGGCTGTGAATAACAAGAACAAGAGCCCATCAAATACTACCAGCAAGAGAAACAATCCCGAGCACCTCACTAGTAACTGCTGTCAATACCTAAACTTTTTCTGCTTGGCACTTTCAGACTCTCGCCACCTGAGCAGAGCATACAGATATTCGTAATGTAACACAAGACGACCTTCACCAAGGGTAAACTGAGGGCACTTTCTGTCTAGCTGCTAGCATGGCTTCTAATGGCGAGCCAGGATCTCCTCAATATCCCCACAAAGAATTCCAAACCTGGAGCATATAATAGCTCCGTATCAACAATAACCAACCTTGAGTCTCCTGACAGGTCAAGGAAGTGAGCAAAAGACCAGGGAGGGGATATGAAAGGAATCAGCAAACAAAAAGCTATCAGTTTGTTGCTTTCCTGCCTCTATCCCTCACCCTGAACTATTACTTTTCAGTGAGGAGGATATGGAGACTCGAGACTGAGCTTGTGTGATGAGCCACGATGAGTAGGAGCTACCTCTCCACAACAGACAGCAGCTGCAAGACCTTCGGCACCTCCACCTTGTGCACGCCAAGCACAGTACAGCGCGTGACGTGTTCGTCAGTCACACCGTGCTGGTAAGAGAGCTTCATTTTCAGATCCTGCATTATCTATCCTGGGGGAAATTCTGCACCACTGCAGAATGCCCACCGATTTCCCCCTTCGTGCAGGCTTTTCATATCTACCTCGCAGAATTCGCTGCTTCTGGGTCTCACCGTAGCTCCCACCTTAAACGCAGGCAAGACTGGCAATAATGGCTCCGCGAGCCCAGAAGCATGGGCCTGGCACGTGGGAGGCAGCGCAATGCTGATTGTTGAGCTCCGCAAGTCTGCCTGAAGAGTTGGGTCGGGGCCTCCGTGAACGCGGCTCAACCATGCAGCTCGAAGATTGGGAAACAAACAGTGGAGTGCAATCAGTGCATATTATTCCTGCTCTGTGAGAAAGAGGTAAATAAATGGAAGCAGGAGGAAGAAAGAGGGGAGAGAGGGAGAGAAGGGAGGGCAGGAGGAAGAGAGCTGGAGAAAAGAGGGAGGGGGGAAGGGGGTAGGCGCTGGCAACAGGAATTGCATTCAACCAAACGTTATCTCCTGCTGCCCCGGGGCCAGGCTCGCAGCTCTTATCACAAGATCTATCCCATGACAGCAGGAGATGACGTCTGGTTAAACGTGACTCCTGTTGCCGCACATGCCACAATCCAGCAAGACACCACCATGAAGTAGAGAGAGGACCCAGGGGCCGCCAGTGGACTTCATCCCGCTGGCAGCTGAAGAGGTGACCCAGGCCCTGGGAGGCAGTGTATGTGTGAGCCCATGCGTGTTGTGAACTGGCGGGTGTGGGTAGGTAGGTGTCTGCCTGGGAACGTGTGTGTGTACACCTGTGTGATTGCATATCGTGGGAGAGTGTGTGTATATATGAGATCGCATGTGAGACAGAGCGAGACGAATCTATTCTCAAATAAAGAAGGTAAAACATTTTCAGTACAATTTGATACTTTCTGCCAGAAGGAAATCACTAAGTCCCTGATTCACTAAGGGTTTTTCCCATAGACACAAAATGGGAGAAACGCCTTAATGAATCTGGCCCTAAATGAGAAATATACGAAGGTGCTTTGTTTTCTGTTCTATTTAAATGAAAATACTAGATTGCACTGAAATGTAGGATGATGATTTTCAAAAACACCAAAGTTATTTTGAGAAATAAATCTGAAACATTTTACAGAATAAGAGCGCAGAATTTTTAATTTTTCGGCACAGAATCCCCCCAGATATAACTATCACAAGACTCTTGCGGTTTATAACTACACAGCTTGGTGTTCTCATTATTCCAAAGAATCAGCAAATTTGTTTTTCCTGTTAACATCTGTTGTCTTTTATAAGTCTTCTTTTATTAAAGAAGAAAAGGATGGGGATTCTCTATTTCCTTTAAGCTGACCCCATGGCAGGTTTCTTCAAGACTTTTGAGGTCAACACAAATTGGGGAGAATGGCATTGTTCCCTAGGGATCCTACGACGCTCTTCTATCCTCACTCCACCCAACGTATTGCGTATAAGAGGATTTTTCTCTCAGCATGTTCAGAGTTTGGTTTTGGTTTTTTTTTCTAAGATTGCTCCCAGGCAAGGCTGGTAGCTCAGTGGCCGCTCTGGGCACTGCCATGCGGAGGGATCTGGGTGCAATCCCTGGCCAGGCTTTCAACCTCCACGCTGGTTGGGGCTGAGTCAAATGCTACAGAGTCAACATTCACAGCCCTTTGAGGAAGGGAGTCCCAGCCATGGCCCAATAGGGAGATCTACCGGCTGAAACTAGGGATCTGTCCTGGCAATGGCAGGGCTAGGGAAGGTTATAATGATAGGGAAGGTATGTTAGGAAGAGTTGAACCAAGGCTTGGCAATAGCCATTGTCTAATGTCGGGCAATTCAGAGTAAGCTGGAAACCAAAACAGGAGGAGAAAACTGCCAGGCCTGAAATAAATTTAAAAAAACCAAAACAAACCAACCCAAAACAAGACACTTTACCCATTTATCCCATATCATAATATCCAAAACAAAAGAAAGCTCCCAGCAAAACAAATTCTGGCCCTGATGTGATAAGATGTGTCTTGCTGTGTGCACGGTCGTGCTGAATTGGGTACACATTTTGTGTGTGTTTAAATTTACTCCTGATGTAACAAGCAGCTCAACACACACACACACACACACACACACACAATGTGAAACAACCTGGCGCTAACGTGCGCACACACGTTAGCGTTCCTTCATGGAATCCAAGGTTTTAGCTATTATTTCCCCAGTACAGAGAGGCACATAAGCTTTACTCATGCTCTCTTTACGCTGAAAATTTAACTCCTGGTCAGAGGTGGAGAAAAGTTTCTAGGGCTAACGTTAGTCTGTAGGACTGAACCTGCAATTCATGGTGCTGGGGGGGGGGGGGGGTCCCCATCCATGGGATTTATGTGCAGAAATCATACAAACATGCTTTGTGCACCAATCATTTCTTATGCACAGAAATCAAGCTTTAGGCGTATTAAAAGGGGAATTTTCCAAAGGTTGCACATGTAAAAATTAGCATACATGCTATGAAGGAGTGCCCCTGAAAACCAGTGCTGGACAAGGCATCTGCCTGGTCCACCTTAAAATTATAAAAGTTAGCTCTACAGGCAGGACCGTGAGCGCAGGGCTAAGAGTAATGTCCTAGGAAGGAAGGAAGACAGGCCCCAGGGACTCCAGGAGAAGGCAGCTTCTCTAACGTAAGCTGCCCAGCAACCTCTTAATACAGGTGGCCTGCTTCTAAGTGAGAAGGCTATGGATGTTTTAACCTGAAGTTGTGCTGCTCAGAATAAGCAGACGGTTGGTATTTTCTGCACCCTAAACAAAGCACTTGGAAAAGCTTCAGACCGCTCGTGCTGTCTTACAACACGCATAAGTAGCATAGGCTTCCGTATATGCTATTTTATAAACCTTAAAACATGTACGTGCAAGCAAGGGGTCACGAGCAAATGTGTGTGTGTGTGTGTGTGTGTGTGTGTGTGTAAGGAAGGGGTGGTCAGATGCTGTTTATAAGAAGCTCACGCATGTACATTTGGCAGCTTCCTCGCGTAGGTTTCCACCTGCTCTTCAGCTGGTGTTCATGACTAGGTGGGCAGTGGATTCTCGGGACAGTTCAGGCTAGTCTCCTTGCCCAGTTCATCTGTAAGGCAAACTGGTAGATGAATTATTAAAATTAGTAATTTCAGCGACGCACGCATGTTGGAAAGTCTGCCGACTTACATGGGCAAAAGGCAATTTACAGGGGATAAATGCTGGTAAGTTACGCGTGTCCAATCTCCCTGCATATATTTTTCAAGCGAGAAGTGAAAATACCTGCCCAGAGCAGTTGTCTGCCACTTAGCCAGATAAGTCTCAAAACAGAGCTACTTATCCAGCTAAGTTCTTCTATTTAAGGCTTCTCTGGCTATGTAGTGCTTTTAAGACTTATCTGGCTAAGTAGCAACCTAACTGCCAGGTAGCTGGATAAATCTGAACGTATCCGGCTAACTTGAACATCTATTCACATGCATCTTTTACATGCGCACGAACGTTGCAGGGTAGATTTAGGAGCATTTTATAACTCGGGTGTAACTTGGGGTGGATCTGCGCGCGGCCATATACACGTGTATATAGGCGCGTGTGCACAGTTCTCCGAGGAGCATTTCTTCTCTGCAACTTTTCGGGTTAGCATGCTTTTGTAAACTGCCAATGTATTAGCAAACCATTAGCTAACCACATTGGGTATTAACTCAGTTCTTACTGCAGGAATAAAAACAAAATGTGAGCTACATTTCATTTCCATTTTATTACATCAGGCCCTCCATTTGTTAAAGTATTTAACTGCCAGGGTAAGTTGAGGTTATAAAATGCAAAGGAAAAAAAATGCTCTTTAATCTATTCCTCTGCACCTTTCTGAAAAAAAAAATGCTATGTCTGTATGTATTTACTGTATTTCTTTTTACACAAGCCTTCAGCATCACCAAGGCCCGTAGGCAGTAATGGAGAGCAGCTGGAGCGCCGGGTCGCTTTCGGAAATGTAACAGGAAACGCCTCTGCTACACAGTCAGCCTCTCAGGTTCAGCCGGTAACATAGGAGAAGTCAAGAGAAAAAAAAGCAAAAATATAGAGCCTCATTTACCAGGTCAGCACCCCCTCCAAACCCCATAGTGGCAATGAGCAGATCCCCTGCCTGGGAGCTGCCCTGCACGCTGGTATCAGCCGGCAACACCAGGGCCGGAATTTAGGCAGCAGCCACCTAAGCTGCAGCTCAGGGCCTCCAAATACCAAAAAGAGTATTTAATTTCAAAGTTTCATATTGGGAAATGCTATGGGGGCCTCTTAAACTTGGCATGAGGTCTTAATCGGCCCCTGGGCAACATCCATCTGTTTCCAGTTTGTTTCCATCAACCTCTAGAACTAAAACAGAGCCGACCTTCAGAACTTATTCCTTTCCTCGCCCCCCCCACTTCTCTCTCTACTGCTTCTTCTCAACCCTCTATTTCTTTTTTTTCTCCTCCTCCTCCTCTTTCGTGCCTTCAGCCCTCTCCTGCTTGAATTTCACTGTTATGATGTGCTGCTAAGCGGCAGTAAAGCAAGCGGATACGGAGAGCCACATTCCAGCCCCGTAAATGAACAGAGATAGATGCGTATCTGCTTCACGCTGAATGACACTCCCCCGGAGGAAATTAAAAACCTCTGTGCAGGGAATGTACACAAATGGCAAAAAAACCCGGCTTTCATCAAACAAGGAACTCTGCTCCCAAGCAAAAGGTTAGAAAAGGTTGCGTCTCTGGATGGACGCATTCTTTCGTGCTAAGCATCACCAGGTAGGTGGTCTTTGTGCACACGAGTAATATGTACAGATTATATAAATACACACAAACATACATGTAAGTACTGCAAGTTTGAAGACCATCACCAGTAGGGTCCAACGGACCTCAGCTCTGTTTTCCACAGCAGCTGTGGCATGTTACTGTTAGCAGGCAGAGCAGGTATATTTTGTGGTGTGTTATTTTACGGCTGTTGGCGGGTCAGCCAAGATCAAGAACCAGAGACTAAAAGTTCTCTCTCCCTGCCAGCGTAAGAATGCACGATTATTCAGGGGGAAAGCAGTTCCTTCCTCCTAACCTCAGCCTATAATGCGCTTTTTTTTTTAAACAATATTTTTACTGAAGTATACAGCAACAACAACACACTATTTCTTGCTGAATACAAGCAGCAGTATAGAGGATATGAGACAAAGTACTGTTCACCATTAACATCATTTGTGGTCACACACCAATTGCCTACAATGTTTTAAAAGGGATTTTAAACAAATACACACATACAGTTTTGCTTTTTATAAAGCCTCATTTCTTGAGCTGATCTAACTGCAGGCCTTTTCACCTCCATAGCTTTGCAGGGTCCTGTGCTGCATGGTTAAAAGCATGGTTAAAGGCAAAGCAAACTCAAGGCCCACAATCCACTCTGGGTTTTTTTGGGGTGTCCCTCATGAATATGCATGAGTTTAGCTTCACGGAACCGGGCATGCAAATCTCTCTCATGCATATTGATGAAGGATTATCCTGAAAGCCAGACAGGTTTGCGGCCCTTGAGTTGGACCACTCTGGGGCGGGGGAGCTCAGCTAATCAAAGTGGCACCAGGTAGAGTTGGAATGTTTGTCCAAAGCACAGTTTCCGAAAGTAAAACTATGAAAACACGAATGACCAAACGCAAGGCCTGGATATGCCACAAGGCTGCAGGTCAGATGCTTGCAGATTTTTAAGAAGGGGCATCTTCGGCGGCAGGCTTTGATTTCCTGCAACTTCTGTAAGAGAAAACCTCCACCAAAAAGAAATGGAGCAAGCCAAGACGAGTACAGAAAGGGTGGCAGACTCCGGCCAGAAAGTGCTACATTTAAGGATCAGGCTAAAAGTCCTGCAATGTGATTTGCAAAATATTTTTCATGCAATTTTTTTTTTTCCTTTCCAGGAGTTTCTGACCAGACAAACCCAGGCTAAGAAGTTTCCTATTTCCAGGCAATGCAGCCCTGCTGTCTTGCAGGCTCTCTGCTCCATCCTGAAATCTGGACATGAGCATCCACAATGGTTTTACTCAGGAGAAAGAGTTATGACGGCACCAGCACCCAGGATATGTGGGGAGGCAGGGGCAAGGTTTGGTTTATTTGCCCCTCCCCACAACCATAAAAGTGTTCCGCTGCCTCAGAATACTAAAATGGAAAAAGTCCGATGGATGGCATCTTCTTATAGCAAAGCACAGCCAGACATCAAAAGTCAACATGGCAGGGGGCTAGGGTGGGAAAGGCTCTTCCACAAAACGTTTATCACCACACATCATATGAGCTCACATTCACATCTGACATGACTCAGTGTTTCCCCCAAACATTTTAGGTCACCAAAGCTCCCTCCCTCCCTTTTTTCTCTCAATTACATCTCACCAAAGCCTAATTATGTTTTGTTTTTTTTGCAAAAGGGCAAAAATGGTTTTTAACAACTTTACACTACTGTGTGCTGAGACAGAGGATGCAGGATATCTAATTCTCAAATTTCCTTTTTGTCCCCCAACTGTACATGCTGGTTAGAAAATGGCCTGCCACACATTTATGGTCAAGACATAATCTGCTGTACACCCGACATTGTTAAATAAAAAGAATGGAATTCACATGGTTATGTAAAAGGTTGCTTCTGCCTTTGACCAGTTACAGGTGTGGCCCCCTATAAGTTACCCCTGTCCTTGGGGTGGGGAATACTGCATGAGAAATATTTACTAATAAGATTTATCTTCGGGTTCATAGCCTGAGTGGAGGATGAGACAGGGTCCCGGTCACCCTGATACCACAAGCCTGTTCCCTTCCCAAACAATCTCTCACTTGTGGTACCAGAGACCAGATAAAATCATCACACCAGAGTAAAACAGTAATTAACCCTTTTACTAGTACTGTGTAAGCAGACAGTAAATCCAACCAGAACATTAAATGGGGAAAGTACAGTAATGAAATATAAATTTGCAGTTTTCTTATTTTATACCAAGCAATGCAGAAATAACACTGGGTATGGCC